>NC_090022.1:20394708-20727520 GCF_037176765.1 Anolis sagrei
TGGGCCTGACTGGTGGAGTTTGGGAAAAATAAACTTATTTATTTATTTATTTACAGTTCTTATATTCCGCCCTTCTCACCCGCAGGGGACTCAGGGCGGATTACAGTAAACACATATATGGCAAACATTCAATGCCAGTTTGACAAACAACATTTAACAGACAAAGGCTATTTAACTTTTTTTTTCTGGCCGCCAGGGGAGCTGCTGCTTTTCATCGTCCATCAACGACACCGATGAAGTTCTTCCGCATTCCACATTCCCCGGAGTCTTCTTTCTTTATGGCCTCATAAATTAGTTAAATTTAGCCTCCCACACAAGGTGGTGCCTTATTTTTCTACTTGACAGATGCAACTGTCTTTCGGGTTGCAAAGGTCGACAACGGGCTACACAATGGCTGGACGCCCACTCCAGCCTGGGCTGGCTTCGAACTCATGACCTTTTGGTCAGAGTGATCTTTAATGCAGCTGACACTCAGCCAGCTGTGTCACAATCCCGGTGCTTGACATTTGGTAGTTGTAGTTGCTGGGATTATAGTTCACCTACTCTCAAAGAGCATTCTGAACCCCATCAACAATCGAATTGGACCAAACTTCCCACACAGAACCCCCATGACCAACAGAAAATACTGTGTTTTCTGATGGTCTTTGGCGACCCCTCTGACACTCCCTGGCAACCCCACAGGGGTCCCGACCCCCAGGTTGAGAACCACTGATCTAGATATTCCTAAGAGAACAACATGTGAATAAAACTGCAAATGTGGAAGGCATACTGTACCTTCCTTAAGGTTTCCCCATCAACTGGAGCAATGCAGTAACTGAAAGGGGTTACAAAAGCATCTTCATATGAACTCATTACGATTAGAAAAGGTTTAAACAAACACAGAAGGCCGCATGAAAAGTGCAAGTGCTCCCTCCTTCTTCTGCTACCTCATAGAAAAGTCTCCTTGATCCCTGTCTTGTTGGACTTTCAGAAGACCCTGCCATCATTGCACATGCCTAGACCTAACTGAAATGTCTTCATTTTTTCCCCTCTAGAATAAAATTTGGTATCATCTGAAAATTCTGAAGAAAGAGAGACAAGACATTTCGACTTATAAACAAAGTGTGGAAACTGAAATGCAGAGACTGTTGGTGGGTATTTAAGTCAATAACAACATTACTTAAGCCAGTGGTTCTCAGCCTTTCTAACACCTTTACCCTTAAATATAGCCCCTCATGTTGTGGTGACCCACAACCATATTTTCGTTGCTAGTTCATAACTGCTACTGTTATGCATTATAATGTAAATATCTGATATGCAGGATGTATTTTCATTGTTACAAATTGAACATACTTAAATCATAGTGATTAATCACAAAAACAATATGCTTGGTGGAGTATGGAGAACGGATGATGGGATTTGCAGCACTGTCAGCTGATTCGGCTCTGATTTCCATGACCACTGAGACTCCCACGAATTACAGACCTGGACCAAACTTGGCACATAGAACCGCCATGACCAACAGAAAATACTGGAGGGGGTTGGGAAGAACTGACAGTGATTTACAGGACATGTAGTTCACCTACATTCGGAGAGCACTGTGAACCCAAACGATAATGGATCTGGACCAAACTTGGCACAAATACTCAATATTCCCATGTTTGAACAATGGTGGAGTTTGGGGAGTCCTTGTGAGGAACAAGTTAAACATGAGCCAACAATGTCATGTGGTGGCAAAAAAAAAGCCAATGGGATTTTGGCCTGCATCAATAGGAGTCTAGTGTCTTGATCCAGGGAAGCCACACTACCCTCTATTCTGCTTAGTCAGACCACACCAGGAATAACGTGTCCAATTATGGACACCGCAGTTGAAGGTGTCCAGAATTGTTGACAAGCTGGAATGTATCCAGAGGAGGGCAACTCAAGTGATCAAGGGTCTGGAGAACAATCCCTATGAGGAGCAGCTTAAAGAGCTGTGCATGTTTAGCTTGCAGAAGAGAAGGCTGAGAGGAGACATGATGAATATGTATAAATATGGGGGGGGGGGGGGGGATCATAAGAGAGAGTAGGCTTGTTTTCTGCTGCCTTGGAGACCAGGATGTGGAACAATGGCTTCAAACTACAGGAAAAGAGATTCCATCTGAACATTAGGAAGAACTTCCTAACTGCGAAAGCTGTTCAGCAGTGGAACTCTCTGCCCCAGAGTGTGGTGGAGGATCCTTCTTTGGAGGCTTTTAAGCAGATGCTGGATGGCCATCTGTCAAGGATGCTTTGGATGCAATTTTCCTGCTGGGTTGTTGTAGGTTTTTCGGGCTATATGGTCATGTTCTAGATGCATTTTCTCCTGACGTTTCACCTGTATCTATGGCAAGCATAATCAGGGGCTGTGAACATATAGCCCGAAAAACCTGCAACAACCCAGTGATTCCAGCATGAAAGACTTCGACAATACAATTTTCCTGCTTCTTGGCAGGAGGTTGGACTGGATGGCCCACAAGGTCTCTTCCAACTCAATGATTCTATGATTTATATGAAACATAAATATAATTTATGTTTAGACATGGACCCCTTCTCCAAGATATCTCATGCTATATGTATATGCTAATACAGATATTGTAAAATCTGGGGGGAAATCCAAAATATAAAGCACTTCTCGTCCCAAGCATTTTGGATAAGTGATGCTTAGTCTAGACTTGTAAAAGTATTACGTTTTGTAAGTATTCAAACCCATATTTGGTTTGACAATTAATAGCAGTTAACAGCTTTTGTGTCAGGGTGGTGAAGACACTCTGGTTTATAATTTGAACTTTAAGGCATTGAACCTTATCCCCAGACCTCCACAAGCAATCACTATTGAAGCACAGTGGTTCTCATAGAGAATAGTGCTTTTAATATTTGCTATATAATGTTTTTAATGAATGTTTTAATGATTAATATTTATACATTTTAATATATATATATATATATATATATATATATTATATATATATATAAATGCTCTGTGCATAATGAGTACCTTATAAACAAAAGAATCAATGAATGAAATCACACAAAATTTGGCAACAAAACGTCTCACTACACAAGGAGTGACCATCACTCAAAAATTATGATTTTGTCATTTGGGAGTTGTAGTTGCTGGGATTTATAGTTCACCTACAATCAAAAAGCATTCTGAACTCCACCAATGATGGAATTGAACCAAACTTCCCACACAGAACTCCCATGACCAACAGAAAATACTGGAAGGGTTTGGTGGGCATTGACCTTGAGTTTGGGAGTTGTAGTTCACCTACATCCAGAGAGCACTTTACTAGAGATTTAAGATTATTTGCATACCACATCTATCTCCAAAAACCTATCCATTTCACTTGGTCATGTCCAGCATTTTTTAAAAAAATTAATCATTAGATTTTAACTGCGTCGTGGTGTTATTGTTTAATGTTTATTGCTTTGTTTTATGAGTTTACTTATTGTTGTATTTGTTATGCTACTGTTTTACTGTTGTATCTGGCCTCGGCCTCTTGTAAGCCGCACCGAGTCCTTCGGGAGATGTTAGCGGGGTATAAATAAAGGATTATTATTATTATTATTATTATTATTATTATTATTATTATTATAGAGCACTGTGGACTCAAACAATGATGGATCTGGACCAAACTTGGCACAAGTACTCAATACACCCAAATATGAACACAGATGGAGTTTGGGGAAAATAGACTTTGACATTTGGGAGTTGTAGTCACTGGGATTCACAGTTCACCTACAATCAAAGAGCATTCTGAACCCCACAAACGACAGAATCAGGGCAAACTTCCCACACAGAACCCCCATGACCAACAGAAAATACTTAAGGCCATCCAATCCAACTCCCTTCATCAGGGCAAGAAAACGTAATCAAAGTCTTCCTGACAAAGAGCCATCCAGCCATAGATATAGATAGATAGATAGATAGATAGATAGATAGATAGATAGATAGATAGATAGATAGATAGAGATAGATGATAGATAGATATGATTCACACACACACAGATATAGTATCATACATTTGAAATGAACCCTTAAAGGACAATGATATCTTGCATGTCTGGGCAAACCAGACAATCTCCACATCAACACTGACAAAGAAATAGCAAGAAATACTGTTTACCCACAAGCATAAAGAAATTGCATATATTAGAAACCAACCACTTTCTCGTTACTTTATTTTCCAGATCAACAGACTGGGCCACAGCAACACGTGACAGGGGACAGCTAGTCAGTTATAAAAACAGTAACTCATACTTTTGCTTTTGAATGCATTGTTAGCTGCCTTAGGTCCCATTATTGTGAGGAAAGCTAGATAATAATAATAACCATCTTGATGATGACAATACAGTCGCCTCCCCCCCCCCCACACACATCTGTACATTTACTTTTTCAGATTTGATTATTCACAATTTTAATATGTCCTCCAGTATGATTCTGTGTTCTTCAGGGTTGGGTTTTTTGGGAGGGTGGTTGGGTTGCAACGATTGTATGTTCCCCACTTTATGGTTCAGAAGTGTGAGTGTGTAGAGTGAAACTTCTAAGGCTGATCTTTCTCCCTATTTTCTTTTTCACTACAGGAAAACATTGAAACAAAAATAAAAAAAATAGTGACTGAATTTAAGCAACTGCACGAAATCCTAAACAAAAAAGAACAGGACTTGCTGACTCAGTTGCAATGTCTGAATAAAGAGATTCAAAACATCAGTAATGAAAAGACTGCCAGACTTTCTGAGAAAATGTCCTCTGTGGAGACAGATATCAAGAAGATGGAAGAAAAACATAACCAGCCAGAAAATGAATTGTTGCAGGTAAGCTTTGGTAGGGAAAAAAAAGTTGTCCCTGGATCTTCTGTATATACAGAGACATACTGCATATACTCAAATATAAGCCAGAACCTGAGAAGAGACTCTTGCTTTTACTAAGCAAATGCACTAATTCAGTGCTTCTCCTTGCAATTGTGTGTCTTCTGGCAACCTTAAGACAAACCTTCTTATGTAGTTTTCTTGGCAAAATTTGTTCAGTGAGTGCTACTTTGGCCTGCATTAAAGGCTAAGTTATGATGAAATTTAATGGTTTTTCTTACGACTTTCTGATTTATTCTATCAGAGAACTGTCCAGCTATCCAGGAACTAAACATTCTGATTTTTCAAGAAATCCTTTTGTTTCTGTTTTGTGTTACTTGTATTCCTTATCAATTTGTGTATAGACTAATTTCAGCATTCTTTTCCTTACTCCTAAAACTCCAAATATCCTGATGCACTGCATTAAAAAATCATTCTAAAACTGTATTGTCAAAGGCTTTAATGGCCAGAACCACTGGGTTGTTGTGAGTATGGCCAGGTTCCAGAAGCATTCTCTCCTATGTTTCACCTGCATCTATGGCAGGCATCCTCAGACGTTGAGGTCTGCTGGGAGCTAGGACAAAGGAGTTCACACCTACCTCAAACAGACAAGAGTTCTTTCTCCCACCCTGAACTTTCCACAGATACATAAACCCAATTTTCCTAATTTGCAAGAGACCTCACAACCTCTGAGGATGCCTGCCATAGATGTGGGTGAAATGTCAGGAGGTAATGCTTCTGAAACATGGCCAGACAGCCCGGAAAGCTCACCACAACACAATCTAAAACTACTGTATATGCTGTTGTACAAATCAACATCATGTGACTGTCCATGTTGCCTGAATGTCCAAATTGGTATTCACTTGTAATCAGAAGGGGATTTGGGAATGCAAAAAGAAGCACATGCATTTTCAATTCACCATTGGTCAAAACTGTAGGGACCCTTTAATGGTGGATCACAGCCACTTTGCAGTTGTTGAAGAATCATGCCAAGTCTCAAATAATATGAATTCTTAAAGTCCAGCAAAAATGGTGCAGCTATGTCAAAATGTGGGAAGTGTTACAGGATATGTCTCTTTAGAAGTCTTTGGGCCATCTGGTGCATGTGACTGATTTTCTCTTTCTTTATTTTCTAGGATGTCAAAGAATCCTTGAAAAGGTATGTAGATTGTTTAAAAGGAAATGCTGGAGGACATGGGGAATATCCTGCCTCTCCTTGGCTGAACAAAGAATCTTTAGGGCTATTTCAAATGTGTGATTTTGTGATCTCATCTAAACTCCCAATTATAGAAATTCTGTCAGTTCTGAGGGCTCTTAAGAATTAAACATTACTCACAGGCTAGATCTCCAGGATATACAACTTTATTCAGAGTCTTACAGGAAACAAAGAAAACCCATTCTAACTAACATTCAGCTAATCCCTCCTTCCAACTTCCTTGGAGCCCCCGGTGGTGGCGCAGTGGGTTAAACCCCTGTGCCGGCAGGACTGAAGACCAACAGGTCACAGGTTAGAATCCGGGGAGAGGTGGATGAGCTCCCTCTATCAGCTCCAGCTCCTCATGCGGGGACATGAGAGAAGCCTCCCACAAGGATGATAAAAACATCAAATCATCCGGACTTCCCCTGGGCAACGTCCTTGCAGACAGCCAATTCTCTCACACTAGAAGCGACTTGCAGTTTCTCAGGTCGCTCCTGACATGACAAAAAAAAAAAAACCCTTCCTTTGAAATCCCTGTTAGCTCAGATATGTTTATGTTCCTACTGGGCAGCAGGCTAGTCCCGTAACAAAAAGAAAACTACTCCCCCTTTTCAGCCAGATGGATGGGTACTAGGCCTTTGTGATTAATGAAAAAATGTTCAGTACTCTTTACAAAATTGGGGTGGGGGTGAGTTGGAGAATCATTTTTAAAATGTTTCTAAAATAGCTTAAGTCTCCACTTCATTACTATAATGAAGTTAACAAATTGCGCACAGGGGGAGTCTGGCCCCCTTTATTCTGCCAGACAGGACAAACACAATCAAATCACCTCCAATAGATGCTCATCCGGCCTTTGAAATAACAACAACCATAAGAAAAATAGTAAAACTATTAGGTAAACTTTGGACTGAAGAGCAACAGGTTGGAGTTTCAAATCCAGGGAGAGCACGGATGAGCTCCCTCTGTCACCTCCAGCTCCCTAGGCATGAGAGAAGCCTCCCACAAGGATGATAAAACATCAAACATCCGGGCATCCCCTGGGCAATGTACTTGCAAGCAGCCAATTCTCTCACACCAGAAGCAACTTGCAGCTCCTCTAGTCGCTCCTTACATGAAAAAAGGCTTTGGAGTTACTGCCTCTCAACTTTGCCTACCTCACAGGGTTGATTCAACTCCCAACAATTCCTTTTTATTTCAAAATCCCTTTAGAAGATGAACATGGCGGAGGAGGAGGAATCACAAGGTGGTAAGCAGAATTCTGGGAAATGTGGTTTGGGAAGGTGAGGACCCCTACAACAGATACAACAGCCCCCACCCTAAACTATATTTCCCAGAATTCTGCTCACCTCCTGCACTGAAGCCTCAATGTGAATGTGGCCTCTGCCTCTCTTTCTGGGCCAGCCATGTGAGGAGGGGCTTCTTCCCTGCCCGGCCATCCGCCCAGGCATCCTTTCCCCCCTTTTTGGGGAAAGAGTGGGGCTTCCTCCTCCATTCTGGGCATTACCACCCTCCTCAGGGCTCTTTGGGGGAACCCAACCCAGCCCTTTTAGGGGAGAAGTGGCGCCTGCCACAGAGACCTGGAGCCATATGAACTCTGTATATGCCCATATCCCCATTTAGTATATGTATGTGTGTCTATATAAAATATTGCACAAGGTGACCTCTTCATGAACTATGCCGAGGATCTCAGGATCCAGGTGTTGAAAGACTTCCTGGGTCATCTTATCTAAACAATGGACTTCGCAAAGACTCTTAAGCATGGACAATAAACAAATAGCTCCTTCCTTGGGCTTCGGAGAGTCTTTTGACTAGACCACCTGAGGTATGGAGGCTAGTGGACATGGTAATTACTTGACATAAAGTAATTATGAAACTAAATCCAGACAAGACAGAGGTACTCCTGGTCAGTCGAAAGGCCGAACAGGGTATAGGGTTACAGCCTGTGCTTGACGGGGTTACACTCCCCCTGAAGGCGCAGGTTCGCAGTCTGGGAGTGACCCTGGACTCATCACTGAGCCTGGAACCCAGGTCTCAGTGGTGGTCAGGGGAGCTTTTGCACAATTACAACTCGTGCACCAGCTGCGCCTGTACCTTGGGAAGTCTGACTTGGCCATGGTGGTCCACGCTCTGGTTACGTCCCGTTTAGACTACTGCAACGCTCTCTACGTGGGGTTGTCTTTGAAGACTGCCCGGAAGCTCCAATTAGTCCAATGAGCGGCAGCCAGATTACTAACGGGAGCGGGGTACAGGGAGCACACAACGCCTGTTACGCCAGCTCCACTGGCTGGCAATTAGCTTCCGAGCACAATTCAAAGTGCTGGTCTTGACCTATAAAGCCCTAAATGACTCCGGCCCAGTTTACCTGTCCGAACAGATTCTCCCCTATGAACCATCAAGGTTATTAAGATCTTCTGGGGGAGGGGGCTGCTCTCGGTCCCACCACCCTCGCAGTTGCATCTGGTGGGGACAAGGGACAGGGCCTTCTCGGTGGTGGCCCCTTGGCTCTGGAACTCCCTCCCACTAGAGATCAGATCTGCCCCTTCCCTCCTGTCGTTTAGAAAACAAGTAAAAACCTGGCTTTGGAATATGGCTTTCGATGACTGAGGCAATGACACTGACCACATGGAAGAATGGCAACGAATTGTGATTTCACCTGACGACCTGGCTCATGTAATTTTTATGATTGTATTTTAATGTATTTGTTTTATCGTATTACGAGGATGCATTGTATTTTGTTATTGTATATGAATTTCATGCTGTAATCCGGCCTGAGTCCCTCTTAGGAGGTGGAGAAGACCGGTATATAAAAACTCTAAATAAATAAATAAATACATGCTTTTGAGCTGTGGTGCTGGAGGAAAGTTCTGAGAGTGCCTTGGACTGCGAGAAGATCCAACCAGTCCATCCTCCAGGAAATAAAGCCCGACTGCTCATTGGAGGGAAGGATACTAGAGACAAAGCTGAAGTACTTTGGCCACATCATGAGGAGACAGCAAAGCCTAGAGAAGACAATTATGCTGGGGAAAGTGGAAGGCAAAAGGAAAAGGGGCCGACCAAGGGCAAGATGGATGGATGGCATCCTTGAAGTGACTGGACTGACATTGAATGAGCTGGGGGTGGTGACGGCCGACAGGGAGCTCTGGCGTGGGCTGGTCCATGAGGTCATGAAGAGTCGGAGACGACTGAAGGAATGAACAACAACTACACATTTCCCAACCGAGAGGAAAAGGGGGTATAGCTGCTTCTCTCCACAAAGCCACTTCCTCATCCCTGGAAAGGGATCCAAGATCTTATCAAAAAAAGTTAATATTGCCAGACAAGGATGTTGTTTCAGACTCATGTCAATAGTCAGGATCAGGGCTGGAGTGCTCAAAGCCATCCCTCCTGATCACTTATCATCAAGGTCTAGGAAGGACCATTCATAATCCAAATCACTTAGGCATTGTATTGTCGAAGGCTTTCATGGCCGGAATCACTCAGTTCTTGTGGGTTTTTTTGGGCTATATGGCCATGTTCTAGAGGCATTTCTCCTGACGTTTCGCCTGCATCTATGGCAAGCTTCCTCAGAGGTGAGGAAGCTTGCCATAGATTCCTCACCTCTGAGGAAGCTTGCCATAGATGCAGGCGAAACGTCAGGAGAAATGCCTCTAGAACATGGCCATATAGCCCAAAAAAACCCACAAGAACTGAGCCACTTAGGCATTTCTTCATTGTTTCCTCTACTGCCTGCCTCTCTCTAGCTCATTGGCTGAGCGGCTCGTGCTCTGATTGGGGCAGCCACATCCTCCCCCGGCCGCTCCTCTAGACTCACTGATGTCACTGTTAGGGGATTAAACCTACTGCCTGAAGGGGCGATGGGGTATTCCTATGTTCCATCCTGTTGACTGCTTGTGAAACTTGGATTTCCAGGCTAAATGCTATCTTTGAGGGTTAGCTCAAATTAGGTTTCAGAGTGAAAGGTCACCTTGAACTTGGCTAGCAAGACCATGGCCCTGGGTTTCGGGGTCCTGGGGTTAACAGGGGTCATAGAATCATAGACTCCAAGAGTTGGAAGAGACCTCATGGGCCATCCAGTCCAACCCCCTGCCAAGAAGCAGGAATATTGCATTCAAATCACCCCTGACAGATGGCCATCCAGCCTCTGTTTAAAAGCTTCCAAAGAAGGAGCCTCCACCACACTCCGGGCAGAGAGTTCCACTGCTGAACGGCTCTCACAGTCAGGAAGTTCTTCCTCATGTTCAGATGGAATTTCCTCTCTTGTAGTTTGATGCCATTGTTCCGCGTCCTAGTCTCCAGGGAAGCAGAAAATAATCTTGCTCCCTCCTCCCTGTGGCTTCCTCTCACATATTTATACATGGCTATCATATCCCCTCTCAGCCTTCTCTTCTTCAGGCTAAACATGCCCAGCTCCTTAAGCCGCTCCTCATAGGGCTTGTTCTCCAGACCTTTTATCATTTTAGTCGCCCTCCTCTGGACACATTCCAGCTTGTCAACATCTCTCTTGAATTGTGGTGCCCAGAATTGGACACAATATTCCAGGTGTGGTCTAACCAGAGCAGAATAGAGGGGTAGCATTACTTCCCTAGATCTAGACACTATGCTTCAATAACAGGATAAAAAGTTGGAAATGCATTCCTCACATTGTTTCAGATTGAATCAAATGGGCCAATCTCAGGCCCCTTCTACACTGCTATATAATCCAGATTATCAAAAGAGATAACCCACATTTTTTGCTTTGAACTGGATTATATGAGTCTACCCTGCCATATAATCCAATTCAAAGCAGATAATCTGCAATCTGCAGTGTAGAAGGGGTCGCAGCTCACTTCTTATTTGACCTCTTCCTTAATTGTTTTTTTTTTTTTCCTTTTTGGTCATATCTACCTTTTCTGTAGTAAATTTGATCTTTTTTTAAAAATAAATAAATAATAATATCCTTTTTGGCATTTTTAAAATATTCTCACCAATTATTCCTTGAGTTGACATGGATTCCTGAGAAAAGATTTTCTGTTATGTTTTCTGAGCAATAAACTTTCCATCTTGTAGAATGAAAATCTGACATGAAAAGCAGCCATTACGATAGTTTTATATTAATTTCTCTCCACACTATCTCAGCCTCAGAGGAAAGCTAAGACACCCACTCCCTCTGAACAAATCTTGCAAAGAACACCCTTTGGTAGAGGGACCTTTGGGTTGTCATAAATTGGAAATGACTTGGAAGCACACCACAACAATAATCGGTGCATTCAAATATGTAGAGTACATGTTTCTTATTTGTCTTCTGTTTTCTGAAATGGCAACATTTCCAAATTATCATTGCTCTTTGTAACAGCCAGTTTGGACAATACATGGATTAACTGATTACCTTCTCTGCCATGTCTAACCCTAATGTTCCTACTTTTTCCTGCAACTTTCTTGCTGAAACAACTATCTGGAAAAATAATGTTCACTTACTTCCCCACAGGTATAAGAAGGAAAAAATTGAGGTGCCTCGAGCTTTATTTCTTCGTCAATGGAAATGTATTGAACGTTTTGGTAAAATCCACAATAGATTGCAAACTGACATCAATACATTCAAAGGTAAAGAATAATGAATTCTGAATTTCAAAACAAGGTTTAAAACATAGTTGATCTGATTTAGTTTAAAAAATTAAATTTATATCCCAACCTTCTTGACATTTAAATTGATTTGCTAAAATACAATCACTCATAACATGAAGATTGATTGGATGGAACCTAGAAACTATTTAAGTCTCCAATAAAGAAGTTACTGGAATTGGAATTGGAATTGGAAGGGACAGGCATGTAACCGGGGGGGGGGGGGCTTGGGGGGCTTGGGGGGCTTCAGCCCCCCCCCCCCCCCGAAATTCTCATGATGGTCCGCGAGAAGGCCTTACTGGTGCATTATTTAAACTGTTATGTTTATTCATATCATGATCTGATCACCATACTCAATATATCCCATATGCATGGGGGTATTGGGGTAACGATACAAAAGGTTTGCTAGGCTAGACCCTCTTTCACTCAGACTCAGCCCCCCCCCCCAATCAAACTCAGCCCCCCTCCCCCCGCCCCGAATCAAAATCCTGGCTACTGGCCTGGGAAGGGACCACAAGACCAATGTAGACCTTGAGGAAGTCCATCACCATTTCAGGCAATCTATTCCCTTGTTAAATTGCAATTCATAGAATCATAGAATCATAGAATCAAAGAGTTGGAAGAGACCTCGTGGGCCATCCAGTCCAACCCCCTGCCAAGAAGCAGGAATATTGCATTCAAATCACCCCTGACAGATGGCCATCCAGCCTCTGCTTAAAAGCTTCCAAAGAAGGAGCCTCCACCACACTCCGGGGCAGAGAGTTCCACTGCTGAACGGCTCTCACAGTCAGGAAGTTCTTCCTCATGTTCAGCTGGAATCTCCTCTCTTGTAGTTTGAAGCCATTGTTCCGCGTCCTAGTCTCCAAGGAAGCAGAAAACAAGCTTGCTCCCTCCTCCCTGTGGCTTCCTCTCACATATTTATACATGGCTATCATATCTCCTCTCAGCCTTCTCTTCTTCAGGCTAAACATGCCCAGTTCCCTAAGCCGCTCCTCATAGGGCTTGTTCTCCAGACCCTTGATCATTTTAGTCGCCCTCCTCTGGACACATTCCAGCTTGTCAATATCTCAATTAAGGTCAAGAAGTTCTTCCCAATGCTAAGGTGGCATATTTTTCTTGTAATTTAAATCTATTTGGTGTTACTTTAAAACGTACTTTGTAGTTTCCAGGGGGAAAAATGGGAATTTGAGAATGGGAATTTTTGGCCATTGATACAACATTAACATGGTGTACAAGTAAGTATGGTGCTAAAGGATATATAGATGAATCTGAAGCAGAATACTTTGAATTGCTGCTGGATTATTTGCAGGTATAGTCAATCCCTCAGACTTTCCTCCATCAAACTAAATATACCTTGGCCCCCAAAATGGTTCTTTATAAGGCTTGATCTCCAGATTTTTGATCATCATCATCATCCGCTGGATGTATCCCAGTTTGTCAATATCCCTTTTGAATTGTGTTGGTCAGAACTGGACATGGTATTCCAGGAGAGGTCCGACCAAATCAGATGTTCCTGGCCATTTCTCCTTTAAAATAGAACGAAAATAAAAGGTTATGTACTATAAAAAGAGCATAAGTTCAGCAGGTTTTTCTCCAACTCTAACAATGTGCACAATATGTAAAATAAAGAAACCATCTCAGGCAAAAATTTTGTAAGTAAACATATCAGGCTTTCTAGCGATCTCTTGAAAACTTCTTCATGCAAAAGGCATCCAAGGATAATTGGCCCTACGCTCAGTAATGGAGTCTGTAAGTAGTTGTTTATTTTGTTGGTCCCAGTGAAGGAGTGAGTGGAGCTTATTAGGTGAAAAAAATGTTTAAAAAATGCTGAAATGCAAGCCTAAGAGAGAGGTTTGTCCTTTGGCCTACAGAAGAGCAAAAGGGAAAGAGAGATAAAAGTATTTGGAAAGCACAGGATGCTGTGTGGTTCAAGGATACAGGGCAGGCTGACATCCAAGAAGCAGTCTGAAGTCATAACATGTATGTTTGCTCTAAGTATGTAGAAGGTTATCAGTTTTAGAGGCACCGAAGTGACAAGAAGGTGAAAGAACATGTTTTTGAAACATTGTTCCGGAGGTGGATCTGTTTCATGACACAGCAAGAAAAGTGTATAAGAAAGAACTGAAAAATCAAATGGCACACACAACCTTTTTGAAAGACATTTGACTTGTTTGGCTGTATGTCCTAGTGTGGCCACACTTGAAAATAGAAGGATTTTTGCTTCACTCACGGAGACTGTTTGCCTTTCTTTGTCACCAACCATTGGTAATTAAAATAGTTCCCTACACCAGACAGACACATGCAGTACAGCAAGATAGGCTAAAGCAGTGTTTCGTACACGATCTGATGTGTGGAGTTGGCATTTCCCAGCAATGTATCAGTGACTGGGACTATAATTGGACTTCTTGGATACAGTTGTTCCTTTTTACTTGAAACTTGCAGGCACTGTAAGCTAATGACTTCCTACTTCTTGGCAAGGGGTTGGACTGGATGGCCCACAAGGTCTCTTCCAACTCTGTGATTATTTTTTTTAGCTTTATCCATTATTTACTGTAGATAAATTGCTAATACCCAAAGTCTGCTGATACCCAAATTAAAATGCAAATTCAAATAAGTTTAAAACACAGTGAAAGCATAATTAAAGGATATAGTGAGATGAGGCAGCTAAATGATTCTAGACTACATCAATAGGGTAAATATAGTTTCTGGATCAAGGGAAATAGTATTTCCACTATTTTGCTTTGATCAGAAATCACCTGAAAGAGCATGTTCAGTTTCTGGGCAACACAATTCAAAAAGGATATTGAGAAATTGGAGCATGTCCAGAGAAGGGTGACCAAAATGGTAAAAGGTCTGGAAGCCAAGCCTTATGAGCTGCAGTTTAGGGAGCTTGGAGAAGAGAAAGTTAAGAGTAGATATGATAACTATGTCTAAAGGACACCATATTGAGGAAGGAACAAGCTTGTTTTCTGCTGCTCTAGAGACCAGGACATAGAGGAACGGATTCAAAATGCAGGAAAGGAGATCCTACCTAAACATTAGGAAAAACCTCCAGATAGTAAGCATTGCTTGGCAGCAAAGTATGTTTGGATGAATATCTGACAGGAGTGCTATTATTGTGTGTTCCTACATGGTAGAATGGAATTGGACTAGATTGGGCTGGTAAATAATAAAATTATATAATAAAACTTTATTTATAACTTGCCCTATCTCCCCGAGGGGACTCGGGGCTCTTGATTCAATGATTCTGGAAACAGTCAATTTCATTTAAAATACCCTTTCCTGTGCAATAAGTTAAGCCAAATTCCTGTTGAAATAAAAGTTCCTTGCCTGCCCATGTAAACAGCAGAAGGGGTACCAATTGAGCCACCTACGGAAGAACATTCATAGCTTGGGAGCAATCTGTTAGAAAACTCTCTCCCATAATTTCAAAAACTGTGCTTGTGATAGTTAGACCAACAGAAAGCCTTTCTGTGCAGTGTGAAATATCAGATATTCCTTTTTGAATATGTATGCATCAATATTAATTGTTTCTCTTTGTCCTTGTCTTCTCTAGCTACTATAGTGCCACCGACCCCAGAAATTCCAAAAGCAAAGCAAGACAGGTTTGGCTATTTTTCCGCCAGATAGAGCATTTGCAACCCTTTAAAGCAAAATAAAAGTAGGGTAGAATATGAGTTTGATATCAATGTGTTGTATTGTACAAGTTAATAAATAGTGAGCAACTGATAGTCACTCTTGGAGACTGTTTCCATGCCAACTACTTCACAAAGTAGGGGCAAAGGAATCCCCATGGCTTACTTTCCACTAACCCTATTGCAGCTGTTCTCAATTGGCATTTCTGTGCTGGATTGACCCTGCTTTACCAACCAATGTATACTTGCCCCCACTTTGCTTCATTAGACACATGCAGTAGAGCCTCTATGGACAGACATTTATATCAGTTGGTCAGCCCACAAAAACTACACAATTCTTTTGCTTCTTTCTCTCCTCCTCCCATGTTTATTCCATTTTAGTTTGATTAAATTACCTTGGGGAATTTTAGTGGATTTTGGTTTTATATAATCATAGTTCCCCCATAGTCGTGAAAACTATTTCCTAGATTAGTTTAAAAATCTTTTAAATAAAGTCATTTATCAGAAAATCAGTGAAGCATGATTTTCTGATGAACGACACTCTGATTTCTACTAAAGGAAAACCATATTTTTTCATGCCTCCACTTTCTCATGCAGAACAATGTAACACAAGGAGGTAGACTGTAGTTGACCCTGCCACTATCTAAACACACCCTACACTCGTTTTCTCAACTTTTCCTTCTTCTTACAGCAATATCTGCAAGGACATGAAAATTCTCTCACTGGTCGTGGAGCATTTTCCAGGAAATGATGTACAAGTCACAACATATAGTAAACTGGCAAGTTTAATGCCTACCTGGACCTTTCGGGCTCCTTCTGAAGATTTCAAGTTGTCTTGCTTGTCTTATACTATGGGATTTGAAAAAATAACCTCAGGGTGTCATTCCTGGGAGGTAGAAATGGAGAATGCAACATTCTGGGCTGTAGGGGTGGCCAAAGAGTCCTTAAGGAATAGCCATGATCAAGGGGTGCAAGAAGGATACTGGTTTCAAGGCGTGCCAAGGTTCCCATATTATCAAAGTGTGAAAGAAGGGAACTGGGCTATATGCCTTTATTCTGAAAATGGTATATATAAATGGACTGCATTCACCTCTCCTAAACTATCTCTAGGACCATGGCCCTTTAAAAATACAAAACTCCAACCTGTCTCTTACACAAATCCTGATTTGAACAAGGATAGAAAAAAGAATATCCGTGTGATCCTGGACTATGAAAACAGTTCAGTGATTTTTACAGATGATTCTGATATGATTTGCTCTTTCAACAATGCTTCATTTTCTGATGAGCCAATCTCCTCCTGGGTCAGTGTGGGAAAATGAGATGATATTGGCGAGAAAGCAGGAAACCTCAATTTGGATTACGCCAAGCTCCTATGAAGTGGGGTAGGGTAGTGAAGCTTAACTCTCATTGTTCCCATAATAACTTCCCCCCCATCTGTTTTCTCCTCTGTTCCAATCCACGAATCTCTCTAAGAGAATGTGGAATGAGTATGGGCTTGGGGTTAGTTGGCAACTTTTTCATAGTCACATCAAGTTGCCGCTTTCCTGATTTAACTTCTTTCCCCAAGAACCCATAGTTCTTTTGGAAAGAGGACTCATATATGACCCACTTCAAATGTCATTGTTTGTAGCCTGCTGCAAACTGCACTGTTACAAACTGCACTAGTACAAACTGGTGAAACGAAATACATGACCCATTTGGGCAAATGCTATAATATATGACAACTGCTGCAAGAATTATATATACTTAGAGATTGAAGCAACCATTTATCCCAATACAAGAAGAATGGCTAATGAACATATGTGAAATAGCTGAGATAGAGAAATCACCTTTGCTGATTAAGGAGAAATCTTTAACTTTGAGAAAGATTGGGTCCTATTCATCACTTTTTCACAGCAGTGATGGAGTCCTTGATCTACTATAGGATTTATGAATCAGAGTTCTGCTTTAAGGAGAAGTGTGGTTACATTATTGTGTAAAGAGGGTAAACAAATTAGAGATAATAACCATCTGACAGAGAGTTTGTGGGAAGTTTGTAGAGGTTTTTAATAGTTGTGGACAACATGTAGTTTTGGTAGCTTTAGATATCTAAAATGCTTGTTTCTATGTTTATTAAAGAAAGTATTGATTAACCATGTTCACCATTGCATAATCATCTCACCAAACTAGACATGCTTGTTTGCAAATATCGCATGCTACATGGCAACTGTCCGTAAGATGGGATAACGATCCAAATCAGAAGCTATGCCCAACTTCACTCAGGCTGACAGCCATCAATAGGCATACTAATGGCCTATGAAATGTACCCCCAAACTCAGTGCTACCTAATGCATCTGATGAACTTGCAGGTTCATGCTTATATACAGCAGCTCTTGCCAGAGAGAAACCTTATTAACACTTCTCAACAAATCCTGACATACCTTTAGGTCATTCTTAGTTTCTTTAATGATATGCATATAGTGATGAAGTGTTGATTCTGAGTGGTGTAATGTGAGTAGAGGAGGTGTCAGAGGAGATTACTCTCCAAAGGTGAGATGTCCCAAAAACACCTGTAGCTCAGATGAAAGCCATTGTGCATCACATGTAAATACATCCCCTGTGTAGTGATCCCAGAGAAAACAATTCTGAAACCTTTGCTGACACATAGGAGTAGGATCTCTCTTGTGGCTTCATTTTCCTTCTGGTGGTTTCAATGGTTATGTAACACATAGTACTTTTTGCTTTGTCTGAAAAACAGAATATAAAAAGAGATCTGCATAAAGCTGCCACAGATTGCCCAAAGTATCAACTTCATCTTTATGTTGAAATGCTCTTATTCTTTATATGAGTTTGGTAATAATTTGGGCTACTATCTCTTGTACTTTTTATGTTGAATGTTCTGTAAATTGTAATCCCTTTGACATGGACAGTAGCTCACACAATAAATGTATTGGATGCTACCTTTTTCTTGGTTTTTTGATAGTAGTATTTGTAGAGATAATAAGAATAATAATTGAAGAGAAACAACTGGAAAAGCTGACATGATACAAGGATTCAAAGACTGAACTGGAAAGACTCTAGCACAAGCCAGTAAAGGTGGTCCCAGTGGTGATCGGCACACTGGGTGCAGTGCCTAAAGACCTTGGCCTGCACTTAAACACAATCAGCACTGACAAAATTACAATCTGCAAAAGGCCATCTTACTGGGATCTGCATGCATTATTCGTCGATACATCACACAGTCCTAGACACTTGGGAAGTGCTTGATGTGTGAGCCAATACAACAGCCAGCAGAATGATCTTGCTTGCTGTGGACTCATCTTGTTGTGATGATGATGATGATAATAATAATAATAATAATAATAATAATAATAATAATAATGTGCCGTTGTTTGTAAGCCGCCCTGAGTCCCCCCTCGGGGGTGAGAAGGGCGGGGTATAAGTAATTGAAATAAATAATAAATAATAACTTTATTTCTATACCCTGCCACCATCTCCCAAAGGTTCTTTCAAGTGATATATTCAGCCACTTGTCTTAGGTTACAGAATATTAGCCAAGGGTAAACAAAGTAATGTCAGAAATCCAAGGACACAAACAGTAATAATTTGGCAAAATAGAGAAAAGAAGCAAAATGTTAAAACCAACTAACTACTATCGTTTAGCACTTTAAGGTGGGGATGTCATAATTGAAACAGAGTGTAGAGAAGATAAAACTTTGTTGAGCTCACACAATACCACTAATCACAGCAACAGCTCTACCAGCATCTTCCTTAAAAGAAAACTTGTCCCTGTTTCACCCCCAAAGTGATGGGCATACCACCCAGGCAGGCATTTATAACCGCTATCAGGGAGGGGAACAGAAGAAGTTAATGTTGCTGGCTAAAGACCCGGGCAGCTTGGGGCTTGGTTGCATAGAGAGGTCTTCTCAGCATACAGACAGATAATTTCTGGGGAAGAAAGAAACTAGCAGGTTTAAGAAGGATTCTCAAAATGATATTAAGTAGGCAACAGGAACTAGTAGCTTCAAAAGCAATCAAGAAGCTCCATCTCCTGATAAAGAAATTCTGTGCAGAATTTTTTACATTGTTGAGTCAGCCGAGATCTATTTCTTCTGGGTAATAAATCAAGGAATATAGTGGTTTCAGTGTTGGACTCTGGAGATTAGGGTCCAAATCCCTAATCAGCATGAAATGCTCACTAGCAATTCACATACTCTCTGCCACAGAATATCCCCTGATCATTCCACATCATTATAAATTGGAAATAACTTAAAAGTAGACAACACAAACAAGGGGGGGGGGGAGTACTAGATCTTCCATTATTAGACAGTAGATGGTGCTGGTGATCAGTCTAATTCAACTTCTTCAAAATGAGGTCAAGGTTTCTCCTGACATTAAGTCCACTTGGGTCCAACTCTGGAGGGTGGTGTTCATCTCCATTTCGCCTGCGTTGCCTGTAGACAGCTGCAAGGTCATGTGGCCAGCATGACTGCATGGAGCACCATGCATAATGAATGTGCCCCTTATTTTTCTCTTTCACTAACATACTTCAGATTCATGTATGTGCTGGTCTAAGGAGGCGCAGTAGGTTAAAGCGCTGAGCTGCCGAACTTGCTGACCAAAAGATCACAGGTTCAAATCTAGGGAGTGGCATGAGCTCCTGCTGTTAGCCCAGCTTCTGCCAACCTAGCAGTTCAAAAACAAGCAAATGTGAGTAGATCAATAGGTACTGCTCTGGCGGGAAGGTAACAGCGCTCCATGCAGTCATGCAGGCCACATGACCTTGGAGATGTCTACGGACAACACTGGCTATTTGGCTAAGAATTGGAGATGAGCACCAACCCCCAGAGTCAGACATGACTGGACAAAATGTCCGGGGAAAACCTTTACCCCTAAGGAGGGGTAGTCTGGCAGTTCTTTTCACCTTCAGCTTTTGCTCAATACTATCCATTTCATTTACTGGATTGACATCAGGCCACTGAAAGAGCAAAAAATTAATTTTAAATTTATGGGTGAAAGTTGGTCACATGAGCATATACACCCAAGACATTATGTATAAAGGCTGGAATATATTCTGTTCCCCAAACCACCATTTTTGTACTTGGCTGCACATGATAAATCTCAAGGTTCTAGTTATGGTAATCATCATCAACATCACATTTGCCCAAGAAAGTAGGGCTGGGCGGTTTTGTTCGTTAATTTCGTAATTCGTTAAAAATTCGTTATTTTTTGATAATGAAGCGATAACGAACCATTCAGGAGCAACTAAAAATCAAAACGAATTTTTCAATTCGTTTCGTAATTGTTTCGGATTTGTTTTGTATTCGTTTCATTATCGTTTCGAAATCGTTTCGTTATCGTTTCGAAATCGTTTCGTTATTATTTCCGCATGTCTGGGTCAAGTTTTATAGTTGTTGTTTGTTTAATCAGTGAAAAAAAATTATAAATATTACACCAACAGTCAACAACAGAGGGAGAGGGAAGCTTCAGAACTTCCCCCTGTCCCATTTGGAGTTTTTTTAGCATATTGCGCGGTCGCGTCCGCCATTAACGAATCGATTCGTAATTGTTTCGTAATTTCCGAAATTTTGTAAATATCAAACTTTTTAAAAGAAAAATTTCAGAATTCTTTTAAAAATCGAAATGCAAAACTCCCCAAAAAACTAATCAAGTTTAGAAACAAATTTTTCTTGTAGGGTGGTTGCCCAGCCCTACAAGAAAACTCTGTACCGTTCATGGGGTTGCTGTAAATTGACACAGAGTGTTCAGGTTAAATATTTCTGTGCATAGAATTGTGAAGTAGCCTTCAAGCAAAAAAAAAAAATGTTCTGGATGGTGGGGTCAGCCCTTGGGAGGAAAGTGATACCTTTTTCTTCTATAAAGAGGCTGATTTGGTTTACGTCCTCCTCACAATGCTCTCCTACACATCATCACACTAGAGAGAAAAAATCACTTTTTTCTGTCTCCAGAATTCTGGAGTTTGTAGTTTAATTAGGCTGTTAAAAGCTCCTCCTTAAACTACAAACCCCAGAAATTCTGCAGGAGGCAGCAACCGGATTTAAAGTGGAGTCATTCTCTACTGGGTCCTAAAAATAGTCTAGTTTGCTTCGAACCGCATTTCTGCACTAAGACTAACAAAACTGATCAGCTTTCATTTTATTTGCATTGTATAAAAAACAGTCATGTGGTATCTAACACCATGCAAACTGGCAAAATTCTCAAAAAATATTTGTAATAAATGTTGGAAATGCGGAGGAGCCCAGCAGCACCCGCCAGTGCTGGGGTACTTTTTGATACAATCCTTTCTTTTATTTGTTATATTGTAACAATTTCAATTGACCCAATTAAATTTGGAGGCAGTATTCCTCAGAGATCAATATGTACAATGTATATCCATTGTTTTGAAAATAGGTCATGACTAGACAGATAAAGAGGTTTATGTTGCACCTCAGCAGGAGTTCACCTTGCTCAAAGTACTCACCAGGAAACCAGACTTGGAAATAAACAGTTTATTGATAAAACACACAGAAGAAAGGGCCAAAGGCACTTTAAGCAGATAATAGAATAAAAATCCAAGTGTGCATATAGAAAGCAAGTCCCATAGGCAAAAGGTAAATCCAAAAACAAGAGTTAAAACTTGAACATTAATCCAGAAAACAAGGACTAAAACAAGGGCATGAATGTAAATCCTTCAAGCAGGAAGCAAAACTTGACAAGGAATCTTGGGCCTTGAGCTTAGAGCATGAACCAG
This sequence comes from Anolis sagrei, assembly GCF_037176765.1. Lineage (NCBI taxonomy): Eukaryota > Metazoa > Chordata > Lepidosauria > Squamata > Anolidae > Anolis > Anolis sagrei. Next base: position 20,416,718 of record NC_090022.1, read on the forward strand.
GAACAAGACGGGAGTTTCCCACTCCAGTAGTGACATTGCTTGATCTGCTGAACGTAGCATTTGTTGGATTTTCTTGGTGGGTTTGTAAACACAACATACAAACAATCTACAAACCCACCAAGAAAATCCAACAAATGCTACGTTCAGCAAAGGACAAGAGGGATCCTCTCACCTCTGCAGGAGTCTACCGTATACCATGCAGCTGTGGACAAGTCTACATAGGGACCACCAAACGCAGCATTGCCCAAACACGCATCAAGGAACATGAAAGGCACTGCAGACTACTTCAACCAGAGAAGTCAGCCATAGCAGAGCACCTGATGAACCAGCCTGGACACAGCATATTATTTGAGAACACAGAAATGCTGGACCACACAAACAACCACCATTCAGACTACACAGAGAAGCCATTGAAATCCACAAGCATGTGGACAATTTCAACAGAAAGGAAGAGACCATGAAAATGAACAAAATCTGGCTACCAGTATTAAAGAACTCTAAAATTATAACAGCTAAACAACAGAGAGGAAGAAACCAGGCACAGATTAACACCTCCCAGCAACATATTTTCCCAGGTTCAGGCAGGCCTTCAAATGCTAATGAAGGTGATTAGCTAAACATTCACACCTCACTGCAGCAGGGAAGAGCTCCTTGCCCCACCCCAGCCATTCCACAGATATATAAACCCATTGTCCTAATTCCAACAGACCTCTGAGGATGCTTGCCATAGATGCAGGCGAAACGTCAGGAGAAATGCCTCTAGAACATGGCCATATAGCCCGAAAAAACCCACAAGAACTGAGTGATTCCGGCCATGAAAGCCTTCGACAATATTTTTTTATTTCTCGTGTCAGGGCATTTCTAACAGAACAAAGCAAACAAACAGAGAAAATACAAAATGTGTGAGTTTGGTAGTTGATTAGATGTCCTTTGACCAGTATCTGGCCACTTGGAGTGCCTCTGGTGTTGCTGCAAAGAAGGTCCTCCCTTGTGCATGTGGCAGGGCTCAGGGTGCATTGCAGCAGGTGGTCTGTGGTTTGCTCCTCTCCGCACTCGCATGTCGAGGATTCCACTTTGTAGCCCCATTTCTGAAGGTTGGCTCTGCATCTCGTGGTGCCAGAGCACAGTCTGTTCAGTGCCTTCCAAGTTGCCCAGTCCTCTGTGTGCCCGGGGGGGGGGGGGGGAGTCTCTCATTTGGTATCAGCCATTGGTTGAGGTTCTGGGTTTGAGCCTGCCACTTTTGGACTCTCGCTTGCTGAGGCGTTCCAGCGAGTGTCTCTGTAGATCTTAGAAAACTATGTCTGGAGATGTTTATTTCATTCTAGCTGGAGTGGATGTCAAACTGCAATCATTTGCCCAGGAGCCGACATGCCCATTGGGTGGAGATATACAATATTTATAGGAAAAGTTCCCATGCACCCCCCTCCCCCCCCTTCTTAGCTGGCTTTGTTATGATTGGCTGTGATGTCAGCAAGCCAGCAGGAGAGCCAATGGCAGCCTGAATCCTGCTTTGGTCTCTCAGCCAATGGGGTGGAAGGGAGGCGGGCAACAGGGAAACAATGATGTCCAGTTGACTGGTTTAAATGAGTAATGTGTGCAAAATGGCTCAGCAATTGCTTTTTTTTATCCCTCAAGCTGCCCAGGTCTTGACTTTCTTGAAAATACATTTTTTGTCTGGCTCAGGGGCCAGATCTTTTGTTGTCCTTCCGTCCAGGATATGGTCAATTGATGGGATTTATGATTGGCATTGGCCAACTGGATTCCCACAATGAAAAAGAGGCAGTTGGGAGCCCTGATCCTCCGCAGGTAGGGTGGCACCCTTTGTGTTGGTGGATCAAGATGCCCAGAGGTTTTATCTCCAGATGGACTAGCCTTTTGCCCTCTGAGATCTGGTTGATAAGAACCATTTGTTTTATTGTCCTTGCAAATGGGCTTGGTGAAACCTTTTGCTAGGGGTTTAATAGCTCAGGAAGCATGAGGGGACTTCCTGAGCCAGGCAAGTTACTGGATTTTGAAAACAGTGGCTTTTCCTTCATATTTCATATACACATACAATGGTATGGGGAAAGGGGAACAAACAAGGAATTCATAAGAGATAAATCATGCAAGACCAAAGGGAGCCCTGGCATCCCTCCCTCCACCAAAGGTTCACATAGATCAGTGAAATATCATAAAAGTTCATGAGGTTTGGGAAAAGTGTGTAAAAGTCCTAGATAAGTCCATAAGAGTCCATGGGGAGCACACTGGAGTCAATGGGAGCACTGAGAAGTTGGAGTCCATTCATAAAACAGGAGTTTCATTCATGAAAAAGGAATCCAATTGATCAATAAATGGCCAATATTGGTCAGATGCTAGTTTGAGTCACAGGGGTATTGCCATGTGGAGGCATGGAAAAAGCCTTAGGTTCCCACATGCAGGAGAGATAGGGGATTATGGGGTCATTCCAGCCTGGTGTCCTTGGCAAAACTATGAATTCCCTGATTTTTGAACCATCCGGGGAAGGGGGGTTACCTTTGACTTCACATGTACACATTATTTTGCTTCTGCCTCTCCTTCCGGTGGCTTTGCTTGCACCTGGATTTCCTCCCCCACAGGAGCAGCCTGGGATCTCTCTCTAAGGCAGCTGCTTCTTCGGATGAGCTCATGTTATCCTCCCTTCTCTGCCTGTCAGCTTCCAAAGCAGTTTCATTCCCATACTCAGAAACAGCATCTTGCTCCATTCTCCCAACCTGAGATCTATCTTGCTCCAACACCCCCTCTGTCTGGGCACCCACAGAACCATCAGGCCCTGCACCCCAAACCACTCATCATCATCAGCTGGCTGAATTACAACACTTTATAACACAAGCATCAGGTGAAGTATACCAAGTCTACTTGCAAACTTCTTTCTCCCAGTTAGATCTGCAGATTCTATAAATAAGATTATTTCCTATACATAAAACATATGTTATAGGTTTGGCTGCACTACTTGCCAACTCTTCCAGAAACTCCAAACTTCTACACGTGTGTCAATTTATTGTCTTTTTTAAATAAGAGTTTAAATGCTTTTTTTTTTGGGGGGGGGGTATTTTAAAATATATATACAGTAGAGTCTTGCTTATCCATCATAAACGGGTTGGCAGAATGTTGGACAAGTGAAATGTTGGATAATAAGAAGGCATTAAGGAAAAGCCAATTAAACGTCAAATTATGTTATGATTTTACAAATTAAGCACCAGAACATGATGTTTTACAACAATTCTACAGAAAAAGTAGTTCTATACATGGTAACATTGTGTAGTAATTACTGTATTTATGAATTTAGCACCAAATTGTTTTTGCCTCCATTGATTTCGCTGCCATTTCTTATGCAAAGAAAGCTTAGTCTGAGTCAGCACAAAGAACAGACTCGCCCAGATGTGTTTCAAAACTGAGAAACGAAAGTGAGGCTTTTATAATCGTTCAGTCAGGCACAATGGCAGCCGCAAACCCGGTCTGGAATCTGTGTGAGGAAGCAACTTGTTCAGTTTGCCTGGAGTACTTCAAAGATCCAGTGATCACAGACTGTGGGCACATTTTCTGCAAAACGTGTCTTGCGCAGTGTACATCTTGCCCTCAATGCAGAGAGCCCTGCCAACAAAGGAACATCAGGCCAATCCGACAACTGGCAAGTATTGTTGAAATCGCCAAGAAATTCAGTCTTCAGACTGTCAGAGGGACTGAAGTATTGGAGGAAGTGTGCCAACAACACCAGGAGCCTTTGAAACTATTCTGTGAAGATGATCAAATCCTAATCTGTGTGGTATGTGACAAATCCAAAGAACACAGGCAACACAAAGTGATTCCCAAGAAGGAGGCTTTTGAAGAATATAAGGTATGTAAGTACCGATGGTCGAATGTGAGGAATAAATGTACCTGTTGCTTTGTAGAGTTTTCTGTTTGATTATGTTAAAAGAAAGTTTAAAAAGATCAGGTTCATGTTACTTCTCTTTTAGTTGTTCTGTCATGTTGGCTGCCATAAGAACATGCCTGTGGGGCAGTGTTAAAATATTGATAATAAATAAGGTAGGTAAAGCTAAAGCTTTCCCCTTGACATTGAGTCTAGTCATGTCAAGGGGGGGGGGGGGGGCTCATCTCAATTTCTAAGCTGAAGAGCCAGCATTGTCTGTAGACATCTCCAAGGTCATGTGGCCAGCATGACTACATGGAGCACAGTTACGGTACTTACATTTGCATGTTTTCAAACTGTTAGGTTGGCAGAAGCTGGGGCTAACACCAGGAGCTCACCCCGCTCCCTGGATTTGAACCACCAACCATTCAGTCAGCAAGTTCAAGAGCTCAGCGGTTTAACTCACTGTGCCACCAGGGGGCCTAATAAATAAGGTACTGTTCCATTATCTGGTTAGAGGCCACAAGGAGGCGCTAGAGAAAGAAGGATAGTCCATTTTATGGGAGAGGAGGAGCTGAAGGAGGAAAACCATTTCCCCCATTTTCACTGGTTATTCTCTCTCCCCTCTTCTCATATCATAAATAAGTGTTATTTCCATGAGGGGGACATGTGTGTGTGTGTGGGGGGGGAGGGGGGGTAAAGAGAAAATGGTTTTCCTCCTTCAACCAACCCTCCACCTCCATAAAATGGATTATCCTTCTCTCTCTAGTAGTCCCTAGTGGCCTCCACCCAGATAATGGAACAGTACCATAAATAAATAATACACCTGATTTTGTCGCATGGAGGTGGCTCCCTGCCATACACTGTGGCAGGATACTCATTGCTAGTTTGCCAATTCCCTGCAACAACTCTCCAAAATAATCTAATAATCACACTTCTGCCCTACTGGCATTCCTTGGGGTGAGTCAGTGGACATGCTATGGTTATTTGAGTTCTTCTTCTGGAGATCTCTGAGAGGAAAGCTTGCTCTGTCTGTGCTTATGCTGGAGTTTTGCTTGTTTTCTTTTACACATCTTTTCTATTAATGAGCTGAGTGCAGTATACTGGGATAAACACCTTCTTGTACATTCACAATAATACTTTGAAATAGTGCAGGTACTCATATATAAGTCGACCTAATGCAGTCGTTCTCAACCTTCTTAATGCCGTCGCCCCTTGATTTTATCCTTGCCCGAACTAAAGAAATAAAGGCAGTCTTCTCTTCCTTCTCGTATTTTTCAGAAGAAATGGAGTTAAACAGTAATGTTGAAAGAACCATTTTGGGTGCTTGAGGTGGAACAGAATGGTGGGGGTTATTTTAAACAATAACTTCCTGCATAAGATTCTCTGCAAGACCCTATTGAAAAGGGCCACCACAATCCCCCTCCAAAGAACCTTCTGCAAAGTCTTTTTTAAAAAAAAATGCCTGCTGCTGTTTGGTCTTCATTATTCAAAATTGTTTCCGCCTGGTGGTGTTGAAGTACACGCTGGCTGAAAAAGAAAGTGAGGAGGAAGAGAGAGCTGATTTTCTTCCTCAAGTTTGGGCAAAGAGGGCTAAGGGCCTGGAAGTGCTCGTTGCCTCTGTTTCTTGCCTCTGTCTTCAAACTCCTTTCCTATTCCAGAACTGACCCATGTATAAGTTTACTCATTTCTTGGAAGGGTGGGTTTTTGTCATGTGTTGGATGTACAGGCAATCCCTGAGTTACAAACATCTGACTTACAAATGACTCATAATTAAGAATGAGGGTGAGTTGTATTATTATTATTATTATTAGTAGTAGTATTATTAGTATTATTAGTATTAACTTTATTTGTACCCCGCTAGCATCTCCCGAAGGACTCGGTGCGGCATACAATGGCCAAGACCTCAATACACAACATAACAATACAAAACCTAAAGCAAATTAAAAACAATTAAAGCAATATTAAACAACAAAACAATAAACAATACACCAAAACACAATAAAACTGGGCTGGGCCAGAGTGATGGGTACAGAATTAAAAGTGCTGATGTGACAGGTGGTATATAAGGATTATAGGGTAGGGGCAGTGTGCAGTGTGCGGCAATCTTAGTTCTAATAAAGTGCTTCTGGGACTTGGTATTGGAGATTTCCTATTCTGGGAAGGCACATCGGAACAGCCAGGTCTTCAAGTTCTTTCTAAAGACTGCCAATGTAGGGGCCTGTCTAAGTTTTTTGGGGAGGGTGTTCCAGAGTCGGGGGGCCACCACAGAAAAGGCCCTGTCCCGTGTCCCCACCAAACGCGCTTGCGACGCAGGCGGGATCACGAGTAGGGCCTCTCCAGATGAACAAAGTGAACGCGTGGGTTCGGAAATGGAGATGCGGTCACGCAGGTAGGATGGTCCCAAACCGTTCAGGGCTTTGTAGGTAAGCACCTGCACCTTAAATTGGGCTCGGAAAATAAACAGCAGCCAGTGGAGCTCCTTGAACAGAAGGGTTGACCTCTCACTGTAAGGAGCACCAGTTAACATCCTGGCCGCTGCCCGTTGGACCAGTTGAAATTTCCGAGCCGTTTTCAAGGGCAGCCCCACGTAGAGCGCATTACAGTAGTCCAATCTAGAGGTGACCAAGGGTGAGTTGTAGCATACTGGCCTTCAGACAAGTTGCATCTGGCAGTAGCTCCGCACAAAGATGTAATATAGATATCTTCTATCAGAATTACCAAGACTCCTAGATAATAATGGACAGTATGCAGCTTCATTAGAAGAACTCTTTATCTTACAATATTCTGTGATGGAACTTTGTAATTAAACAGTTTACTGGCTTTAAAAAGGAACAGCTGTGGCAAGCCAGCTTGCTATCTATCTTCTGCAAGAGAGAGACTGTGACCTACTGATAGAGCCAGGAAGTTCAAGTTGCATTCTAGAAGAACTGAAATCAGTAACATTGGTACTTCAGTGGAAATAAACACGATGCAGTGAAGCCTAAAGATAAGAGTTCACCTACACTGACTAAGGTCTTCTAGTTCCTGCCTGGGTGAATCCCTTGTTGGGAGGTGTTAGCTGGCCCTGATTGTTTCATGTATCCAATTCCCCTCTTTTCAGAGTGTTGTTCATTTATTGTCTTCATTTTAGAGGGTTTTTAAAAATAATAATAATAATACTGGTAGCTATATTACAATTCCAAAATTGTGGCAGACCACATGAGTCTGGCCCACCTGCCGCTCTTCTCGATGGGAAGGAGTGAGATGGTATATGTACTTGAGAGTGATAGATCTGCAATGGCAAGCAGAAGTCCGATCACTTGCTCCGTGAAGAGAAAGGAGTGCGATTTTGGAGTCATGGTACGTTTGTAGGGAGTCAGTGCCTGCTGTAAGGAAAACGGAGATCTGATCCTTGGCATTGTTCTTAGGGAAGTTTTGGAACTGTGCATTGCCAGGCTGCAAGGTCTGGCCTAAAAAGTGCTCTTTGCCATGAGATGACTCAAGAAGAATGGCAATGTATACATGTGGATGAATTAATGTTTATATGTGTAATGTGAATGCTGACTAAAAATGTAATTCCCCTTTGTTCGTAAGCCAGTGTAACTGTAGTTACATAGAATTTGTATGTCTGAATGTCCAACGTCATTCTTTGTGTAAAAGTTCTGATACCCTTTCTCATACTGGAAAATTGCAATAAAAAGAATCTATGATTTAAAGTTATTGAAATATTATTTATAACATGCACACATATTTCCAAGCGTCCAGTAAGGTGTCAGTATACATTTTTATTGCAAGACAAGCTCTATCCTGTAGAATTAATGTAGTTTGACACCAGTTGAACAGTCACATGGCCCAATGCTGCAGAATCGTGGGAGCTGTAGTGTTGTGAGGCATAAGCATTTTTTTGGCCAGGAAGGCCTTTTAGCCTTGTATAACGACAATTCCTTACAGTCTTTTATGACTACAGTTCCTACGATTTGATAGTATTTAGCCATGGCAGTTATAGTGGTGTCAGACTGCATTAATTCTGTCCTTTCCAGCTCCCACTTTTCCTTTTGTTGAGAAAGCCTCAACACTTTTGATGACACTATTCCCAGCCCTGTCTACTTGATTGATGCACTTTCCTTGCACTCCCTATGTTCTTTTTCTCAGCCATATTGTTTTGTTGTTGTTTACAATTGTGATTGTTTTTTATATTTTATCTGATGTTTTTAATTGGTTGTGTTCTATTTGTAATTTTTGGGCTTGTCCCTTGTAAGCCACCCCGAGTCCCCTTGGGGAGATGGTTGGTGGGGTATAAAAATAAAGTTGTTGTTGTTGTTGTTGTTGTTGTTGTTGTTGTTGTTAAGGGGGTTGGATTAGATGCTCCTTGTGGTCTTTTCCAACTCTATGAGTCTATGCTAGGGTTTGGGGCACAGGATTTCTGCAAAAAATGGGGAAACCGTACATTAAAAACACTATTTTTAATCTGAAAAAGCAGCTCTCGGGATCTCTGGGTCCTCTGCATGACTCAGTGCAGTCATGCTGGAGGATCTAGATACTTACTTTACTTACTTACTTAGGCGATCCCTCGTTTTCCGAGTATGATGGTCCTCCAATGTTCTTGTGGGTCCGTAAGTGGCTGTGGAGCCCTATTCTTGCTCTGCACCTTCTTCCGCAGTGAGGGCATTGGTTTCCAGGTGGAAGGCGGTCCCGGTCGGGGTTGGCTTGACGCGCCTTCCTCCTAGCACGTTTCTCTCTTTCACCCTCCACTCGTGCCTCCTCGAATTCTGCAGCACTGCTGGTCACAGCTGACCTCCAGCTGGAGCGCTCAAGGGCCAGGGCTTCCCAGTTCTCAGTGTCTATGCCAGAGTTTTTAAGGTTGGCTTTGAGCCCATCTTTAAATCTCTTTTCCTGTCCACCGACATTCCGTTTTCCGTTGTTAAGTTCGGAATAGAGCAACTGCTTTGGGAGACGGTGGTCAGGCATCCGGACAACGTGGCCAGCCCAGCGGAGTTGATGTTGGAGGACCATCGCTTCAATGCTGGTGGTCTTTGCTTCTTCCAGCACACTGACGTTTGTCCGCTTGTCTTCCCAGGAGATTTGCAGGATTTTCCGGAGGCAGCGCTGATGGAATCGTTCCAGGAGTTGCATGTGACGTCTGTAGACAGTCCACGTCTCACAGGCGTATAGCAGGGTTGGGAGGACAATAGCTTTATAGACAAGCACCTTGGTCTCCCTACGGATGTCCCGGTCCTCAAACACTCTCTGCTTCATTCGGGAAAATGCTGCACTTGCGGAGCTCAGGCGGTGTTGTATTTCAGCGTCGATGTTGACTTTGGTGGAGAGGTGGCTGCCAAGGTAGCGGAAATGGTCAACGTTTTCTAATGTTACACCATTAAGCTGTATCTCTGGCATTGGGGAGGAGTTGGCTGGTGACTGCTGGAAGAGCACTTTGGTTTTCTCAATGTTCAGTGACAGGCCAAGCTTCGTGTATGCTTCTGCGAAGGTGTTTAGAGTGGCTTGTAGATCTTCTTCTGTATGCGCACAGACGACATTGTCATCAGCATACTGGAGTTCTATAACAGATGTTGTTGTAACTTTGGTTTTGGCTTTCAGTCTGCTGAGGTTGAACAGCTTGCCATCTGTCCGATAGATGATTTCCACTCCGGTGGGAAGCTTCCCATCAACAAGGTGAAGTATCATTGCGATGAAGATGGAGAATAGAGTTGGGGCAATAACACATCCCTGTTTGACACCCGATTCCACCTTAAATGGGTCACTTTGGGAGCCATTGCTGTCCAAGACTGTTGCCATCATGTCATCGTGGAGGAGCCGCAGGATGTTCACAAATTTGTTAGGGCATCCGATTTTGTGGAGGATGGTCCAGAGAGCGCTGCGATTCACTGTGTCGAATGCCTTGGCAAGGTCGATGAATGCCATGTACAGAGGTTGGTTTTGTTCCCTGCATTTTTCTTGGAGCTGTCGTGCAGTGAAGATCATGTCCACGGTTCCTCTGGAGGGGCGGAAGCCGTTCTGGGATTCTGGGAGGGTGTCTTCTGAGAGGGGCAGAAGGCGGTTTGCAAGGATTCTTGCGAGGATTTTCCCAGCGGAGGTTAGAAGGGAGATACCTCGATAGTTTCCGCAGTCTGTTCTTTCCCCTTTTTTGAAGAGGGTGATGATGGTGGCATCCTTGAAGTCTGCTGGGATTTTCTCGGTCACCCACATTTTTTCTATGAGCTGGTGGAGTTGGTGTGTCAGCTCAGGTCCTCCCTCTTTGAAGATTTCAGCAGGGATCCCGTCCGGTCCGCTGGCTTTGTTATTCTTCTGCTGGCTGATGGCATTGCTGACTTCTTCCAAACTAGGCGGTGCTGCAAGCTCATCCCTGGTTTGTTGTTGCGGGATTTGTGAGAGGACCTCTTCGGCCACATTGGAGCTGCGGTTCAGGAGGCTTTGGTAGTGTTCTTTCCAACGTAGTGCAATTGAGTTTTGGTCCTTCAGGAGTTTGGTTCCGTCTGATGAGCGTAGAGGCTGTATGCCATGGTTTCTTGGTCCGTAGATGACCTTTGTGGCTTTGAAAAATCCCTGAGCATTATGGGTATCTGCCAGGTGTTGGATTTCTTCAGCCTTCTTTGTCCACCAGATGTTCTTGAGTTCTCTTGTCCTTCTTTGGACCTCGGCTTTTGCACTAGCGTAGATCTTTTTCTTAGCAGCACAGTTGATGTTTCTCTGCCATGTTTGGAAGGCTTTCCTTTTCTTGTCAATTAGCTGTTGGATCTCGATGTCATTTTCATCAAACCAGTCTTGATGTTTCTTGGCTTGGTATCCAATAGTTTCTTCGCAGGCTTGGATGATGGAGGTCTTCAGTTTGTTCCAATGTTCCTCAACATTTTCGGGGTGTTCTGTGGGTAGATGGTTCTTGAGTGCTGTTTGGAGATGGGCTCGTCTGGAGGGCTCCTGAAGGGCTTGGGTGTTCATTTTGCGCCTTGTCTTTCTGCCTTGGAGTCTGCGCTTGGGAGCGATCTTGATAGCCATCGAGGATCGGATTAGCCTGTGGTCAGTCCAGCAGTCGTCAGCACCTGTCATGGCTCTTGTGAGGAGCACGTCACGGCGGTCTCTGGCACGTGTGATTACATAGTCTAGGAGGTGCCAATGCTTTGACCGGGGGTGCTTCCATGATGTCTTGAACTTGTTTTTCTGGCGGAAGAGCGTGTTGGTGATGACAAGGTTGTGTTCCGCACATTTGGTGAGAAGCAGGATGCCATTCGGGTTGCTGTTTCCAACCCCGTCTTTTCCGATGGTCCCTGGCCACAGGTCGAAGTCTCGCCCGACTCTTGCATTAAAGTCCCCCAGGAGGATGATTTTGTCCTCCTTAGGTATCCCCGATAGGACGGTGTCCAGCTGACAGTAGAATTTCTCCTTGATGTCTTCATCAGCATCTAGTGTTGGTGCATAGGCACTTATGATGGTTGCCCGTTGGTTTTTGGCAAGATCGATTCGGAGGGTTGAGAGTCGTTCGTTGATGCCAGTGGGTGCTTCGGACAGATGTTTCACCAAATCATTTCTGATGGCAAAGCCGACTCCGTGCATTCTTTGGTCTTCTTCAGGCAGTCCCTTCCAGAAGAAGGTGTAGCCTCCTTTTTCTTCCTTCAGCTGTCCCTCCCCTGCTCTCCGGGTCTCCTGAAGGGCTGCTATGTCGATGTTGAAGCGTCCCAGCTCCCTTGCGATGATGGCAGTTCTGCGTTCAGGGCGTTCACTGCCACTGTTGTCCATCAGAGTCCGTACGTTCCACGTACCGAAGTTCATTTTCCTTTTTTGGCCGCAGGGTGGTGACCCCACTGGACGCGGCAGTCCAGTCAGGGATAAGTGAGGCAGACTATGTTTAGGGCACCTTTTCTAGCCCCCTCCCCGTGTGGGGTGAGCAGAGTGGATCCTCAAAAGGGCTGCTCAGTCGCGGATACAGCTGCCGAACTACTCAACTGCCTCGGTCCTTGAGGTAGAACGACTGAGTCCGTACCCACCGCCCATGTGCCAGTCTGTGACTAGGGGCTTCCGGATTTCACAGTCCTGCCCCCGTCGCCACTCGCTGATCGCCATGGGACTTTGGTTGCTTGGTTTTTATTTTCTTTGGAAGATGCCTGTGCGTGGGTTTTTTTAATGTGTGGAGGTCAGTGCACAGCTGAACAGTCTTCACAGATGAGGTTCCACTGGTGATGTAGTTTAACACAAGTCCGAAGACCCAAAGACCTCAACGGCGGAGCAGGCGGAGGATAACATGGCCCATGTTACAACGGCTGCGAAGGCGGAAGAAGGCTGCAACAGACTGAGAAGCCACGGTCATTGTGTTAAACTACATCACCAGTGGATCTAGATATTCCTAGAGAGAACAGGTTAAGCAAACATGTGAATAATTAAATCTGCAAAAGTAAAAGCTCCAAACGTGGAAGGCTGACTATACCTTCCTTAAGGTTTTCCCACCCATTGGAGCATAGGAATAACTGAAAGGGGTTACAAAAGTATCTTCATTACAATTAGAAAAGGTTTGAGTAAATGCAGAAGGCTGCATGAAGAGTGCAAGTGCTCCCTCCTCCTTCTGCTCCCCTATCGGAAAGTCTCCTTGATCCCTGTCTTGTTGGGACTTTCAGAAGACCCTGCCATCATGCCTAGAACTAACTGAAATGTCTTCATTTTTTCCCTTTAGAATAAAATTTGGGATCATCTGAAAATTCTGAAGAAAGAAAGAGACGACATTTTTACTTATAAACAGAGCGTGGAGACTGAAATGCGGAGACTGTTGGTGGGTATTTAAGTCAATAACAGCATTACTTAAGCTAATTGATATACTGCCTCTGCAAGGCTGGAGTTGTAACTTCCAGAGAGAAGCCATAGCTCTAGACCAGAAAAAGTGGTAGAGTACAGGTACTCCATGCAGATGAGGCAATCTCAAGAAGATCACCGAGGTAAGATATTTCACCTGTTTGCTCAACTTTGCAAATCCAAGGTGAGCATCCCTTACCCAGAATTTTGAAATCCAAAATATTCCGAAATCTGAAATTGTCTACATGGGAAACAGATAATTACACCATTACTTTCTGATGGTAGAGTGCACATAAACTTTGTTCCATGTACAAAATTAATTAATTAATTAAGATCCGCATAGTTAAAGCAATGGTATTCCCCATAGTAACCTATGGATGCGAGAGCTATACCATAAGGAAGGCTGAGCGAAGGAAGACAGATGCTTTTGAACTGCGGTGTTGGAGGAAAATTCTGAGAGTGCCTTGGACCGCAAGAAGATCCAAGCAGTCCATACTTCAGGAAATATTGCCTGGCTGCTCACTGGAGGGAAGGATATTAGAGGCAAATATTTAGCTACATCATGAGAAGACAGGAAAACTTGGAGAAGAGAATGATGCTGGGGGAAACGAAGGAAAAAGGAAGAGGGGCAGACCAAGGGAAAGATGGATGGATGGTATCCTTGAAGTCACTGGATTGACCTTGAAGGAGCTGGGGGTGGCCATGCCAACAGGGAGCTCTGGCATGGGCTGGTCCATGAGGTCACAAAGAGTCGGAAGCGACTGAGCAAATAAACAACAAACAAAATTATCAAAACATGTTTAGAAAACTAATTACAGGCTATGTGTGGATTTATATCTTACACATATATTTTGTGTGTTAGACATGAATCCCTTCTCCAAGATATCTCATACTGTATGTATATGCTAATAAAGATATTCTAAAATCTAGGGGGGAAATCTAAAATATAAAGCACTTCTTGTCCCAGGGCCGTAGCCAGGATTTCAATTCGGGGGGGGGGGGGGGGGGCTGAGTTTGTTTCGAGGGGCTGAGACTGAGTGAAAAAGGATCTACCCTAGCAAACCTTTTGTATCGTTACCCCAATACCCCCATGCATATGGGATATATTGAATATGGTGATCAGATCATGATATGAATAAACATAACAGTTTAAATAATGCACCAGTAAGGCCTTCCCGCGAACCACCATGAGAATTTGGGGGGGGGGGGGGCTGACCAGCCCATGCCAGAGCTCCTTGTTGGCTGTGGCCACCCCCAGTTCCTTCAGAGTCAAACCATTAGTTCTCATAGAGAATAGTTTAAAAAAAAATATTTACCTGCACTTACTGGGAATTCCTCATTCATGGGGAATAATTGCAATCCCCTATCCCCATCACAAATAGGGTTCAATGAGTTACCCCTACCTGTCGACGTAGGGTAAACACATGCTGAGCCAGTCAGTGTAGCGTGTGTGCAGCCCCGGACATCTAAGGGTATCACAGATTTGTTATTGCTCAGTCTCAGGTGGCTGAATGCCACCTATCCCTTTAAGAAGTTGGACGCCAACTGCTCAGGGGTCACATAACTAGTTAGCATGTCAGAGTTTCATTCGTTATCGCAATTAACTAGACAAATCGCTCCACCAACTAAGAACGGCCATGCACTACTACCCACAGAATTGAAAGTTTTTAATATTTGTATATGATGTTTTAATGAATATTTTAAATTATTAATATTTATACATTTTTAAAATCATTTTAATCATTTATAGAAACAGTAACATACTTTTGCTTTTAAATGCATCATTAGCTGCCTTAAGTTCCATTATTGTGAAGATAGCAGGATAATAATAACAATAACCATGATAATGATGATACAGTCACCTCCCCTCCCCTCACACATACATCTGTACATTTACATTTTATTTATTTATTCATTTACCATATTTATATACCACTTTTCTCAGCCCAGAGGCAACTAAGGGCGGTTTACAAATGGTAAAATTCAATGCCCCCAATAACATAAAATATAATTAAAACATTAAGCATATAATATAAACCATATAAAAACCATTAAAAACTGTAAAAACAGATTTGATTATTCACAAATTTAATATGTCCTCCTGTTTGATTCTATGTTCTTCAGGGTTGGGGGAGGGTTGAAACGATTATATGTTCCCCCGCTTTATGCCTCAGAAGTGTGAGTGTGTGGAGTGAAACTCCTGAGGCTGGTCTTATTCCCTACTAGCCGTCTCCTGCCACGCTTTGCTGTGGCCCACTCTGGTGGTCATGGGGGTTCTGTGTGGGAGGTTTGGCCCAATTCTATTGTTGGTCGGGTTCAGAATGCTCTGTGATTGTAGGTGAACTACAAATCCCAGCAACTACAACTCCCAAATGTCAAGATTCTATTTCCCCCAAACTCCACCAGTGTTCACATTTGGGCATATTGAGTATTTGTGTATAGTTTGGTCCAGATCCATCATTGTTTGAGTCCACAGTGCTCTCTGGATGTAGGTGAACTACAAGTCCAAAACCAAAGGACACTGCCCACCAAACCCAGTATTTTCTGTTGGTCATGGGAGAACTGTGTGCCAATTTGGTTCAATTCCAACGTTGGTGGGGTTCAGAATCCTCTTTGATTGTAGGTGAACTATAAATCCCAGCAATTACAACTCCCAAATGACAAAAGCAATTTTTTGAGTGAAGGACATACATTGGGTTGTTAGGTGTCTTTTATCAAATTTGGTGTCAATTCATCCAGTGGTTTTTGAGTTCTGTTAATCCCACAAACAAACATTACATTTTTATTTATATAGATTTTCTTTTTCACTATAGGAAAACATTGAAACAGAAAGAACAAAAATAGTGACAGAATTTAAGCAACTGCGTGAATCCCTAAACAAAAAAGAACAGGACTTGCTGACTCAGTTGCAAGATCTGAATAAAGAGATTCGAAACATCAGTAATAAAAAGACTGCCAGACTTTCTGAGAAAATGTCCTCTGTGGAGACAGATATCAAGAAGATGGAAGAAAAACATAACCAGCCAGAAAATGAATTGTTGCAGGTAAGCTTTGGTAGGAAAAAAATTAGGTTGTCCCTAGATCTTCAGAGACATATGCTCCACCAGTCAGGCTTGCAAATTATCTGTCACAAAATAAAGCAATGTTAAATGCAAGGGAGGTCACTGAGGAAAAGTGTGTGCTATAATGAACAGATGGCTTCTGCTACCTGAGAAGAGGCTCTTGCTTTTACTAAGCAAATGCACTAATTTGATGCTTCTTCTTGCAATTGTGTGTCTTCAACTTCTGGCAACCTTAAGACAAACCTTCTTATGGAGTTTTCTTGGCAATATTTGTTCATGCTACTTTTATTGGAAATTCCATAATCTATTAGAAATAAGTGCACCATAAACTTATTGAAAAGGTAAAAATGGTGTCACATTGGTTTAGCAAATGTGAATCTCCATGAACATGTGGAGACCGCCTTTTGCAAATCACTAGTCAAGAAAAGCATGACCTTGTTAGAAGTCAACTCTTTGAACAAGTGATATTCACAAGCATTCATGTAATGGCACACAGGTAACTCAGCTGTTAAACTGAAGAACCATGTCCTTAAACTGCCAAGGATGCCACTATTCAAGTAGCAGAAGATGGTTGTTTCTTTGAAATTTCAGTTTGCAGTTGTCCAAAAAATATACACTTTCTTCAAACCTCTTACTTAAAATATGCACTCAAGAGATTTAAAAAAAAAACCCAAAGTAGTCTTCTTTAAAAAATAACATCCCAGGTTTACTAACAAACTTCTGGTATATATTCAGCATACTAGTCCATAGTCCAATGTCTTTAAGTATAGCTGTACTCACTGAAGTCCACAAGCCATACTTCTCTACTAAAGTCCAAACAGCAACATGCATCCACCGTCACTGAGTTCTGATGCTGAATACAAAATGGAGTCCTGTGTCTGAAGCCCCCCCCCCCCCCACACACACACACCAAAGAGATATAGTCAAACAGGCAAACCAAAATATACAATATAGGGTAACAATTATACACATTTGCAAACAGTTATTTATTTATTTATTTATTTGATGCACTTATTAACCGCCATTCTCAGCCCATTAAGGGCGACTCATGGCGGTGTACAGTACACATAAAAGACAATTACAAAAAAACTAGTTTCAACAACATATAGACTATACAACAATTACAGACTACACTAAAAATCCGCATCGTCTCATAGTGGAATCATAACCAGTCTCATATTCCTTGTTCCATTCCAGTTCTCTTACCGTATTGTTTAGCACTTAATTAAATGCCCTCTCGAACAGCCATGTCTTAAGGCTTTTTCGAAAGGACATGAGGGAGGGCGCCTGTCTGATGTGTGCAGGGAGAGTGTTCCACAGCCGGGGGGCCACCACCGAGAAGGCCCTCTCCCTCGTCCCCGCCAGCCGTGCCTGTGAGGCAGGCGGGATCGAGAGAAGGGCCTCCCCAGACGATCTCAAGGTCCTCGTGGGCTCGTAGGCCAAGATGCGGTCCGAAAGGTATTTTGGGCCGGAACCGTTTAGGGCTTTGTAGGCCAAAACCAGCACCTTGAATTGGGTCCGGTAGCAAATCGGCAGCCAGTGGAGCTGGGACAACAAGGGCGTTGTGTGCTCCCTGCCACCCGCTCCAGTTAGTAACATGGCTGCCGCGCGCTGAACCAGCTGAAGCTTCCGGGCCGTTTTCAAGGGCAGCCCCACGTAGAGAGCGTTGCAGTAGTCCAGGCGGGATGTGACAAGAGCGTGTACCACCGTGGCCAAGTCAGACTTCCCGAGATACGGGCGCAGCTGGCGCACGAGCCTGAGCTGTGCAAATGCTCCCCTGGTCACCGCTGAAACCTGGGGGTCCAGGCTCAACGATGAGTCCAGGGTCACACCCAAGCTGCGAACCTGCGCCTTCAAGGGGAGTGCGACCCCGTCCAGCACAGGCTGTAACCCTATACCCCGTTCGGCCTTGCGACTGACCAGGAGTACCTCTGTCTTGTCTGGATTTAATTTCAGTTAGTGGAGGCTTGGAAGGTTGCTATTTCCAACAACTTTTGCCTGCGTCGGAGGCTAAGTTATGATGAAATATAACGGCTTTCTTATGACTTTCCTGATTTATTCTATCAGAGAACTGTTCAGCTAAACATCCTGATTTTTGAAGAAATCTTTTTGTTTATGTTTTGTGTTACTTGTGTTCCTTATCAATTTGTGTATAGACTAAGTTCAGCGTTCTTTTCCTTACTGCTACAACTTCAAATATCCTGATGGATTGAGTTAAAAAATCAATCTAAAAGTACTGTATATACTGTTGTACAAAGTAACATCATGTGACTGTCCATGTTGTCTGAATGTCCGAATTGGCATTGTGTGTATTCACTTGTGATCAGAAGGGGATTTGGGGATGCAAAAAGAAGCACATGCATTTTGGATTCACCATTAGTCAACATTATAGGGACCCTTTAATGGCTGGTCACAGCCACTTTGTAGGTGTTCAAGAAACATGCCAAGTCTCAAATAGTAGTGATATCAGAGGTTACCCCCCCCCCCCACCCCACCCCCTGCGCTCTTATAGACTTTCTATGAACTTTTGCAAACCATTAATCAACTTTTCATGGACTTTAGAACTCTTAGAGACCCTGTACCAAACCCTTATGAACTTTTATGATATTTCACTGATCTATATGAACCTTTGGTGCACTGTGGAGGGAGGGAGGGCTGACAGGGCTCCCTTGACCTTGCATGATTTATCCCTTATGATTTTCTTGTATGTCCCCTTTTCCCATTATATGTGTGTATGTGTATATTTATGAAACATGAAGAAAAAACCACTGTTTTCAAAATCCAGCAACTCACCTGGCTCAGGAAGTCCCCTCATGCTTCCTGAGCTACTAATCCCCTAATAAAAGGTTTCACCAAGCCCATTTGCAAGGACAATAAAACAAATGGTTCTTATCAACCAGATCTCGGAGGGCAAAAGGCTAGTCCATCTGGAGATAAGACCTCTGGGCATCTTGATCCACCTACACAAAGGGTGCCGCCCTACATGCAGAGGATCAGGACTCCCCAGAACCTCTTTTTTCATTGTGAGAATCCAGTTGGCCGACACCAGTCATAAATCCCATCAATGGACCCTTATTCCAGACGGAAGGACAACGAAAGATCTGGCTTCTGAGCCAGGCAAAAAATGTATTTTCAAGAAAGTCAAGACAATAGCCTGGCCAGCTTGAGGGCTAAAAAAGCAATTGCTGAGCCATTTTGCAAACATTAGTCATTTAAACCAGTCAACTGGACATTTCTTCATTGTTTTCCTGTTGCCCGCCTTCCTTCCATCCCATTGGCTGAGAGGCCAAAGCAGGGCTCAGGCCGCCATTGGCTCTCCTGCTGGCTTGCTGACGACACAGCCAATCATAACAATGCCAGCTCGGGGGGGGGGGGGGGGAGTTGTGGGCATGGGAACTTTTTAATCTGAAGACTATATAGGTTGTATCTTTTTGCTCAATGGGCATGTCAATTTTGCTGGCAGATTACTGCAGTCGTTATCCTTTCCAGCTGGAATGAAATAAAGATCTCGGTGGCTTTCTCTTCAACTTGGTGAGATTTATTCTGGAATATTGGCTTATGTTTTCTCACCAGGCAACCCACAATGGCTTGGGCCTAATCCACAGCCATTCTAATTTGCCTGACAACATAGGAGCCCAGCAAAAACAGTGCTTGTTTGTTGTTTATTCGTTCAGTCATTTCCGACTCTTAGTGACTTCATGGACCAGGCCATGCCAGACCTCCCTGTCAGCCATCACCACCCCCAGCTCAAGCCAGTCAAGCCAGTCACTTCATTTTCCCCAGCATAATTGTCTTCTCTGGGCTTTGCTGTCTCCTCATTATGTGGCCAATGTACTTCATCTTTGCCTCTAATATCCTTCCCTCCAATGAGCAGTCTGGCTTTATTTCCTGAAGTATGGACTGGTTGGATCTTCTTGCAGTCCAAGGCACTCTCAGAATTTGCCTCCAACACCACAGTTCAAAAGTGTCTGCAGTAATCTTTGCACCTAGAAATACAAAGTCTATGCAGTTATGTCAAAATGTGGGAAATATCACAGGATATGTCCTTTTAGTAGTCTTTGGGTCATCTGGTGCATGCAACTGAATTTCTCTTTCTTTATATTTTAGGACATGAAAGGATCCTTGAAAAGGTATGTAGATTTTTAAAAAAAATGCTGGAGGACATGGGAAATATCCTGCCTCTCCTTGGTTGAACGAAGAATCTTCAGGGCCATTTCAAATGTGTGGTTTTGTGATCTCATCAAAAATCTCAATTATAGAAATTCTGTCAGTGCTGCAGGTTCTTAAGAATTAAAGATGGCTCACAAGCAGTTCCAGGTTTGTTGTTGCTGTTGTTTATTCGTTCAGTTGCTTCCAACTCTTTGTGACCTCATGAACCAGCTACACAACTGTATTCTAGGGCTGGGCAATTCGTTTCGTTAATTCGTAATTCGTTAAAAAATTCGTTAATTTTTGAATTACGAAACGATTACAAAACTCATTTTTAAACCTGGAAGTGTTTTTAAATATCGAAATGGCAGGCGCCAAAAAATTTTGTATTTCCGTCCATTTCGGAAATACGTAAGATGGCCGCCTGGCTTGCTGGGAGCTCTCCTCTCTCGGCGCCGGCTGAGCAAGCGAGAGGGCGAGCGAGAGGGCGAGCGGTGAGCGAGAGGGCGAGGGCGAGCGGCAAGCGAGAGGGCGAGTGAGAGGGCGAGCGGCGAGCGAGAGGGCGAGTGAGAGGGCGAGCGGCGAGCGAGAGGGCGAGGGCGAGCGGCGAGGGAGAGGGCAAGTGAGAGGGCGAGCGGCGAGCGAGAGGGCGAGGGCGAGTGAGAGGGCGAGCGAGAGGGCGAGCAGCGAGCGAGCGGCGAGCGAGAGGGCCCGCCAGAGTGAGTGCCTGCCTTCCCTCAATAATAATTTCTCCTCCCTATTCTACTAAATTAATAATTAAATTTAAAAAAATATTTAAAAAATATTGAAAAAAAGGGCGCCATCTTTACGAAATGTTTTGTAAATATTTACGAAATTTCATAAATACCGAACTTTTTTTTTGGAAAATTTTGTAATTATTTTAAATATCGAAACAAAAAAACACCCCAATTACAAATCGATTTTAGAAACAAATTTTTGCGTTGTTACCCAGGCCTACTGTATTCAGAGTCTTACAGGAAACAAAGAAAGCCCATTCTAACTCCCATTCAGCGAATCCCCCCTAATGTACTTCCAACTTCCTATGAAGTCCCTGTTAGCTCAGATATGTTTATGTTCCCAGTGGGCAGTAGGTTAGTCCCATAACAAAAAGAAAAAGAGTCCCCTTCTCAGCCAGATGGCTGGGTACTAGGCCTGTGTGATCAATGAAATTTTTTTCAATACTCTTTACAAAATTAGAGGGCGCGGGTAGAAAATTGTTTCTAAAATGTTTCTAAAATATCTTAATTTTCTGTTTTGTTATTATAATGAAATTAACAAATTCTTTGTTACTTTTTGTTAAGTAATTGCACACAGGGGGCGGGAGAGAGTCCAACCCCCTTTTTTCTGCCAGACAGAAGAAAGCACAGCCAAATTACCTCCAACAGATGCCCATCCTGCCTTTGAAATGACAACAACAATAAGAAAAATAGGAAACCTACTAGGTAAACTTTGAGTAAGGAGAGCCCGGTGGCGCAATGGGTTAAATCCTTGTGCCGGCAGGACTGAAGACTGACACGTTGTAGGTTCGAATCTGGGGAGAGCACGGATGAGCTCCCTATATCAGCTCCAGCTCCCCATGTGGGGACATGAGAGAAGCCTCCCACAAGGATAGTAAAAGATCAAACAAATGGGTGTCCCCTGGGCAATGTCCTTGCAGATGGCCAATTATCTCACACCAGAAGCAGCTTGCAGTTTCTCAAGTTGGTCCTGACACACATACATACACACAAAAAAAACCCTTTGGAGTTACTACCTCTCAACTTTGCCTGCCTCACAGGGTTGATTCAACTCCCAACAATCCCTTTTTATCTCAAAATCCCTTTAGAGAATGAACACGGCAGAGGAGGAGGAGGAGGCACAAGGTGGCAAGCAGAATTTTGGGAAACATAGTTTGGGAAGGTAAGGACTCCTATGGCAGATAATTCAAAAGGCCCCACCCTAAACTACATTTCCCAGAATTCTGCTCACTTCCTGCTTCAAAGCCTCAATATAAATGTGGCCTTTGCCTCTTTCTGGGCCAGCCATGTGTAGAGGGCCTTCTTCCATGCCAGGAAACCCTCCCTCCCTTCCCCCCTCTTTGGGTAAAGAGTGGGACTTCCCTCTCCATTCTGGGCATCACCATTTGGTGATAGTATGATAGCTGGGTCCGGAAGCTCCAAGTGTTACGCTGTTTCTGCTTCGCTCCTTTGGGAGCGCTGTTTGCACAATGTAGAATGTAACATGTGACCAAGACAACGGGGCGGAGTGAGAGACTGAGGTACTCTAAGCCAGGCCGGACACAGATATTATAGAAGGAATGTAAGAGTTATTGAATGGTAAAACCCTAACCCTTGCCTGAAACCTAACTCTTATCCTTACCCTAACCCCTAAGACAGGAGCCCCCGGTGGCGCAGTGGGTTAAAGCACTGAGCTGCTGAGCTTGCTGAGCGAAAGGTCACAGGTTCGATTCCGGGGAGCGGCGTGAGCTTCCGCTGTCAGCCCTAGCTTCTGCCAACCTAGCAGTTTGAAAACATGCAAATGTGAGTAGATCAATAGGTACCGCTCTGGCGGGAAGGTAACGGCGCTCCATGCAGTCATGCCGGCCACATGACCTTGGAGGTGTCTACGGACAACGCTGGCTCTTCGGCTTAGAAATGGAGATGAGCACCACACCCCAGAGTCAGACATGACTGGACTTAATGTCAGGGGACTACCTTTACCTTTACCTAACCCCTAAGACTAAGCCTAATCTCTAACCCAAACCCTAACCGTAAACCTTACCCTAAACCAGTGGTTCTCAACCTGGGGTCCCCAGATGTTTTTGGCCTACAACTCCCAGAAATCCCAACTACTTTACCAGCTGTTAGGATTTCTGGAAGTTGTAGTCCAAAAACATCTGGGGACCCCAGGTTGAGAACCACTGCCCTAAACCTTACCCTAAACCTTATCCTAACCCTCCCCTCCTGTCTATCCTTTCACTAAATGCAACTCCAAAGTATATTTCTGCTTTCACTGTGCCACTCTCCTCGCTCTCACTCCACCTCCTCTCTGGACCACATAGTCCCTTCCCTTATTCACAACCGCCGTTGCAGAATGTGCATAACGCTCGAAGCTTCCAGACCCAGCTATCATACTATCGCTCACCATCCTCCTCGGGGCCCTTTGGGGGAACCAAACCCAGCTCTTTTGGGGGAGAAGTGGAGCCCGCAAAAGACACCTGAGCCATTTATGAGACTTACACAACTTTTCCAAAAATCAGCAGTTATTCCTTTAATTGACATGGATCCTTGATCAAAGATTTTCTGTTATGTTTTCTGTGCAATAAACTTTCCATCTTGTGGAACAAAAATCTGGCATGAAAAACAGCCGTTGTAATAGGTTTGTATTAATTTCTATCCACACTATCTCAGCCTCAGAGGAAAGCTAAGACACCCACTCCCTCTGAACAAATCTGGCAAAGAACACCCTGTAGTAGGGTCACCTTAGGGTTGCCACAAGTTGGAAGCAACTTGGAGGCACACCACAACAACAATCTGTGCATTCAAATATGTAGTGTACATGTTTCCTATTTACCTTCTGTTTTCTGAAATGGCAACATTTCCAAATTATCGTTGCTCTTTGTAAAAGCCAGTTTAGACAATAAATGGATTAACTGATTACCTTCTCTGCCATGTCTAGCCCAAATGTTCCTACTTTTCCTGCATCTTTCTTGCTGAAACAACTATCTGAAAAAAATAATGCCCGCTTGTTTCCCCACAGGTGTAAGAAGGAAAAATTTGTGGTGCCTCGAACTTTATTTCTTCGTCAGTGGAAATCTATTGAACATTTTAGTAAAATCCATGATAAGATGCAAACTGACATCAATACATTTAAAGGTAATAAATAAATAAATCATGATTTCCGAACTTCAAACCATGGTTTAACACATAGCTGATCTGATTTAGTTTTAAAAATTTAATCCAGTTTTATATTAAACAAAGTCAGGTTTTTAAGAAAGGTGTTGACTGGGTATTTAGAGGCATGCCTGCTAACAAAGAGGAACATACCATACACACATATTTGGCTAGGCAGGAGTTTAACATACCTTTGGAACAATGGCGCTGGCTGATGGCTCTGAAAAAAAAAGATCCCAGACTGCTTGTTTGACCTGTAGAGTTGGGTGCCTTGATACATTTAATAAAACAGTTAATACATATTTAGATTTGGAAAATAGATACGTTATATGAAAGGATAAAGGTTAAACAGAAAGTAATAGATACAAATATGATAGCTGTTGCTGATCCTAGATCAAATTTTTGGCTGTCTGGGCATGGAGATGATAGGATTATGTAGACAATGGGTGATGATCTTTTCTCAGACCAGCCAAATAAAGAATGTCTGCAGGAATGTTGAAACAGTCAAAGTCTCAATTGTCTCGGAAATATTCATCCAGCAGAGGCTGGATGGCCATCTGTCAGGGGTGATTTGAATGCAGTATTCCTGCTTCTTGGCAGGGGGTTGGACTGGATGGCCCATGAGGTCTCTTCCAACTCTTTGATTCTATCATTCTATGATCTCTGCACTCTGCTCATGAAGATTAAAATGACTAAACAGATGCCATAGATATTAGTTGACTCAGGCACCTTCCACACAGCTGAATAAAATCCCACATTTTTTGCTTTGAACTGGAATATATGGCAGTGTGGACTTAGGCAACCTGGTTCAAAGCAGATATTGTGGGATTTTCTGCCTTGATATTCTGGGTTATATGGATGTGTGGAAGGGCCCTGAGTAACACCTGGGGCTGGTTACCAGCATGGCAAGCAGGACGTTGTCTGTTGAGTGTGAAAGTCCATAATAGCTGGATGGTTTACCTGAACCATGCCTATGGTCCAGGGCATTACATTCCTGGAGTTCGTTGCTTCTTGACCTAGGTCAGGCAGAGGGCAATGTCTCTTGTTCCAGAAGTAAAATAGAATATATTTAATAGATTTATAAGAATAAAGGGAATCATGCTACCCCTCGGTTCTGCCTTGGTTAGACTACACCTGGAATGTTGTGTCCAATTCTGGGCACCACAATTGAAGAGAGATATTGACAAGCTGGAAATGTGTCCAGAAGAGGGTGACTAAAATGATCAAGGGTCTGGAGAACAAGCCCTATGAGGAGCGGCTTAAAGAGCTGGGCATGCCTGAAGAAGATAAGGCTGAGTGGAGACATGAGGCAGGAGGGAGCAAGGTTGTTTTCTGCTGTCCTGGAGACTAGGATGCGGAACAATGACTTCAAACTACAAGAAAGGAGATTCCATCTGAACATGAGGAAGAACTTCCTGACTGTGAGAGCCATTCAGCAGTGGAACTCTCTGCCCTGGAGTGTGGTGGAGGCTCCTTCTTTGCAAGCTTTTAAACAGAGGCTGGATGGCCATCTATTGGGGGGTGCTTTGAATGCAATTTTCCTGCCTCTTGGCAGGGGGTTGGACTGGATGGCCCATGAGGTCTCTTCCAATTTTATGATTCTATGATTCTATAGTTCATAGTCAGGAGGTCAGAGGAGAAAAGCAAGGATCTGGAGGTGGCAGGGCTTGGGAGATTTCATGTAAGAGGGAGGGTCCTACTGTATTTCATTATGGCTTCTTGACATTGGAAAACTATAAATCTTTTAGGGGGATTCCTGTGTTCAACAACAACAGCAGAGGAGGTAACAACTGGGCCTTCTATGGGAGGAACTTTCATAGCTTGGGATCAACCAGAGAGAAAACGCTCCCCCAGGGTTTCAGGAAATGTGCTTGTGAGAATGGTTGGGCCAACATAAAGCCTTTCAGTGCAGTCTGAAACATTAGATATTGCTTCTCGAATCTGCATGCATCAGTATTGATTGTTCCTCTTTGTTCTTGTCTCTTCCAGCCACTATATTTTCCCCGACTCCAGACATTCCAAAAGCAGAGAAAATCAGGTTTGGCTATCTTCTTTTCAGACAAAGCTTTTTGTAATCTTTTAAAGCAAAATAAAAGTAGGGCAGAATGTGAGTTTGATGTCCATGCATTGTATTTTACAATAATGCATGGTGAGCAGCTGATAGTCACTTTTTATTATTTATTTATTTATTTATTTATTTGAAGCATTTATATTCTGCCCTTCTCACCCCGAAGGGGACTCAGGGTGGAGCACAACATATATACGGCAAACACTCAGTGCCAGAATATAATATAAACTATAAATATACACAAACATTAAAATCAGTTGTAGGTAAAGGTTTTCCCCTGACATGAAGTCCAGTAGTGTCCAACTCTGGGGTGTGGTGCTCATCTCCATTTCTAAGCAGAAGAGCCGATGTTATCCATAGACACGTCCAAGGTCATGTGGTCAGCATGACTGCATGGAGCACTGTTACCTTCCCACCTGAGCAGCACCTATTCATCTACTCACATTTGCATGTTTTTGAACTGCTAGGTTGGCAGGAGCTGGGGCTAATAGCGGAAGCTCACGCCCCTCCCCGGATTTGAACCTGTGACCTTTCAGTCAACAAGCTCAGCAGCTCAGCACTTTAAACCACTGCGCCACCATGGGCTCCCCAAAATCAGTTGTATCCACTTTAAAATCAAAACCATATCAAAACAGCAATACTGAATGAGGTCCGCAGGATATTATTACCTTACTGCATTGTCCCAAGGGCTTGGTCCCACAGCCAAGTTCTTACCGTCTTTCTGAAAGACGGGAGGGAGGGGGCTGATCTGATCTCACCATAAAGGGAGTTCTATAGCTGAGGGGCAATCACTGAGAAGGCCCTCTCTCTCATCCCCGCCAATCATGCCTGTGATGGTGGTGGGACTGAGAACAGGGCCTCCCTGGAGGATCTTCGTCTCCATGTTGGTTCATAGAGGGAGATGCGTTCAAATAGGTAAACTGGGCCAGGGCTGTTTAGGACTTTATAGACCAAAGCCAGCACTTTGAATTGTGCCCAGTAGCAAACTGGCAGCCAGTGGAGCTGGCACAACATGGGAGTTGTATGCTTCCTATATGCCACCCCAGTTATTAATGTGGCTGCCTCTCGTTGGACTATTTGAAGTTTCCAAACAGTTTTCAAAGGCAACCCCACATAGAGTGCATTGCAGTAGTCTATTCTGGATGTGACGAGAGCATGGGCCACTGTGACAAAGTCTTACTTCCCAAGATACGGGTGCAACTGGTGCACAAGTTTTAATTGTGCAAAAGCCCCCCTAGTCACTCCCACAACCTGAGGTTCCAGGCTCAGCAATGAGTCCAGGAGAACTTCTAAGCTGTGAACATGTGCCTTCAAGGTGAGTGTAACCCCAATTCAGCACAACACAGGCTGTAACCCTATACCCTTTTTGGCCTTGCGACTGACCAGGATTGCCTATGTCTTGCAGCCAGGCACTGGTTCAAGACCTGGGCAGTCTCCTTAGCATCTGGTGAAAAGGAATAGTAGAGTTGGACGTCATCTGCATCCAGATGGCGTTGAACTCCAAAACTCCAGATGATCTCGCGCAATGGCTTCATGCAGACAATACTAAACTTGTGGAACATTAACGAACCCTGTGGGACACCACAGGACAATGGCTGTGGCGCCAACAACACTTTCTGGGTAAAATCCTCCAGGAAGGACTGGAGCCACTGCAAAACAGTACCTCCAAGACTCATCCTTGTGAGGTGACCCAGAAGGATATCATGGTCTATGGTATCGAAGGCCACTGAGAGGACCAGGAAAATCAACAGGGACACACTCCCCCTGTCCAGCTCCCTGCGGAGATCATCCACTAAGGTGACCAAGGCTGTCTCAGTTCCATGACCTGATCTGAATCCAGACTGCAATGGGTCTAGATAGTCAGTTTCATCCAAGAACCCCTACAGTTGCGAGGGAACCACACATTCCAAGACTGCCCAGAAAGGGGAGATTGGAAACTGGCCAAAAGTTGTTCAAATCAGTGGAATCCAATGATAGTTTTTTCAACAGCGATTTTATTACAGCTTCTTTTAAGCTGTAATAAAAACGAAGGGAGGCATTAACCAACACCTTTACCCACCCTGCCAAACCCCCTCTGACTTCTTTTATCAGCAAGGATGGGCAGAGGTCTAGGATGCATGTGGTCACCCTCAGCTCTCCAAGGATCTTGTCAACATCCTCAGGTTGCACAAACTGAAATAAATACATTGACAACAGAGAAGCAGGTGCTCTCGTTACATCTTCAGACACTGCAGTAACTGTGGAGACTGCTTCCATGCCAACTACTGCACAAGTTGGGGCAAATGAATCCCCATGGCTCACTTTCCACCAACCTAATTGCAGCTGTTACCAACTGGTGACTAGTTGCTAATACACAAGACATAGCCCAAGGTGGCAGTCCCAGAATGCTCAGGACAGATCTCCAGGCATTCTTCCTACTGACCTCTTATCCCCAGATGGCTAGATGTTCCATTACTGTCTGACTCCTCTCTTTTCCTGAATGTGTTTTGCTTCTCACCTTTCTCCTTTACACTTTCTCCAGTTGCCCTTCCTCCAATGCCAATGTCTATTTATCAGGGCTACTTTCTCCCTTGATGTTGGCACTGCTGCTGGAGAGTGAAACCGTAGATATGGTTTCAGTGGTTACCAGGGTCTTGTATTTGCAAGATTTTTTTTCACTTAATGGGTGAGCAGCAGCTGTGGTCTTGTTGGCAAAGATTAGGAGGGAGGGAGAAACAGAAAGACAAAACCTACAAAGCACTGACTTTTGGTGCAGAGATCAATGCAGTGCCTTATGATACAGAGATGCAAATGAGAAATGAAAGGCAACACGTGCAGTAAATGAGAGAGGAAAAAAGAAGAGTTGTGATACATGAGACATGACAAAAGAAAGTGAATCAGAAATGAGACAGGAAAAAAGAAAGCTGGATCTACACTGTCAAAAATGTTGCTTGAACTGCATTATATGATCAGCATAAACTAAGCATCCAAAAACTGCATTCCTCCAGTTGTTTGGGCCTCCAACTTCCAGAAGCTATATCCAGCTTCTTCAAAGGTCAGGAGTTGGAGGCCCAAACAGCTAGAGGGCCATAGTTTGAGGATGCCTGGTTTAGACCCATATAATGCATTTTAATACAGTCCAAACAGCATTATATGGTCTTACACTGACCGCATAATGACATTCAAAATGCATTATTTGACAATTGCAGATGAAAATGCTGGAATTGCACAAGACGTATAAACATAAGGAGGATGGAGAGGGTACACAGGGTGGTCAAACATAAAGACACACGGAGAAAAGAAACATTGAGAACATAAGAGAAAGATGAAGCTAAAACACAAGAGCAAGAGAAAACAGGTCAATAGAGACCCCGGTGGCATAGTGGGTTAAAGCCCTGTGCCGGCAGGACTGAAGACCGACAGGTCACAGGTTCGAATCCAGGGAGAGGCAGATGAGCTCCCTCTATCAGCTCCAGCTCCTCATGCGGGGACGTGATAGAAGCCTCCCACAAGGATGATAAAAACATCAAATCATCTGGGCGTCCCCTGGGCAACGTCCTTGCAGACGGCCAATTCTCTCACAACAGGAGCGGTCGCTCCTGACACGACAAAAGAGAGAGAGAGAGAGAGAGAGAAGGAGATTGATGAAGATAAACTAACAATCAAATCATCATATACGAAAGCTTGTGATACCTTCAAAATTAAGAGAAAGAAACTTCCATAGTCACAGGGCGAGTCTACATAGCCATGAAAACCTGAAATTACCCTGAATTGACCCCTGGCTCTTTTCATGATGTTGCTGCACTTCCAATGAGTATTCTAGTTATACTGTGTTAATCTGTCTTTGCTTGAAAATCCAACATATCCTGCAGCTTTGGGACAGGGCGGACAGTTGGATTGGGTCCAATTTGGACTGGTCTGCTGTCCATATGGGAAAATGGGTTGAACCTCTGTTGTGGAGATCCTGGTTGTTGTGGGCATCCTGTTCAAACATCAATATAAGTGGACATTGGCCCTCTCTTCCTTCCTGGACATGTGGGTGCCTCTATTGATATCAGAAAGGGCCATCTTGTAACAGCCAGGAGGTCCTACACAGTAGTAATGGTAACATAGAAAGTAAATTGATAGTCCAGTACAGCCAACATAGCATATGGTGGATTCTCCTTCTCTGAGGTTTTCAACAGAGTCAGGATGGCCATTTGTTGGGAGAGCTTGGATTGTGTGTTCCTCCATGGCAGAATGGCTCTTATAGTCTCTTCCATGATTGTACGGTGCCAACATGCCAGGACGTGTGTATATGGCTAGTTGGGGCTCATTTGGAGAATTTCTGCACTGGACTGACGCAAATTTATGGACCAATGTATACTTGCACCCAGTTTGCTTCATTGGATGCATGCAATAGAGCCTCTGTGGACAGACATTTTTATCAGTTGGTCAGCCCACAAAAATTACACGATTCTTTGGCTTCTTTCTCTCCTCCTCCCATGTTTATTCCAACTTAGTTTGATCAAATGCTCTTTTGGAATTTTAATTGTCTAAGGATATTGGCTGGAGCTCTCTACCCAGGAGTGTGGTGGAGGCTCCTTCTATGGAGGCTTTTAAACAGAGTGGCTGAATGGCCATCTGTTGGGGGTGCTTTGAACGCGATTTTTCCTGCTTCTTGGCAGGGGGTTGGACTGGATAGCCCATGAGGTATCTTCCAACTCTTATGATTCTATGATTCATCAGAATATCAGTCAAGCATGATTTTCTGATGAATAATACTGTGGTTTCTGGATTTCCACTCAAGGAAAACCGTATTTTTCATACCTCCACTTTCTCACACAGAACAATGTAACACAAGGAGGTAGACTGCAGTTGACTTTGCCACTATCTAAACCCACTCTACATTGGTTTTCTCAACTTTTTCTTCTTCTTACAGCAATATCTGCAAGGACATGAAAATTCCCTCACTAGTCGTGGAGTATTTTCCAGGAATCTGTGCACAAGACCCATTTAGAGACTCATTTATAGATCAGTTTAGAGGCGCAATTAGAGACGCAATTAGAGACCAATTTGGAGACCAATTCGGAGAAATGCATGCCTTTAACCTTACTGAAAATTTCACGTTGTCTTGCTTGTCTTATACTATGGGGTTTGAAAAAATAACCTCAGGGTGTCATTCCTGGGAGGTAGAAATGGAGAATGCAACATTCTGGGCTGTGGGGGTGGCCAAAGAGTCCTTAAGGAATAGCCATGATCAAAGGGTGCAAGAAGGGAACTTGTTTCATGGTGCGCAAGGGAATCAAAGTGTGAAATCTGGGAACTTATTTCAAGCTGTTCAAGGGAACCAAAGTGTGAAATTTGGGAACTTGTTTCAAGGTGTGCAAGGGAATCAAAGTATGAAATCTGGGAACTTGTTTCAAGGTGTGCAAGGGAACCAAAGTGTGAAATTTGGGAACTTGTTTCAAGGTGTGCAAGGGAACCAAAGTGTGAAAGGAAGGAACTTGTTTCAAGGTGTGCCAGGGAACCAGTATTGTCAAAGTGTGACAGGAGAGAGCTGTTTTCAAGGTGTACAAGGGAACCTGTACAATCAAAGTGTGAAAGAAGGGAACTGGGCTATATGCCTTGTTTCTGAAAATGGTTCATATAAATGGACTGCATTCACTTCTCCTGAACTATCTCGAGGACCATATCCCTTTAAAAATACAAAACTCCTACCTGTCTTTTACAGAAATCCTGATTTGAACAAGGATAGAAAAAAGAATATCCGTGTGATCCTGGACTATGAGAAAGGTTCAGTGATCTTTAAAGATCAGTCTAATACGATTTATTCTTTCAACAATGCTCCATTTTCTGGAGAGCCAATCTCCTCCTGGGTCAGTGTGGGAAAATGAGATGATATTGGTGAAAAAGCAGCAAACCCTAATTTGGATTTTTGCCAAGCTCCTATGAAGTGGGGTAGGGTAGTGAAGTTTCACTCTGTTTCTGCTCATTGTTCCCAAAATAACTTTTCCCCGTCTGCTTTCTCCTCGATTCCATCCACAAGTCTCTCCAAGAGAATATGGCAACTTTTTCATGGTCACATCAAGGTGCTGCTTTTCTGGCTGAACTTATTTCCCAAAAAAGTCATAGTTCCTCTAGAAAGAGGACTGAGATATGACCCACTTCAAATGTCGTTGTTTGTAGGCTGCTAAGAAACAGAAGTTAAATGATAGTGTAACAATCTGTTCAAGTACAAACTGGTTAAAAGTGCTGATTAATTTGAGTTGGGCAAATGCTATAATATATGCCAGAATTATATGGTTTTATATTATATGCTAATGAACATCTGTGAAGTAACTCAGTAGCTGAGATAGAGAAATCAACTATCCTGATTAAGGAGAATATTTTAAGTAACTTTTTAGAAAGGTTGGGCCCTATTCATCATTTTCCACAACTACATTAAGGTCATTGATCAACTGGGAGATTAATGAATTAGGACAAGTGTGGTTACATTTTTGTCTATAGAGGATAAATGAAAAAGAGATAATAAACATCAAGCAGGGAGTGGGAAGTTTGTGGTGATTTCTAATAGCTGTGGATATATTTAGTTCTGTAGTTTTGGTAGCTTTAGATATCTAAAATGCTTGTTTCTGTGTTTATTCTGTCTCTTCCTTGAATAATTTTTTTAAAAAAGGAAAGTGCTGAGTAACCATGTTTACCATTGCGTAGCGACCGCCACCAAGATGGGACAAGATTCCAGATCTCAAGCTAAGTCCATATCTTTAGATAACAACAACAACTTTATTTATAGGCCATCCTATCTCCCCAGAGGGTCTCAGGGCGGCTTCCAGACAAAGAGGCAAACATTCATAGAATCATAGAGTTGGAAGAGACCTCGTGGGCCATCCAATCCAACCCCCTTCCAAGAAGCAGGAAAATCATGTTCAAAGCACCACCAACAGATGGCCATCTGGCCTCCATAGGAGCCTTCATCACACTTTGGGGTAGAGAGTTCCACTGCTGAACAGCTCTCACAGTCAGAAAGTTCTTCCTAATGTTCAGTTTGAAGCCATTGCTCCGCGTCTTAGTCTCCAGGGAAGCAGAAAACAAGCTTACTCCATCCTCCCTATGAGTTCCCCTCACACATTTATACATGGCTATCATGTCTCCTCTCAGCCTTCTCTTCTGCAGGCTAAACATGCCCAGCTCTTTAAGCCACTCCTCATAGGGCTTGTTCTCCAGACCCTTGATCATGTTAGTCACCCTCCTCTGGACACATTCTAGCTTGTCAATATCTCCCTTCAATTGTGGTGCCCAGAATTCCTGGTATGGTCTGACCAAGGCAGAATAGAGGGGTAGCATGACTTCCCTGGATCTAGACACTATACTCCTATTTATGCAGGACAAAATCCCATTGGCTTTTTTAGCTGCAGCATCACATAGTTGGCTCACGTTTAACTTGTTGTCCATGAGGACTCCAAGATATTTTTCACATGTACTACTCCCGAGCCAGGTGTCCTCCATTCTTTATCTTTGCTGTCCCCCATTCTGCATTCAATGCCTTAGTAATAAACACACACATAAGTCAAAAACAGTGCAAGGTAACGTCATTATAACTCATAGATTACTAAACAATAAAATTAATCATTAAATAAGCATAATTGTCAACACAAACACATGAGCTCCATTAAAACCAGCAATACCAAAATGCATAGTATACATAAAATAATTTAAGAAGACTTACAGCAGCTTGTAGTGTTAAGATAAAACTGCCATTGTTTCTTTAACGATAGGACCATGGTGATGAAGCACAGATTCTGAGTCAGAGGTATTCAGAATGTGAAATGTGAGATGTCCCAACAACACCTGTAGCTCAGGTGAAAGCCATTGTGCATCACATGCTAATATATCCCCTGTGTAGTGATCCCAGAGAAAAATAGTCTGAAACCCTTGCTGACACATAGGAGTAGGATCTCTCTTGTAGAATTGCATCATTATTATTTTTTTGGTATGATTTCAATGATTGTGTAACACATAGTACTTTTTGCTTTGACTGAAAAACAGATCATTATCTTTGCCATGTATAATGCTGTATACTGATTTAGGTCCCCCTGGGGTAAGAAAAGAGGTCTATGACTGAATGACTGAATGAATGAATGAATGAATGAATGAATGAATGAATGAATGAGAGAGGCGGGTGGGGAGGGAGGGAAGGAAGGAAGGAAGGAAGGAAGGAAGGAAGGAAGGAAGGAAGGAAGGAAGGAAGGGGAAGACATCTGGATAAAACTGCCACAGATTGCCATGGAAGAGCCAAGACAATGTA
The DNA here is from genome assembly GCF_037176765.1 of Anolis sagrei. Lineage (NCBI taxonomy): Eukaryota > Metazoa > Chordata > Lepidosauria > Squamata > Anolidae > Anolis > Anolis sagrei. The sequence continues at coordinate 20,450,802 of NC_090022.1, forward strand.
ACGGATGAGGATTTGAACGAGAGGACATAGTTCTTTTTTAAATTGTCATTATGCACTGTCTTTTATGTTTTATTGCACTTAATGTTTTTGCTTGATCAATGTATGTACTTTTACGGCATCGAATTGTGCCGACTATGCATACCGCCCTGAGTCGTCTTTGGGCTGAAATGGGAGGGATAGAAATAATGTATGCAAATAAATAAATAAATAAATAAATAAATAAATAAATAAATAAATGGAGGCCCAAAGTATCAACTTCATTTTTATGTTGGCAACTAGAAATTTACCAGTAGTTTGAAATGTTCTTATTCTTTATATGAGAGTGGTTATGATTTGGGCTACTATCCTTTGTATTTTTATTTTGAATGTTCTGTAAATCTTTGGACATGGACATTAGTTACACAATAAACGTATTGAATGCTACTTGTTTCTTGGGTTTTTTATAGTAGTATTTGTAGAGAAAATATCCTTGGAAAAGCAGTGCAGCCCTTTGGCAGTACAAAGGGGTATAAAATGATTTGTTAGATATCTTAATGTCTTTTTTCTTCTTCTTTCAACTGATATTAAGCCACCAAATCGAAGGGCACAAACAATAATAATTGGGCAAAATAGAGAAAAGACCCAAACGGTTAAATCCAACTCACTACTATTGTTTAGCACTTTAAGGTGGGGATATCATAATTGAAACAGAGTGTTGAGAAGGTAAATTTTTGTTGGTCTCAGACAATACCACTAATCACAGCAACAGCTCTACCAGGGCCTTCCCCAAAGGATAACTTGTCCCTGTATTATTATTATTATTATTATTATTATTATTATTATTACTAGCCATCCCCTGCCACGTGTTGCGGTGGCCCACATGGGGGTTCTGTGTGGGAGATTTGGCCCAATTCTATTGTTGGTGGGGTTCAGAATGCTCTGTGATTGTAGGTGAACTATAAATCCCAGCAACTACAACTCCCAGATGTCAAGATTCTATTTCCTCAAAACTCCACCAGTGTTCACATTTGGGCATATTGAGTATTCGTGTAGAGTTTGGACCAGATCATCACTGTTTGAGTCCACAGTGATCTCTGGATGCAGGTGAACTACAACTCCAAAACCAAAGGACACTGCCCACCAAACTCTTCCAGTATTTTCTGTTGGTTGTGGGAGTTTTGTCTGCCAAGTTTGGTTCGATTCCATCGTTTGGTGGGGTTCAGAATGCTCTTTGATTGTAGGTGAACTATATATCCCAACTCCCAAACTACAACTCCCAAACGATAAAATCATTTTTTTTAGTGGAGGACATACATTGGGTTGTTAGGTGTCTTGTGTCCAAATTTGGTGTCAATTCGTCCAGTGGTTTTTGAATTCTGTTAATCCAACAAATGACCATTACATTTTTATTTTTATATAGATTATTATTATTATTATTATTATTATTATTTTATCACATTTGTATCCCACTCTTCTCACCCTGAAGGGAACTCAGGGCAGTTCATAGCAATGGCACAATTTGATGCCTTGAGTACATATAAAAATAAAACAACATATATTTTAAAAGAATGGAAAAAATACATTACAGATTTGCTGATAATGGATAAAATAACTGTACTTTTGAAAACAGAATATTCGAGAACTTTGTTAATGAATGGCAACCAATGATTAAACATCTCAATGTAAAATTAAACTAAAAATGTACACAGGGGATCCTATAAGACTTTAGACAAGGAAGAAGTGAATATTAATTTAGAGCCTATGATACCTTTATATGTATTATTTAAACAGAAGACTATGAGGAGGTTTAGCACAGCTGGTAAATCATCAGCAATTATAAGATCTATCAGCCAAAAGGTTGCAAGTTTGAAGCCCTGAGTTGGTGTGACATGCCAACTGTCAGCCTAGCTCATTGTTTACCCAAGCAATTAAAAAACAGCTTTAGCTGTGAATAGAGAAATCAGGTACCACTAAAAGCGGGGGAGGTGTTTTACGACGCCATAAAGAAAGAAGATCAGAAAATGCTGAGTGACCAAAAGGAAGGAGGAAGTCCTGATGGCTCTTCGTCATAGAGGATAGAGCAACAGCACCCCTGGACTTGAACCCAACCTTCCATGGCACCTCTTTCTGTTCTGTCTGTCTGTGTATTGTCTATACCAAGCAGCACTGAATGTTTGCCATTTATGTGTACTGTGATCCACCCTGAGTCCCCTTCGGGATGAGAAGGACAGAATACAAATAAAGTGTTGTTGTTGTTGTTGTTAAAGAAAATATATTATCCGAGAAATGATTATAGAATACTAATAACTGGAAAATATTGCCTTTGTGCAACAAACACAAATGTATGTCTATTTGAATAAATAAATAAATAAATCTTTAAAAATCACATAATTAAAACATATCACGTAAAATAATTACATTAAAATCACACAGTCCAAAAGCATATCCCAGGAGTCATTCCAATTGTCATTTTTATCGTTCATTATTGAACTGAGAAATCATTGTTGCACTTGAAATCATTGTGCAAATGCTTGGTCCCACAACGAGGATTTAACTATCTTCCTGAAGGTCAGGAGGGAGGAAGCTTATCTAATATATTCCATAGCCGAGAGACCACCACCGAGAAGGCCCTGTCTCTCGTCCCCACCAGTTGCACCTGTGAGGAGGGTGGGATTGAGAGCAGGGCCTCCGCTGATGATCTTAACCTCCGAGATGGTTCATGGGAGAGATACATTTGAACAGGTAAACTGGGCCAGAACCATTTAGGGGTTTATAGGCTAAAGCCAACACTTTGAATTGTGCTCGGTAGCAGACTGGCAGCCAGTGAAGCTTCTGAACAGGGGAGTTGTGTGCTCCCTGTACCCCACTCCAGTTAGAAACCTGGCTGCTGTCAGTTGAACTACTTGAAGCTTCTGAACAGTCTTCAAAAGAAACCCCATATAGAGTGTGTTGCAGTAGTCTATTTAAGATGTAACAAGAGCATGGACTATCATGGACAAATCTGGTTTCACAAGGTAAGGGCACTAGTAGCTTCAAAAGCGATCAAGAATCTCCATCTCCTGATAAAGAAATTCTGTGCGGAAATTGTTTTTACATTTTTGAATCAGCAGAGATCTGTTTCTTCTTGGTAACATCTTTGTATCATTGTAGTACTGGATACTTGTGCAAAGCCACGCAGGCACAGTAACACCACGACAGAATGCAGCAGGATATGCTTCAGCTCTGCACATGGGAGGGAACATGCAGAACTCGAAACGTGCCACAGGGAAGGAGGAAGAGAGGGAAATACGAAGCATGGGATGGGGGATGGGAGGAAAGAAATAAGGCACAGCCAGACCTTGAAGCTGAAAGGCTATTCAGTGCTAATCAAAGTGGCCAATTGCAACATTCACACGTGCCTCAAACAGACAGAGTTCTTTCTCCCACCCTGAACATTCCACAGATATATAAACCCCATTTTCCTAGTTTTCAACAGACCTCACAACCTCTGAGGATGCATGCCAAAAATGTGGGCGAAATGTCAAGAGAGAGTGCTTCTGGAATGTAGCCATGCAGCCTGCAAAACTCACAGCAACCCAAGACGCAGTTCTCTCATTGGTGGACTGAATTTCCTGGCCATTAATATTTTACGAGGTTTGGTTTTTATTGGGGGCATTGGCCACCTGCTCTGCTAAGCAGGCTCTAGGTGAATTCTGTGCTGAGTCCCCCCAAGGGTGAGAAAAATGATATATAAATGCTGTAAATAAAATAAATAAATAAATAAATGGGACATGTGCCCACAGAGAGGGCTTTAAGTCCCCCAAGTCACCATTTCCAGCTTGGCTTTACATGGTGAATCCCAAGGTTCTACTTAATCATCATCAATATCTAATTTGCCCAAGAAAATCATAGAATCATAGAGTTGCAAGAGCCCTTGTGAGCCATCCAGTCCAACCCCCTGCCAAGAAGCAGGAAAATCACATTCAAAGCACCCCTGGCAGATGGCCATGCAGTCTATGCTTAAAAGCTTCCAAAGAAAGAGCGTCCACCACACTCCGGGACAGAGAGTTCCACTGCTGAACAGCTCTCACAGTGAGGAAGTTATTCCTAATGCTCAGGTGGAATCTCCTTTCCTATAGTTTAAAGCCATTGTTCTGGGTCCTAGTCTCCAGAGCAGCAGAAAACAAGCTTGCTTTCTCCTCCCCATGATTTCCCCTCACATCTTTATACATGGCCCTCATCATGTATCCCCTCAGCCAGGCATGTAGCCAGGGGGGGGGCTCGGGGGGCTTCAGCCCCCCCCGAAATTCTCATGGTGGTTCGCGAAAAGGCCTTACTGGTGCATTATTTAAACTGTTATGTTTATTAATATCATGATTTGATCACCATTCTCAATATATCGCATATGTATGGGGGTATTGGGGTAATGATACATAAGGTTTGCTAGGTTAGACCCTCTTTCACTCAGACTCAGCCCCCCCCCCCGAAACTCAGCCCCCCCCGAAACCCCCCCTGAAATTTTTTTAGCCCCTCCCAAAACAAAATCCTGGCTACGGGCCTGCCCTCAGCCTTCTCTTCTGCAGGCTAAACATGCTCAGTTCTTTAAGCCACTCCTCGTAGGGCTTGTTCTCCATAGAATCATAGAATCAAAGAGTTGGAAGAGACCTCATGAGCCATCCAGTCTAACCCCCTGCCAAGAAGCAGGAATATTGCATTCAAATCACCCCTGACAAATGGCTATCCAGCCTCTGCTTAAAAGCTTCCAAAGAAGGAGCCTCCACCACACTCCGGGGCAGAGAGTTCCACTGTTGAACGGCTCTCACAGTCAGGAAGTTCTTCCAGACCCTTGATCATTTGAGTCGCCCTCCTCTGGACACATTCCAGTTTTTCAACATCACCCTTCAACTATGGTGTCCAGAACTGAACACAGTATTCGAAGTGTGGTCTGATCAAGGCAGAACACAGGGGTAGCATGACTTCCTTGGATCTAGACCAGTAGTTCTCAACCTGTGGGTCCCCAGATGTTTTGGTCTTCAATTCCCAGAAATCCTAACAGCTGGTAAACTGGGAGTTGTAGGCCAAAACACCTGGGGACCCACAGGTTGAGAACCACTGATCTAGACACTATACTCCTATTTATGCAGGTGAAAATCCCATTGGCTTTTTTGCCACTACATGACATTGCTGGCTCGTGTTTAACTTGTTGTCCGTGAGGACTCCAAGATCTTTTTCAACACGTACTACTATAGAGTCAGGCATCCCGCATTCTGTATCTTTGCATTTGGTTTTTTCTGCCTAAGTGGAGTATCTTGCATTTGTCCTTGTTGAACTTCATTTTGTTAGTTTTGGCCCAGCATTCTAATCCTGTATAGCAACTATGGGTTTACTATAAACTGACAGGTGACTTGAAGATGCACACACACAAGCACACAGACACCATGTTCAGGTTAAAGCTTTCTGTGCATTGTATTGTCAAGTGGGCCTCAAGCAGAAAAATGTTTTCAATGGCAAGTCAGTTCTGAAGAGGAAACTGATACCTTTTTCTTCTAGGGGGTGCTTATTTGATTTAAATCCTACGCACAATGCTCCCCTAGTTTGGGAAATACATATGATCCTCACCCTTCTCGTACTTCATGCACACTGCAAACAACAGTAAGGGAACTGTACACAGACTCAAACAAAAGGCAGCTCTTTCTTCTTTTTGTCTAAAGTCTTGTTTGCTTTGAATGGCATTTCTGCAGCTAGAACTAACAAAGCTGAGCAACTTTCATTTGATGTGTTTTGTATAAAAGCAAAGTTGTGTAACACTTCCTCTAGAAGTTCAAATGTCTTTCAGCTGAGCTGGAAATCAGAAGTTCTTCAGAGGAACATAAATTGGCACAACATATTGGAAGGAACTTTTGAAAGAGAATAAACTTGATTTCTCAACGAGATGGATTTGCTTATTAAAGGAGAATTTTGGAGGCTGGGGCAATCTCTCCAGTTTTATTACTTCTGCTACAAGAACCAAGGAAGAAAACACCCACTGAGCATGGAGAGCCTTAAGGGTATGTGGAGAGAGTTACAAGGATATAAGCCACACACAAAGAATCTAATTGAATGCTTTGATATAGTACTGAAAAGTTTTGACCAAGAGCCTTCGTGTGTGAAGGAAAATGCCACACTGGTGATCCAGAGTACTGGAGTTGAGTTAGAATTTTCAAATGGAAATCAGAAATGTCTCATCTGTGTGGATGACACTAATGGATCTCCGGAGTACAATGTATCTGAACTCTCAGGGGATGTGTATCTGGCGAGATTATGCAACAAACCACAACTACTGAGTATTAAAAATCTCCAGAGAGTGAAGGAAGGTTTGGAAAAATGGCATGTGGGGGAAGAGTTAAGAGTATGTCTTAAACTGGCCCTAAAAGAGTTTGCCAGGGAACCCATCTCTGTCCAAGAGAATGCCCAGCTGGTCATCAGAAAAGACAAATTTCAGCTGGAATTCATTTCTGGGAAAGGACAAGGAATGTGTGAAATTTCAATCAACTTTGACAAGAAGAAACCCCACTACCACATTGAAGTAAAAAATTGGGAGATATACCGGGAGAGGTTGCCACTGTACAAGAAACACCTGAGTACCAAAAATTTGGAAAGGATCCGCCAAAAGGTGAGACGCTTACAGGGAACGCCACCGGAGGTCCTGAAAAGTCTTAATATTGCCCTGAATAGGTTCTGCAAAGAGCCTGGGCACGTGAGGCACAATGCCCGGATGGTGATTGAAGTCAAAGGAGGAGAGATTGAGTTGATCTCTGGAAAAGGAAAGAATGCCATTGATGTGACTTGTTTGGCTGGGGAAGTATGTTACCAATGCAATTACCAAATTGCCAAGCATGGGAGAGAGTCTCCAAATCAAGTTTCCAGCAACTGATTTTCAATATGGCACTTCCATCATCAGTAGAACTTTCTACTCTACCAGCACTACTATCAGCACTAACAGCAGGATTCATCTACAAATGAGCACAATTTATCTGCAATGCCTTATCTCCTTGATTCTACCTGATTCTGAGTCTACTACTGTTTCCTTTGGGTTGTGAATCTTGCCTAGCTCTGACATTGTATTTGCTGGTGTTGTTAATTTGACCTGAACTTGGAGCCCCCAGTAGCGCAGTGGGTGGGAGCCCCTGGTGGCACAGTGGGTTAAACCGCTGAGATGCTGAGCTTGTTGACCAAAAGGTTTGAATCCAGGGAGCGGGGTGAGCTTCCACTGTCAGCCCCAGCTTCTGCCAATCTAGAAGTTCGGAAACATGCAAATGTGAGCAGATCAATAGGTACCGCTCCGGCAGGAAGGTAATGGAGCTCCATGCATCATGCCGACCACATAGGTGTCTACAAACAACACCAGCTCTTCGGCTTAGAAATGGAGATAAGCACCATCCCCAAGAGTCGGACTCAACTGGACTCAATGCCAGGGGAAAACCTTTACCTTTATCCTGGTAATATTTGACCTTTCTAATAATCATCTTTCAGACATTGATCTTAACTTTCTGTTGATTCTGGAGTTGAAACAGCCTTTCATCTTTAGGTCCTGATCTCTAGAAACTGACCTCTGCTTGTCAACCAGTTTTTTTCTTCTTCTGGCCTTTCAGAAGGATGTAATGGTAGTCAGCCATCATATCTTAGATCACCCCTGTTATGTATATTTCACACACAGTGGCAAACAACATATCTGCTTTTTGGGTTGCTGTCTTTTGATTGCAATGGAATAGAAATGCAGTAATTTGTAACCTAATCAATAAGAACAAAACATATACATCTCCCAATACAGTTACTTTGTTTTCTATGTATGATTTTACACATGTTAAGCAATCTCTCTGCTCTGTTTCTATTTGTTCAGCATTTGTCTCTTCTGATGCAGCTTTTCCTCCCATGTTTGCCTAGTTTCATTGATGAAAGTAGTGTGTCATCTAATTAAACTCACAACTGTTAATTGAGTGTTAATCTTTTGCTCTTAGTGCATTTGCCATAACAAATGTATAATTGCTTAGAAGTAAGTTTTTATTATAGTCAGTTACATACTGAATATAGCCAGTTCTCTATTCATTCATATTCCGCTTTGGAAGGAAAATTTAATTGCAATTCAAGAAATATAAAAGAGCAACATCGGAGTTCTCATTTGCAATTTCTGTTTGTCTTTTGTGTGTATCAGTACAAGAAGGCACAGTTGGACTCCGCTCTCTTCCACTTTCCCAACCTATTTTCTAATTATTTTATATTTTACAGCTGTATTTGCTTTTTTGTTTGTTTTTCAACGCTGAAATTGTGATATTACTCTAAGGAAAAATATTACAGAACTGCGGAACTGAGATATATTGGGGTTATGTGGAAGTCAGGTCATGGGACCATGAATGGACAAATATTGTTGAAGGCTTTCATGCTGGAATCACTAAGTTATTGTAGGTTTTTCGGGCTGTATGGCCATGTTATAGAAGCATTCTCTCCTGATATTTCACCTGCATCTATGGCAGGCATCCTCAGAGGTTGTGAGATCTGACCTCAAAAGCTCTGAGGATGCCTGCCATAGATGCAGGTGAAACATCAGGAGAGAATGCTTCTAGAACATGGCCATATAGCCCGGAAAACTTACAACAACCTAATGGCCAAATAATTGCTATTTCACAAACAAAGAGTAATGGAATATCAAAAGTGCTTAATCCAACATGCATCTGATATCAGTGACAGCACAACAGAATATCAGGTTCATGTGATGAAGTCCAGAGAGAATATTTGTCTTTAATGTCATTAAAAAGAATAAGTGAGGGAAATTTTTTCTCAAGCAATACAAAAAGATGGAAGTTCAAGTAGTATTAAATTACATTGATTCCATGGTGTGGATGCAACCTCAGCATGACAGTATAGAACCAGTTCCTGGCCGCTGTGTCAAGCTGGATGAGGGTGAACAAATTGAAGTTGAATCCAGACAAGACTGAAGTACTCCTGGTCAGTCGCAAGGCCAAACAGGGCATAGGGTTACAGCCTGTTCTGGATGGGGTTACACTCCCATGAAGGCACAGGTTCGCAGTTTGGGAGTGTTCCTGGACTCATCGCTGAGCCTGGAACCCCAGGTATCGGTGGTGCACAACTTTTGCACAACTAAGACTTGTGCGCCAACTGTGCCAGTACCTTGGGAAGTCTGAGTTGGCCACAGTGGTCCATGTTCTTGTTACATCCCATTTAGACTACTGCAATGTGCTCTACTTGTGGTTGCGTTCGAAGACAGTTTGGAAGCTGCAAATAGTCCAACATGCTGCAACCAGGTGTCAGTGGTGACCAGGGGGCGTTTGACCAACTAAGACTTGTGTGCCAACTGTGCCCATACCTTGGGAAATCTGTCTTGGCCATGGTAGAGCACGCTCTTGTTACATCCCGTTTAGACTACTGCAATGCACTCTATGTGGGGTGGCCTTCAAAGACTGTTTGGAAGTTGCAAATGGTCCAACATGCTGCAGCCATGTTGTTAAATTGGGGCATTGCACAGGGAGCATACAACCCCCATTGCAGCAACTCCACTGGCTGCCTATTAGCTACTGAGCATGATTCAAAGTGCTGGCTTTATCCTATAAAGTCTTAAATGGCTCTGGTCCAACTTACTTGTCCAAACATATCTCCCTCTACGAACCAGTTCATAGATTAAGATCTTCCGGGGAGGTTCTGCTCTTGGCCCCACTGGCCTCACGGGTGAAGTGGGTGGGAATGGGGAACAAGACCTTTTCAGTGGTGGCCCCACAACTGTGGAACTCCCTCCTGAGTGAGATCAGGTTGGCCCCCTCCCTCCTCACCTTTAAGAGACAGCTAAAGATCTGGTTGTGGAACCAAGCATTCGACCCATCATGGGAATATTTAAAGTTAAAGTGAAAATTGAAAGTGCAATGACCCAGGACTGTTTATGTCTGTGCAGTATGTGATGTTATTTTATGTGAAGTGTTTAATAAAGTTTAATGTTTTATCAGGAGAAGGTCAATTTTGATGTTTTATACTGTTTTTTACCAATGTCATTAAATTATTGCCAACACTGTGAATCGCCCTGAGTCCCCTTTGGAGTTGAGAAGGATGGTATACAAATACTGCAAATAAATAAATAATAAATTGTTGTCAGGGAAGTTCCTGAAGGTGGAATGTAACACAGTCATTTTCCATTATACATTTCTCTCTCTGATGATTTAATTCTCTTGGAAACTATCCACAAAAGAGACTAGTGACACAATCAGATAAAAACACAAGTTTTATTGTTTGGATATCTTAAATTTCCTGAATTACATGCATTCGTGAGTTGTGGCATTCTATCTTCCCTAGCTTACAGCAATATAGTGTTGATATCTGAAAACTGTAAATCATGGTGGAATTTTGGTCCATTTCCAAATGTTCAGACAAAGGTTCCCAAACATTTGATTTTTTTCTGCTTCTATTTCTTCTTTAAAACTTTAGCTATTGAATGGTAAAACAGTAAAACAAACTTCTCCCTTTCTCCAAGCTCAACAATTGATATAGCAACCAAATCTGAAAGTGTCTCCACAAGTGGCTGAAACAGAGACACCTGTTTTCTGATACAGTAGTTCAATGTACGCAAACTTTGTTTCTTGCATATATAAGACATATATGAAACAAATTTTTTTGCTAAGGAATGCTAGAAAAAGACCACTTCTCCCCAACCTACAATATCAACATGTAACACAGTTTTTGTTTCTTGGTCAAAAATGTTTTTTAATTCGTTTTATCATAAAAACATGGAAAAAGTTTATTAAATTGCAAAAACTTTGTTTTTGCAAGACATCCTCCGGCACATTTTGCTATATATTGTCAAAGGCTTTCATGGCTGGAATCACTGGGTTGTTGTAGTTTTTTCGGGCTATATGGCCATGTTCTAGAAGCATTCTCTCCTGACATTTTGCCTGCATCTATGGCAAGCATCCTCAGAGGTTGTGAGTGGAGACATGTTAGCCATGTGTAAATATGTGAGAGGAAGTCACAGGGAGGAGGGAGCAAGCTGCCCTGGAGACTAGGATGCGGAACAATGGCTTCAAACTACAAGAGAGGAGATTCCATCTGAACACGAGGAAGAACTTCCTGACTGCCTGTGGAACTCTCTGCCCCGGAGTGTGGTGGAAGCTCCTTCTTTGAAAGCTTTTAAACAGAGGCTGGATGGCCATCTGTTGGAGGTGCTTTGAATGCAATTTTCCTGCTTCTTGTTAGGGGGTTGGACTGGATGGCCCATGAGGTCTCTTCCGACTTCTATGATTCTAGGGAGCCAAACATCTTCTTGCAGTGAAGTGGTCTCCTCAGGAACACAAACAACACACAGACACAAAACAGTTCATTCCAACTGGAAGGCTTTTCTTTTTAAATTGCAGTATATGTATTAGCATAGTATTTACAGTATGTACAAACTCTCTCTCTCTCTCTCTCTCTCCTGTCAACCTCAATACACCAAAGCTCATCAAACCCTCATCAGGTTACTACAAACTTATTTTCTTTTCCTGATAGAGCTCAAACTCCTGTCTCTAGCTTCCCACAAGTATACCCTATAGTACAAAGTGAAGACTCAGGTCCACACAGAGACCAGCAAGGAGGTTCCCTTCTAAATTTGTCCAGACTCTGCTGGACTACTCTTTCTTCCTAGTCTAAAAACCTAAATGCACCATATCCTACCTGATCTTGGGCACTTCTGGTTAATACTTGGATGTGAGACCACTAAGAAAGACCAAGTACTGTAGGCTTATTTAAGAGGAAAGAACTAGAAAACCACCCCTAAGTTTTCCTTGCCTAAGAAAACCATATGAAATTCATGACGTCACCATAAAGAATTTGAAACCCACACAAAGCTAAATGACTATACAGAGCATGCATTAAAACAACACCCCACCTCCCACCCCTCCCTCCTGCAAGACAGCTGAGAGAGAGGCGGCTTGAGAGAGCGAGGGAAAGGTGGCCCGGCTACCCCCTTCCTCTCTCTTCCCAAAGGATTGAGAGAGGGAGGGAGGGAGAGATTGAGAGAGGACACCCTCCTCCAGATCCTTTCCTTTCCCTTTTGGCTGCCTGGGACTCAGAGTGCTTGGGTCGGCAGCATGGAGGTGCCTCCGCTGGGCTGCTGGGAACTTACACGGGAAGGATTCTGTGTGTGTGTGTGTGTGTATGTGTAGGCGCGCACACACACACACACACACACACACACACACACACACACCTATATGCACACACATATCTCTACATACTTCAACTCCCAGAAAGCTCACCTATATTGAGTTATGGGAAGGAATTCTGGGAAATGAAGTCCAGTATTCAAAGAAAGAATAAAAACAGGAAATGCATGCTCTGTGAGTTAGGAAAGGCTGTCCAGGAAGGCACAATCAAAACACTCCTGAGAGATGGCCATCCATTTTTACTTTATAGCAACCCCGAGCTATAATACCTACAATAATATTATCTATATATCTATCATAATAAAATCTATAAGTCTATAATAATATATATGTCTGTGATATTGTTATATGTCTATAACAATAATATCTACATGTCTATAATAATTTCTGTATGTCTGTAATAGTATCTATATGTCTATAATAATAATGTCTGTCTTTCAATAATATCTATCTATACATATACATATTTCAATAATATCTATCTATACATAATAATAATAATAATAATAATAATAGCTATATGCCTAAAATATCTGTGTCTATAATAATAATAATATTTATATATGTATAATAATATGTATAAAAGGTAAAGGTAGTCCCCTGACATTAAGTCCAGTCATGTCTGACTCTGGGGTGTGGTGCTCATCTCCATTTCTAAGCTGAAGAGCCAGCGTTGTCCGTAGACACCTCCAAGGTCATGTGGCCGGCATGACTGCATGGAGCGCCGTTACCTTCCCGCCAGAGCGGTACCTATTGATCTACTCACATTTGCATGTTTTCGAACTGCTAGGTTGGCAGAAGCTAGGGCTGACAGCGGAAGCTCACGCCGCTCCCCGAAATCGAACCTGCGACCTTTCGATCAACAAGCTCAGCAGCTCAGTGCTTTAACCCACTGCGCCACCGGGGGCTCCAATAATATGTATACATCTATAATAATAATTGCTATATAATATATATAATAATATCTGTATGCCTATAATAATATCTATAGGTCTGTAATAATATCCATACATCTGTTGCCTGTTTTTGCTCGATAGATATTTAGCTCTGTGCACCTTCTATTTTTTATCAGTTCTATACTAATTTATGCGATGTTTTTGATATGAAATAAATACTTGCTTTTCGGAAAGCCTGTAAAACTTTTCTCTTCCGACAAGCTTTCGATGGGTGAATAACTCGGGACTATGTCTGTTCTTGTTTTTATTGTATTGTAAAGTTAATTGTATTGTTTTAATCTACTGCTGTAAACCGCTCCGAGCCAAATTGGGAGTAGTGGTATACAAGTCAAATACATAAATAAATAAATAAAATAGCATCTATAATAATAATGCCTATATGCCTTTAATAATAATATTTGTGTCTATAATAATAATATCTAAATGCCAATAATAATATCAATACATCTATAATAACAACAAGAACAATAATACCTATATAGTATCTTTGAACTGGGTTATATTGCAGTGTGGACTCAGGTAATCCAAAGCCTTTTCACACATCCATATAACCCTTTGGTCTCGAGGAGACTGAAATGGGCCTATATTAGGTTTATTTCTTTATTTATTTCAAGCATCTATATCCCGTTCTTCTCACCTCCAAAGAGGGACTCAGAACGGCTTACAATAGGCAACCATTAGATGCCAAACAATACATTAAAGCACACAGTTACAATTAAAACAGCAATTAAAACCATTAATTAACATTCAATTTAAAACAGTCCGTATGACCGTACATAAATAGATTTTGGCATTTTATTACATTAACTTGCACCATGCAAATAATGTCTAAATCTAAGTAAATTCTAAATCTAAATGTACAATATTCACATAAAGTAATTGATTTATTATAACGTTTATAGTACTTTTATAGTATGGTAGATTTTAATTTTTTTAGCGTTCTTAGTTGTTTGGTTAGAACTAATATGGGGTGAAAAATGATCAAATTTCAAAGACAAGGGAACACCAATTTAGGAAGAGTTGACAGAACTGGAAAGAGAGCACCAGGAAGTTTACGACAAACCTCTAAAGTTCCCTGGATTGCACGCACTGTCAAACTAGGTTTGACAAAGTAAGCGATTCTTCCCTCAGCACGGCAAACCTCAATTTTGTTTTTTCCTTTACCAGACAGGAAAACCATCTCCCCATCATCACCCTCAATGACAAGCCGGGCATTATTTTGCAACAGTGTCATCTCATTGTAAAAACCATGGATGGCTTGGTTGAATTTTTCCACCATGTGACTTGGGACTCCTGGTATACGGCTGACTTTGTTTCTCATTTTTTCCAGTGTTTCAATAGATAGCGGATGCGTCTGGTGCTTGATTCTCTCCCAGAATAGCTCCCAGTTGTTGAGCTCCAAGCTGTTCACATTGACTATGCACTTTGCTGTTCTCTTTTCACACTGTACTGAGATCTCACAGTCTCCATGAGGTGAGATGAAGAGTAAACTTGATTCATCCCATGTGATGTGCATTTTGGGTCTCTTGCTGAAGAGTTTTGGATACTTTGGCAATTCATTTACTATGTGCAAAAAGCACAAGCTTAGATTCCCAGATAGCAAGCGTTGTTCGGCCAATGTGTTGCATACTTCTCTAATTTTCTCAGCTCGCATTGCTACTGGCACTTGACATAATCGCTCCAAAAATGTATCTGAGGCCATCCCCATCACCTGGTATTGAGGATCTCCATTACTAACAGTAACATATATCCTGATATCTCCATTCCCTGCTATAAATTTTAGGTCCTCTTCATTCTCATCAAAATTAATTACCATTTGGGCATTGCTTTTTATGGTCGTAGGTTCTTTGTCGAACTTTTGAATGGCCAACATGAAGCATTTCTTCAAGGTGGGAGTTAACACATTCCATTTCTTCAAGCCATCTCTCACTTCTTTTAAAGTTTGGATGTTGAGTCGCTGTGGCTGAGAGCGTAATCTGCTCAGATACATGCGTGCAGATGGGGCTGTCACATGGTAGTTATAGTCACCGGCAAAAATACTGATCTTCCACTCTCGCTGTCCAGAGCCAAACTCAAATTCCTTCCCATCATAACCCTTGAGGACCATCTGGGCATTTCTCTTCACATACAAGGGTTCTTTGTGGAAGTTCTGAATAGCCTCAAGAAAGCAGACTCTCAGCCCTTCATCCATCAATCCATGATCTTCCAATGTGTTCCTCACTTTCTGTAGGTTTTCAACACTTAGAGGAAAACCTCTTGTGGCCTCATCCAGCATTGTGGATGGGCCTCTTACATGATACTGGGTGCCACCAGCACAGATGATGATCTTCCATTCTCTCTTCCCTGCCGCAAATGCCACTTCTCTTCCATCATCCCCTTTGAGGATCACATGAGCGTTTTTCATCACCCATGGAGGTTCTTCAAAGAATTTCTCTAAGAGAACTTGGAAGCATGTTCTCATGCCCTCATCCATTGTTGCTGAACGCTCCAACATGTCCCTTACTCTATTCAAGTTCTCAAGAGTCAGTTGATATACCAAGGTCTGCCAGATCTTCCAAATAAAGGCTGAAACTGCTACGATCAACACCAAAACCACTGTGATCATTGTCAGACTTATCCAAGAAGCTCCAAATTTTAGATATATTTGGAATACCTGAGCTGAGTGCCCTTTACAGGCCCTTTCACAGCTGTTACTATTGTTGGTCAGGTATTTTCAAACAGTTTCAGGCCTGTTCATTCCTAGTAAAATACATTAGGTTCTAGTGGCTGATCTTCCCTCCTTCAGCACATCTGTTGGCTGTGAACTTACTCTCCTGGTTTGGGAGGAAACCTGTAGCTCATCATGTTTTGCAGGAAATCTGTAAAAAAACAAACAAACAAACAGCAATCTATTTCTTGTAAAGCCTTTTTCTAATTGTTATAAAGATGTCTCTATGACAGAAAACAAACAGGTTTATAAAACTGTGTATCAAATAATGACAAAGAAAACAACAGCCTGAGTGTAAACAGCAACATAAAAAGCAAAATAAAACAACATTTAAATATTAAATAATAATTAAATATTAAAATAAAGTTGGATGGTGTTGGGATTTGCTATTGTACATTCTATCTCCTGCTTCTCTCTTAGACTGATGTGGGTTTCCACCTCAAACAGAGATAGAGGGGGGGGGGGGGGGGGGGGGAGAGAGAGAGAGAGAAAGAGGGAGAACGATGCTAAGAATGGCAACAGGATTCGAAAATTACATTTTGAGTGTCTCTTGGGACCAGAAATGTTTTGTTTTTTGGAATATTTACACATACAAGTTGATGGTCCTTTGTCCAAAATCCTTGGATATGTGGATGTGGCCCTTTTTTTCTCCTTTCTCTTTTTCCAATTTTCTCTGAATACCAATTGTTCCCCCACTTTCCATGTTTCTATTTCATATCATACTATTTTATTTTATCTTTGATGTATATATAGAATAAAAAATTGATTTGGATTAAAAAAAAAGAAGATTGCATTTTGAGTGTCTCTTGGGACCAGAAATGTTTTGTTTTTTGGAATATTTACATATACAAGTTGATGGTCCTTTTGTCCAAAATGCTTGGGTATTTTGGATTTAAGACCTTTTAAAATTTGGAATATATATGCATATGAGGCATGGTTAGGTACTGTCGGAATCTTCCTAATTCGGAATAAAGTCGGAAAAATTACCTTTTTTTATGTCCCTTTGCCCTTCGGAAGCTAGCCTTGCCATTTTTCTTCCGACACAGGAAGTGAATCAAAAGTGACTTAGCATTTGTAGGCAACAAGCAGCTTGCATGCTGGGATGCTTGCCTCCCAGCCAATGAGGGGAGAAGTTTTGGGGAGGGTCAGGTCGGGGTTTCGGCACAGCAGCCATCTATATCTATAAATTTCCTACTGGCGTCCAACGGGGAAGCAAAACTCTAAAACCCCTCCACAAAACTCCACCAAAATTGCCATGCCCCAAGGACAACCCACTAGGTACAAACTAATCCAGTCAGAAATCAAAACAACACAACCACACACAGAAAAAACGGCAAAACAACTGAGCATGCGCACTGGCGCAAAGTCCCCAGCGCGCGCGCACACATGGCCGAACGGCCAACACACTTCCCTCCCTCCCTTGCCCCGCCCAGCGCGAACACGTCACCGCACTTCCCCACACACGGCACACACACACACACAAAGAACGCCACTTCCCCCCGCCCCCTTCCCTCCACCCCCTCCTTCATCTTACTCCTCCCACGCTGCCTCCAAGCCCCGCTCCGCACACTCCAAGCCTCGCCGCGTCGCATCCCCACCGGAAAGACACGCCCCCTCCCTTTGCCCCACCCCTTCCCTCCCTGAGACACTCCTGGAAGGAAAGGGGTGGGGCGAAGGGAGGGGGCGTGTCTAACTGTAGAGGGAGGGAGGAGGGAAGGAGTGAGTCACAGAGGGAGGGGTGGGGCGAAGGGAGGGGGCGTGTCTTCAAAGTCGCCCCCTCCCTGAGTCACTCCTTCCCTCCTCCCACCCCCTCCGGAAAGACACGCCTCCTCCCTTCGCCCCACCCCTTTCCTTCCAGGAGTCAATCAGGGAGGGAAGGGGTGGGGCGAAGGGAGGGGGCGTGTCTTTCCGGAGGGGGTGGGAGGAGGGAAGGAGTGACTCAGGGAGGGAAGGGGTGGGGAGAAGG
The DNA here is from genome assembly GCF_037176765.1 of Anolis sagrei. Lineage (NCBI taxonomy): Eukaryota > Metazoa > Chordata > Lepidosauria > Squamata > Anolidae > Anolis > Anolis sagrei. Next base: position 20,468,568 of record NC_090022.1, read on the forward strand.
GAGGGGGCGACTTTGAAGACACAATGATGGATCCGGACCAAAGCATTCAATATGCCCAAATATCCACACAGATGGCGTTTGAGGGAAATAGACCTTGACATTTGGGAGTTGTAGTCACTGGGATTCAGAGTTCACCAACACTCAAAGAGCATCCTGAACCCCACCAACGACAGAATTGGGGCAAACATGCCACACTGAACCCCCATGACCAACAGAAGATACTCAAGTTTACACACAAGCATAAAGAAGGGGGAGGAAGGAGGGATGCCAGAGAGAGAGAGAGAGAGAGAGAGAGAGAGAGAGGGTGAGTGAAGGAAGGAAGAGAGGCCAGGCAGAGACTTCAAAACTCTTACTAAAGGCCACAGCAACGCGTGGCAGGGCACAGCTAGTTGCGCTATAAAAGGGAAGCACATGGGTCAGAGGCTCATTGCGAGCCCGGGAAAGGAAGAGGAAAGAGAAAGGGAAGGGAGGTTGTGAAGGGAGGTTGGAAGAGCAGGGCAAGCGGAGAAGGGCTAGGAGCAGGGCTGTTGCCTGCCTGGGCTACCTTGCAGCCGCTTGTGTGTGTTTGCTGTTGGGGTTTGGGACGGGTGGGCGACACGCGGGAGGGTATAATATTGGGGTGTGAGGGTGTAGTTTATTTCCTCAGTTTGCCTTGCATTGCCAAAAAGTCAAAATATTATCCTTCAACTTCAACTTCAAAAAGCCAAAAAGGCCTGTGTGCTTACTTGCTTTGTGTTGCTACTGAGGACACACTACAAATCCCATATAGTCAAAATATTATCCTTCAAAAAGGGGTGAAATCAACTTCAAAAAGTCAAAATGGCCATTAATGAAACGATTCGGGAATTTCGGAAATTTCTGAATTCAGAATTCATTTCCGAATTAAATCACCCCAATATCCGAAGCGAGTTTTTAATATATTTTTTTGATCAAACAAGCCTAGTGCATTTGCCTTATACTGAAACTTTGCCATGGCTTTTCACAAAGCAAATAATCTAGATGTTTTACAGCTGTGCAGAAGGGGGCTATGTCAACCAACATGATTCTATTGACTTGACCATACAGAAGATCTGGTGTAGCTAGAAACTCATGACATACAAGAAAGGGAAGTAACCTACCAAGACATTTTGCTGCCCGAGGACGTGTGGGAAATGGTGCTCCACTGATTCCACAGGTTAGTGTATCCGAGGAGGAAGAAAATCTCACAATCATCTTTCTTAGAGCCGTTCCACCCACCCATATAACCCAGAATATCAAGGCAGAGGATGACCTGGGAAGGAATCCCACTGGGGAATTGCAGCACACCAAAACACCTGGGAGTTACCCTGGACCGTTCTCTGACTTACAAGAAGCACTGCTTGAATATCAAGCAAAAAGCGGGCGCTAGAAACAGTATCATATGAAAGCTGACTGGTACAACCTGGGGATCATAACCAGATATTGAAGACATCTGCCCTTTGCTACTCTGCTGCTGAATACACACATGCCCAGTGTGGAACACATCTCACCATGCCAAAACAATGGATGTGGCTCTTAATTAGACAAGCCACATTATCACAGGGTTTCTGCGCCCTACATCACTGGAGAAATTATACTGTTTTGCCAGTATTGCACCACCTGACATCTGCTGGGAAGTAGCAGCCAATAATGAAAGGGCCAAGGCAATGATATATCCAGCCCATCCCCTGTTCGGATATCAGCCAGCATGCCAATGTCTTAAGTCAAGAAATAGTTTTCTAAGATGTACAGAAATACTCACGGGAAAACCGCAGCAAGCGAGAGTCCAAAAGTGGCAGGTTAAAACCCAGAACCTCAATCAATGGCATGAGAGTGCGGAGAAGAGCAAACCACAGACTACCTGCTGCAATGCAGCCTGAGCCCTGCCACATGCACAATGGAGGACCTTCTTATAGCAACACCAGAGGCACTCCAAGGGGCCAGCTACTGGTCAAAGGACATTTAATAGAATACCAAGTTTTTAAACTTTCTGTTTTTATAAATACAACGGTACCCTTGGTTCGCTCCTGATACGATAAATAAATAAGGCAGATAATCAACTGGGTTATTCAAGTTCACACTGCCATATAATCCAGTTCAATGTGGATTTTATACAGTTGTGTGGATGGGCCCCTAGTTGCCAGACCCCCCCCCCCCCCAAAAAAAAAAGAAAAACACCAGGACAGAGCTCCTATCCCTTTAACAGTAGTGTAGATGACAGAATTTGAGCAGAGATTGCTTGTTATATAAGTAATAGCAATTCCTTCAACATAACTATGAAAGAGGCAAGAGCAGGCATGTAGCCGGGGGGGGGGGGGGGCCTCGGGGGGCTTCGGCCCCCCCCCCCCCCCCCCCCGGAAATTCTCATAGTGGTTCGCGAAAAGGCCTTACTGGTGCATTATTTAAACTGTTATGTTTATTCATATCATGATCTGATCACTATACTTAATATATCCCATATGCATGGGGGTGTTGGGGTAATGATACAAAAGGTTTGCTAGGCTAGACCCTCTTTCACTCAGACTCAGCCCCCCCCCCCCCGAAACTCAGCCCCCCCCCCCGAAACCCCCCCTGAAAATTTTTTTAGCCCCCCCCCCCCCCCCCCGAAATGAAATCCTGGCTACGGGCCTGGGCAAGAGTCACATGTAATAGTCACTTGAAAACCGTAATTGTTTCCTATTGTTGTTACTAATCATCCAATAACAGAGGTTGTGTCTATACCACAGAATTAATGCAGTTTGATTCCACTTTAACTGCCATCCTGGGAGTTGTAGTTTAGTGGAGCAACCACACTCTTTGACAGAAAAGACTAAAGATTTACACTGAATGTAGCCATGGAAGTAAAAGTGGAGCTAAACTGCCTTAATTCTACAGTTTAATAACTGCCTGGTAGCTGGGTTGCTGTAAGTATTTTGGACTGTATAGCCATGTTCCAGAAGGCAGTGTTCCTTCTGGAACATGACCATACAGCCCAAAAAACTTACAGCAACCCAGTGATTCTGGCCATGAAAGCCTTCGACAACACATTACCTGGTAGCTTTTCACGGAGCCCAGCATGATGCAGTGGTTTGAATTTTGGACTGCATGCTGTCAAAGTACCAAGTTCAACAAAGAAATATGTTGGGTGGTTTTAGAATGACAGAATCCCAGAACTGGAAGAGACTCCAGGGGCCATTCATTTCAACCCTCTGCCATGCAAGAAAGGCACAATCAAAGCATTCCCAACTGAATAAAATCCCACATATCTGCTTACTGGGATATATGGCAGTGTGGACTCAGATTACCCAGTTCAAAGCAGATATTGGGGGATTTTCTGCCTTGATATTCTGGGTTATATGGCTGTGTGGAAGGGCCCCCAGCTCAACAGTACAGGGTGGGAGAAGTTATGTTTCTGCCCGTGATGTAAATTCCCAGTTAATGTGTGTGTGCAGTTAGGGAGGCTGCTTTCACCTCCTGCACACACACATTGTTTGTCTTGCAGAGGGAGCTCTGCCAAATTCTTTGTTCTGGTGTCAAGGAGATGGCGAAAACTAGCATAGACATTACAGGAAACTGAGATTTCATAATCTTTCTGCATCTCTTGCCTTAAACATCCAACAAAAAATCAAGCAAGTGCTCGGTAGCTTTTTTCAGAAAGCCTACATACTGTAGTGGTTTGACTGTTGGACCAAAGGTGCATCTACATTGGGCAAACCCAGGCCCAGGGGCTGGATGTGGCCCTTGGGCTCTTTTCTCAGATCCTCCTCGCTCTCACCATCCTATCCTTTCTTCCTTCTCTTTCCTTACACCTTCCCTCCTTCTTTCTCCCTCCCTCCTTCCTTCCCTTCTTTTCCACTCTTTTGTCCTTTCGTTCCTCTTTCTTCCCTCTCTCCCTCCCTCCTCCCTCCCTCCCTCCCTCCTCCCTCCCTTCCTTCCTTTCTGTCTTTCCTTCCATCTCTTTTTCCTCCCTCCCTTCCCTTCCACACTTCCTTCCTTCCATCCTTCTCTTCTTCTCTTTCTTCCTTGCTTCTCTTTTTCCTTCCTCCTTTCCTCCTGGAGGATGGTTAGCTGGGAGAAGAGAAGACTGAGAGGGAACATGAGAATCATGTTTCAAGATTCAAAAGGGTGTCCTATTGAGGAGGAAGGAGGGGGGAAACTGACTTCCTGCTGCTCTGGAGACCAAGGCACAAGGGAACAATGGATTAAAATGGAAGGGAAAGAGATTCAATTGAAAATACTAGGAAGATCTAGGAAGAGTAAGGTCTGTTGGAGAGTGGGGTAGGCTGCCTGAGGGTGTGGTGGAGTCTCGTTCTCTGGAGGATTTCCTGCAGAGGCTGTCTATCGGGAGTGCTTTAGTTGTGCCTTCCTGTATGGCAGGGGTTTGAGCTGGATGGCCCTTGGAGGTCTCTTCCAGCACTAAGATTCAGGATTCTATATCAGGAGTAGGCAATACAGGGTCTAAAATGGATACACTTTTTCTCTCCCATCCACCAACTCATCCTGACCAAGTCCAATTCTTTTGGGATACAGACATTTCCTGTCTTTCTTTCACTTTCTGTCTCTGAAAGAGAAGAGGAAAGGGGGGGGGGACTTGGAGAGAACCCCTCCCTTCCAACCCACACATCCTTCTCCGTTCCACCGGGTGGTCGGTGGTCGTTAAGCTAGAAAGTTTCCCCATGCCTGATTTACATAGTATAATCAATGCAGCATGACACAACATTCACTGCCATAACTCAATGCTCTCGGAATCCTTGGATTTTTAGTTTAGTGAAGCAACCAGACTCTTTGGCCAGGCATGTAGCGAGGAGGTGTCTGAGGAGTCGCCAAAGACCATCAGTAAACACAGTATTTTCTGTTAGTCTTGGGGATTCTGTGTAGGAAGTTTGGCCCAATTCTATTGTTGGAGGGGTTCAGAATGCTCTTTGAATGTAGGTGAACTATAAATTCCAGCAATTACAACTCCCAAATGTCAAGGTCTATTTCCCCCAAACTTCACCAGTGTTCACATTTGGGCATATTGAGCATTCATGTCAAGTTTGGTCCAGATCCATCATTGTTCGAATCCACAGTGCTCTCTTGATGTAGGTGAACTATAACTCCAAAACTCAAGGTCAATGCCCACCAAACCCTTCCAGTATTTTCTGTTGGTCATGGGCATTCTGTGTGCCAAGTTTGGTTCAATTCCATTGTTGGTGGAGTTCAGAATGCTCTTTGGTTGTAGGTTAACTATAAATCCCAGCAACTACAACATCATCCTTCCTCAAATTCAAATTTGGGCATATTGGATATTTGTGCCAAATTTGGTCCAGTGAATGGAAACACATCCTGCATATTTATAACAATTCATAGCAGTAGCAAAATTACAGTTATGAAGTAGCACCGAAAATAATGTTATGGTTGGGGGTCACCACAACATGTGCAACTGTATTAAGAGGTTTTGGCATTAGGAGGGTTGAGAACCATTGGTGTACACAATATGATTAATACAGTTTGACGCCACTTTAACTGCTGGTGCTCAATGCTCTGGAATCCTGGGATTTGTAGTTTAGTTAGGCAACCATACACTTTGGCAGAGAAGGCCTTGTCAAACTATAACCCATTATTCCTTAGCATTGTGCCATGGCAGTGTCAAACTACATTCATTCTACAATACAGAGACAACAGGATGTTGGGTGACCAAAGTTCAAATCCCCTCTTGGCCATGGAAGGGAGAATCAAGTCATACTCTCTCAGCCTCAGAGCCAATCAATTTCTCTCTCTCTCTCTTTCTCTGAAAAAAATAGGAGACTGCCTCTTAAAGGGGCAGTGCAAGTTTGGTGGTGTGTTATCAGTCCAATGTAATAAGAAAGAAGGCACTTGAGGGAAAGAGAAGGAAGGAATGAAGGGTGATAGTATGATTGCTGGGTCCAGAAGCTCCGAGCGTTATGCACATTCTGCAATGGTGGTTGTGAATAAGGGAACGGACCACGTGGTCCAAAGAGAAAGGAGGGGAGGGTTAGGATAAGGTTTAGGGTTAGGGGTACGGTAAGTGTTAGGATAAGGGTTAGGATAAGGGTTAGCGGTTAGGCTTTGGGTAAGGTTTAAGGTAAGGGTTAGGATTAGGATTTGGGTTAGGGTAAGGTTTAGGGAGCCCCGATGGTGCAGTGGGTTAACGCGCTGAGCTGCTGAGCTTTTTGACTGAAAGGTTCCAGGTTCGAATCCAGGGAGTGGCATGCACTTCCGCTGTCAGCCCCAGCTTCTGCCAACCTAGCAGTTCAAGAACATGCAAGTGTGAGTAGATGAATAGATACCGCTCCGGCGGGAAGGTAATGGCGCTCCATGCATCATGCCGGCTCTTCGGCTTAGAAATGTCCAGTCGTGTCCAACACCCCAGAGTCAGACACGACTGGACTTCATGTCTGGGGAAAACCTTCACCTTTACTAAGGTTTAGGGTAAGTGTTAGGGTTCGGGTTAGGGTTTTACCATTAAAGGACTCTTACATTCCTTCTATAATATTTGTGTTCTGTTCTGCGTTGTGCAAACAGTGCTCTCGAAGGAGCGAAGCAGAAATAGTGTAACGCTCTCAGCTTCTGAACCCAGCTATCATACTATTATCGAAGGAAGGAAGAAAGGCAAGGAATGATAGAATCATAGAGTTTGAAGGGATGCCATGGGTCATCCAGTCCAACCCAATTTTGCCAGGCAGGAACACCCAATCCACGTACTCCTGACAGATAGCCAACCCTCCCAAAGAAGTTGACTCCACCACACTCTAAACTTACCTTGAATCAACACAAGGTTGAGGCACCTGGATTTCCATGAATTTAGGAGTGCCTGCAGCACCCAGTTCAGAAAGGCACCATCTCCCCAAACCAGTCTGTGAGAAACTATGTTTCTGCCAATGCACAACATTTCCTAACATTGTCTGTGGGTGCCTACTTTCACTTTCATTCTGCTCAAGAAAAGATGGATAATTTTGTTTGCTTGCCCAATAAAACTCTGCCAATTTTTTTGTTTAGTTACCATGGAGATGAAGGGGAAAGGAAACCAGCATGTTAGAAACGCCACTCTCAATGTAGAAGGACCATGCTTCTGAAATCTTTTTTTCCTGAGAGAAATTATAGGAGGAAGGGAGGGAAACCACTGGAAGCTTTTTCTGACATCTGTTTTGCATATTAGCATTGGGGGAATTCCAACCAACACTGTGGGAAGCTTCCGCTAGGAATTTTGGACATAAAATGGTCTGCAAAAATCTATTTCGACTTATTTATGGGTCAATGTAAATACTGTATCTTAACTTTAACCAAAGCTGGATCTACATTGCCATATAACCCAGTATCTAATGACATATTATCTTCTTTGAATTGGAACTCCCATTGCCCAATGGGTTAAACCCTTGTGCCGGTAGGACTAAAGGCCAGAGGTTCAATTCTAAGGAGAGCATGGATGAGTTCCCTCTGTCAGCTCCAGCTTCCCATGCGGGGACATGAGAGAAACCACCCATAAGGATGGTAAAAACATCAAAACATCAGGGCGTCCCATGTCAATGTTCTTGCAGACGGCCAATTCTCTCACACCAGAAGTGACTTGCAGTTTCTCAAGTCACTCCTGACACACACACAAAAGGAATCTACACTGTCATATACTGTATATACTTGAGTATAAGCCTAGTTTTTCAGCCCCCTTTTTAGGCTGAAAAAGTCCCCCTTGGCTTATACTCGAGTCAAGGTTATTTATTATTTTACTCTAGTTATTATTATCATTATTACATTTATTATTTACTCTGTAACAACAACAACAACAACAACAATATTAGCATATTAGAAGGGCTTCTATTCTTATGTCAGTAGAAAAAGGAAAAACAAGGAGGCGATAGGACCTCTTCGAGGAGAAGATGGGGCAATGCTGACAGGGGACAGGGAAAAGGCAGAACTACTTAATGCCTTCTTTGCCTCGGTCTTCTCACAAAAAGAGAGTCTTCAACCTCAGCAAGATGGAGTGGATGAGGGATTGGAGGACATCCAACCCCAAATTGGGAAAGAAGTCGTCCAGGAATACCTGGCCGCTCTAAATGAGTTCAAGTCCCCAGGGCCAGATCAACTACACCCAAGAGTACTGAAGGAACTAGCGGAAGTCATTTCGGAACCATTGGCAACCATCTTTGAGAGTTCTTGGAGAACGGGAGAAGTTCCAGCAGATTGGAGGAGGGCCAATGTGGTCCCAATCTTCAAGAAGGGAAAAAAGGATGACCCAAACAACTACCGTCCGGTCAGCCTCACGTCGATACCGGGCAAGATTCTGGAAAAGATTGTTAAGGAAGCAGTCTGCAAACACTTAGAAACAAATGCAGTCATCGCTAATAGTCAACATGGATTTATCAAAAACAAGTCATGCCAGACTAATCTGATCTCTTTCTTCGATAGAGCTACAAGTTGGGTAGATGCGGGGAATGCCGTGGATGTAGCGTACCTGGATTTCAGTAAGGCCTTCGACAAGGTCCCCCATGACCTTCTGGCAAGGAAACTAGTCCAATGTGAGCTAGGCAAAACTACGGTGAGGTGGATCTGTAATTGGTTAAGTGGACGAACACAGAGAGTGCTCACTAATGCTTCCTCTTCATCTTGGAAAGAAGTGACAAGTGGAGTGCCGCAGGGTTCCGTCCTGGGCCCGGTCCTGTTCAACATCTTTATTAATGACTTAGATGAAGGGTTAGAAGGCATGATCATCAAGTTTGCAGACGACACCAAATTGGGAGGGATAGCCAATAGTCCAGAGGACAGGAGCAGGATTCAAAACGATCTTGACAGATTAGAGAGATGGGCCAAAACTAACAAAATGAAGTTCAACAGTGACAAATGCAAGATACTCCACTTTGGCAGAAAAAATGAAATGCAAAGATACAGAATGGGGGACGCCTGGCTCGAGAGCAGTACGTGTGAAAAAGATCTTGGAGTCCTCGTGGACAACAAGTTAAACATGAACCAACAATGTGATGTGGCGGCAAAAAAAGCCAATGGGATTTTGGCCTGCATCAATAGGAGCATAGTGTCTAGATCTAAGGAAGTGATGCTACCCCTCTATTCTGCTTTGGTTAGACCACATCTGGAATATTGTGTCCAATTCTGGGCACCACAATTCAAGAGAGATATTGACAAGCTGGAATGTGTCCAGAGGAGAGCGACTAAAATGATCAAGGGTCTGGAGAACAAGCCCTATGAGGAGCGGCTTAGGGAACTGGGCATGTTTAGCCTGAAGAAGAGAAGGCTGAGAGGAGATATGATAGCCATGTATAAATATGTGAGAGGAAGCCACAGGGAAGAGGGAGCAAGCTTGTTTTCTGCTTCCTTGGAGACTAGGACGCGGAACAATGGCTTCAAACTACAAGAGAGGAGATTCCATCTGAACATTAGGAAGAACTTCCTGACTGTGAGAGCCGTTCAGCAGTGGAACTCTCTGCCCCGGAGTGTGGTGGAGGCTCCTTCTTTGGAAGCTTTTAAGCAGAGGCTGGATGGCCATCTGTCAGGGGTGATGTGAATGCAATATTCCAGCTTCTTGGCAGGGGGTTGGACTGGATGGCCCATGAGGTCTCTTCCAACTCTTTGATTCTATGATTCTATGAATAATAATAATAATATAACACTTTATTTATACCATATAACCCAGAATATCTAGGCAAAAAATCCCACAATATATGCTTTGAACTGGGTTATCCAAGTCCACACTGCCATATATCCCTGTAAACAGATAATGTGGGATTTTATTCAGTTGTGTGGAAGGGGCCTCATATAATCCAGTTCAAAGGAGATAATCTGGATCATATCTTTTGATTACCCAAGGGCCCTTCCACACAACCATATAACCCAGAATATCTAGGCAAAAAATCCCACAATATCTGCTTTGAACTGGGTTATCCAAGTCCACACTGCCATATATCCCAGTTCAAAGTAGACAATGTGGGATTTTATTCAGTTGTGTGGAAGGGGCCTCATATAATCCAGTTCAAAGGGGATAATCTGGAGTATCTGCTTTGATTATCTGAGGGCCCTTCCACACAGCCATATAACCCAGAATTATCTGCTTTGGTTATCTGAGGGCCCTTCCACACAGCCATATAACCCAGCGTGCTGGAAGAAGCAAAGACTACCAGCATTGAAGCCATGGTTCTCCGCCATCAGCTCTGCTGGACCGACCACGTTGTTTGGATGCCCGACCACTGTCTCCCAAAGCAATTGCTCTACTCCAAACTCAAGAACAGAAAACGGAATGTTGGTGGGCAGGAAAAGAGATTTAAAGATGGGCTCAAAGCCAACCTTAAAAACTCTGAGAACTGGGAAGCCCTGGCCCTTGAGCACTCCAGCTGGAGGTCAGCTGTGACCAGCAGTGCTGCAGAATTTGAAGAGGCACGAATAGAGGGCAAAAAAGAGAAGGAGGAAGGAGTGTCAAGCCAACCCCGATCAGGACCGCCTTCCACCTGGGAACCACTACCTTCATTGCGGGAGAAGAATAGGGCTCCACAGTCACCTATGGGCCCACGGCCAGCACACTGATCCTGGAAGACTATCCTACTCAGACAACGAGGGGTCACCTAAGTAAGTAAGTAAGTAAGTAAGTAAAGTATAACCCAGAATATCAAGGCAGAAAATCCCACAATATCAGCTTTGAACTGGGTTATCTGAGTCCACGCTGCCATATATCCCAGTTCAAAGCAGATAATCTGTATTTTATATGGCAAGGGCCTGGGTTAGATGTCAGTGTGGCTCCAGCCGAGGAGGCATGAGATGGGGAGAAGACTCTCTTCGCCCCCTAGCGTCAGCGTGGTGTATCTGCATGCAGATGACTCAGAGCCTTCCAGAAAGTGCATCTAGTAAGGGAAATCGAAACTCAAGATTGCTCAGATTGCAAAGCCAGGCATACTCAAGGCAGGTTTGCATCTTTCCCTATTGGTTCAGGACCAAGACCAGGATCCTTCTTGGAGTGGAAAAAATAAGGTACTAGGAATGCTCAGCCTTCATAGAATCATAGAAGGACTTGCCTGCCAAACCTCTTATGTTTATTTTGGTCGCCTTTCTCAGAGAAGTCAATATTGAATTATACTGCTCACTTCTCCTTAAGTGACCATAGAATCATACAATCCAAGAGTTGGAAGAGACCTCATGGGCCATCCAGTCCAACCCCATTATGCCAAGAAGCAGGAAAATTGCATTCAAAGCTCCCCCGACAGATGGCCATCCAGCCTCTGTTTAAAAGCTTCCAAAGAAGGAGCCTCTACCACACTCCACGGCAAAGACTTCCACTGCTGAACGGCTTTCACAGTCAGGAAGTTCTTCCTCATGTTCAGATGGACTCTCTTGTAGTTTGAAGCCATTGTTCCATGTTCCTACTCTCCAGGGCAGTAGAAAACAAGCTTTCTCCCTCCTCCCTATGACTTCCTCTCACATATTTATACATGGCTATCATGTCTCCTCTCAGCCTTCTCTTCTTCAGGCTAAACATGCCCAGCTCTTTAAGCCGCTCCTCATAGTGCTTGTTCTCCAGACCCTTGAGTGATTGTTACTTTCCCTGTGGACACTATGCTCCTCTTGGTGCAGCACCTCGGATTGCATTGGCTTTTTAAGCTTCTGCATTTCGCAGCTGCCTCAGTTTATGATCACACAAGTGTAAACTGGGATGTGTAATTTAGGAAGGGCCCTTTAAAATGCTCAGCTAGAGAAGTTCAGGGTCTCACTAAACTACAATCCACAATAGGCAGCCACAGGATTTCAAATGGGGTGCATACTCTTTGTCTCCTCTTTCAACTCTAGTGCAGTGTTTCTCAACCTGGGGGTGGGGACCCCAGGGGGGATCGTGAGGGGTTGTCAGAGGGGTATTTTCTCTTGGTCATGGGGGTTCTTTGTGGAAAGTTTTACCCAATTCTATCATTGGTGAGGTTCAGCATGCTTTTTGATTGTAAGTGAACTATAAATCCCAGCAACTACAACTCCCAAATGTCAAGGTTTATTTTCCCCAAACACTACCAGTGTTCACATTTTGGCATACTGGGTATTCATGCCAAGTTTGGTCCAGATCCATCCTTGATTGAGTGCGCTCTGGGTGTAGGTGAATTACAACTCCCAAGCTCAAGATCAATGGCCACTGAAACCTTCCAGTATTTTCTATTGTTCATGGGAGTTCTGTTTGCCAAGTTTGGTTCAATACCATCGTTGGTGGAGTTCAGAGTGCTCTTTGATTGTAGGTGAGCTATAAATCCCAGCAACTACAACTCCCAAATGTCAAGGTCTATTTTCCTCAAACAGCACCACTGTTCACATTTGGGCATACTGAGTATTCATGCCAAGTTTGGTCCAGATCCATCCTTGCTTGAGTCCACAGGGCTCTCTGGATGTAGGGGAACTACAACTCCCAAACTCAAGGTCAATGGCCATCAAACCCTTCCGGTATTTTCTGTTGGTCATGGGAGTTCTGTGTGCCAAGTTTGGTTCAATTCCATCGTTGGTGGAGTTCAGAATGCTCTTTGATGGTAGATGAACTATAAATCCCAGCAAATTGATATTCTGGGTTATATGGCTGTGTGAAAGGACCCAGGGTTCACACTGCCCACAGTCTTGGCACACAGAACTCCCATGACCAACGAAAAATACTGGAAGGGTTTGGTGGGCATTGACCTTGAGTTCTGGAGTTGTAGTTCACCTACATCCAGAGAGCACTGTGGACTCAAACAATGATGGATCTGGACCAAACTTGGCACAAATACTCAATATGCCCAAATGCGAAAGCTGGTGGAGTTTGGGGGAAAATAGACCTTGACATTTGGAAGTTGTAGTTGCTGGGATTTATAGTTCACCTACCCACCAATGAGAACTGGGCCAAACTTCCCACACAGAACCCCCATGACCAACAGAAAGACTGTGCTTTCTGATTGTTTTTTGTGAACTCTCTGACACCACTGTGCGACCCCCAAGTTGACCTACAGTGCTGAAAGGGAGGAATAGCAAGCGAAAAGTGGAATATCTGTCCCTTTATTTGGGAGATGGCACTTTGCAGACAGACTGGTCTACACTCTGCCCTTATATGAATTTAGAAAAATGTTTCCTTATCACAGTTGGGAGACAAAGGAAGCTGCCTTTGGATTTGCTCAAAAACACTTCACTCTTAGGGTAAAGTACTAAGACACAACTTCAATGCCCATTGCTCAATGATATGGAATCCTGGGAGTTGTAGTTTTCCAAGTTTTCTTGAATCTCAACAAACTACAAATCCCAGGATACTATAGGATTCCAACTGGCTGCGTGGCCACCTTCTGAGATTGTGTGGATGGCATCTTCCTGCTTGGCCGAATGGGGTCAAACTGGGTGGCTTCTTGAGGTCCCTTCCAACTCTATGATTCTTTGATTCTATTCCACTCTTAACCTGGGCCTGGGATTTGTAGTTTGCTGGAGCAGTTGGTGAGACATGGAAATGGCCTTCCCAATTCATCCTATTGCTTGATGATGGCTTTCACCAGGTCCCTCCAACTTGGGGTGCATCAACAATGTAGAAATAATGCAGTTTGTGACCACTTAAACTGCCATGGCTCCATACTATGGGATATTGAGAGTTGTAGTTTTATAAAATCTTTGTAGCTCCTGGTGGCACAGTGGGTTAAACCACTGAGGGTGATAGTATGATAGCTGGGTGCGGAAGCTCCGATCATTCCGCACATTCCGCAACAGCGGTTGTGAATAAGGGAAGGGGAGAGTGGCACAGTGAGGGTGGGAATATACTTCGTAATTGCATTTGGTGGCAGGATAGAAAGGAGGGGATTAGGGTTAGGGTAAGGTAGGCTTAGGGTTTGGGTAAGGTTTAGGGCAGGGGTCCTCAAACTACGGCCCGCGGGCCACTTCCGGCCCGCCAAGGGCACTTATCCAGCCCACGGAGGAGGAGCGCCCCCCCCCCACACACACACAGTGCCCCTCCCTTGGCTGGCTCATGCTATCCGTCAGGCCCGATGGGCAGTGTGAGCCAGCCAAGAGCGGCTGCTCCGCATGGCCTACTCTCGTGTAAAGCACCTTGCAAGGTGCTTTACGCGAGTGTAGGCCGTGCGGTGCTGCTCCTCCCTTGGCAGGCTCAGGCTGCCCATCGCGTAAAGCACCTCGCGTAAAGCACCTCGCGAGGTACTTTATGTGAGACTAGGCCATGCGGAGCAGCTGCCCTTGGCTGGCTCACGCTGCCCATTGAACCCAACAGGCAACGTGAGCATGCCAAGGGCAGCTGCTCCGCATGGCCTACTCATGCGTAAAGCACCTCGCGAGGTGCTTTACGCGTGAGTAGGCCGTGCGGGGCTGCTCCTCCCTTGGAGGGTCACTGCCCCGGCACTCCATGCAGTCATGCCGGCCACATGACCTTGGAGGTGTCTATGGACAACATTGGCTCTTTGACTTAGAAATGCAGATGAGCACCACACCCCAGAGTCAGACACGACTGGATTTCATGTCAGAAGAAAACCTTTAACTAGGGAAATTGTGGAAGATCCAGGGTGGGAGAAAGAACTCTTGTCTGTTGGAGGTAGGTATGAATGTTTCAATTGGCCACCTTGATTGCCATTTCGTAGCCTGACAGTTTTTAGGGAGAATCCTTTGTTGAGAGGTGATTAGCTGGCCCTGATCGTTTCTTGTCTGGAGTTCCCCTGTGTTTGAGTGTTGTTCTTTATTTACAGTTATAATTTTAGAGGTTTTTTTAATACTGGTAGCCAGATTTTGTTCAGACTAGAAATAGGAAGATTTCCCATTCTCTGCTCCTGGAATTACTGCCTAAAGAGGGCTAGAAAGAAACCCCTCTAAGGGCCCTTCCACACAGCAAAATAAGATATGTGCAATGCGCATAGGAATTTTTAAATTGATTTTTTAAAAAAATACTATAGTCCGGCCCTCCAATGGTCTGAGGGACAGTGAACTGGCCCTCGGTTTAAAAAGTTTGAGGACCCCTGGTTGAGGGTAAGGGTTAGGGTTTTACCATTAAAGAACTCTACATTCCTTCTATAATATCTGTGTTTCGTACTGTGTTGCGCAAACAGCGCTCCTGAAGGTGCCAAGCGGAAACAGAGCTCCCGGACCCAGCTTTCATCCTATTACCCCACTGAGTTGCTGAACTTGCTGGCTGAAAGGTCGGTGGTTCAAATCCAGGGAGTGTGATGAGCTCCCACTATTGGCCACAGCTTCTGCCAACCTAGCAATTCGAAAACATTCAAATGTGAGTAGATCAATAGGTACCACTTTGCTGGGAAGGTAACAGACATGCTGGCCACATGACCTTGGGGGTGTCTATGGATAACACTGGCTCTTTGGCTTAGAAATGGAGATGAGCACCCCCCCCCCCCCCCAGAGTTGGACTTGACTTGACTTAATGTCAGGGGAAAATCTTTACCTTTACTTTATCTTAGTCTCTTATGTCAAAGAGTGCTAGTGCCTCACCAAACTACCCCAGGGGAGTGTGCTTGCTCCATCCATGTTCAACATCTACACAAATGACCAGCCACTGCCAGAAGGGACAGAGAGTTTCATCTATGCTGATGACCGTGCCATTACTGCTCAAGCAGGGAGCTTTGAGATGTTAGAACAGAAGCTTTCCGAAGCTCTAGGTGCTCTTACTGCCTATTACAGGGAAAACCAGCTGATCCCCAACCCATCTAAAACACAGACATGTGCCTTTCATCTCAAGAACAGAGAAGCATCCCAAGCTCTGAAGATCACCTGGGAAGGAATCCCACTGGAGCATTGCAACACATCCAAATACCTGGGAATCACAAGTGCTCTTACCTACAAGAAGCATTGCCTGAACATCAAGCAAAAAGTGGGTGCTAGAAACAATATCATACGAAGGCAGACTGGCACAACCTGGGGATCACAACCAGTAACAGTGAAGACATCTGCCCTTGCGCTGTGCTACTCTGCTGCTGAGTACGCATGCCCAGTGTGGAACACATCTCACCACACTAAAACAGTGGATGTGGCTCTTAATGAGACATGCCGCATTATCACAGGATGTCTGCGCCCCACACCACTGGAGAAATTACACTGTCTAGCCGGTATCGCACCACCTCACATCCGCCGGGAAGTAGCAGCCAATAGTGAAAGGACCAAGGCAGAGACATCTCCAGCTCATCCCCTGTTTGGGTATTAGCCAGCACATCAACGACTTAAATCCAGACATAGTTTTCTAAGATCTACAGAGACACTCGCTGGAACACCTCAGCAAGCGAGAGTCCAAAAGTGGCAGGCTCAAACCCAGAACCTCAACCAATGGCTGATACCAAATGAGAGACTCCCCCCTGGGCACACAGAGGACTGGGCGACTTGGAAGGCGCTGAACAGACTGCGTTCTGGCACCACGAGATGCAGAGCCAACCTTCAGAAATGGGGCTACAAAGTGGAATCCACAACATGTGAGTGCGGAGAGGAGCAAACCACTGACCACCTGCTGCAATGCAACCTGAGCACTGCCACGTGCACAATGGAGGACCTTCTTGCAGCAACACCAGAGGCCCTCCAAGTGGCCAGATACTGGTCAAAGGACATTTAACCAGCTACCAAACTCACAAGTTGTGTATTTTCTCTGTTTGTTTGCTTTGTTCTGTTAGAAATGTAATATAATTGACTGGCTGCCCTGACACGAGAAATAAAGAAAAACCAAACTACAGGTCTCAGGATTCTATAGCATTGGACCATGGTAGTTCAAGTGGGATCGGACTACATTAATTCTCCAGTGTAGACTCATTGCACCCATAGGCCAGGGCTCAAACTATTAGGCCAGGCTGCCTCTCACCTCCCAGGGCAGCCTTGCTTCCTATTTAAAACGATGCCGGTCTTCTTGGCGTGCTCTCTGGCTCCCTCTACCGTCTGAGTGGTAAATGTTCACCACTTGAGGAAGCCGAAACTTAAACGTTTCTGAAGTGGGGTGGAGTTGGGGAGGGATATATACCCGAGGTTTGGGGGGTTTTCTCCACTGCAGCCCCAGAGAGCCTGGAGTTTGGAGACCGGCTGGTTGGAGAGTGGCCCCGACCCAAAGGACAAAGGCGTTGGGCGAGCAAGAAGAGGCAATTGCTGGATCCGCTTTGAGTAAACCGGTGCCATCCCGTTTCTGAGCTCACTCCACCTTGTTCTGCCTGAACTGCAGCTTCCATCCAAGAATAGGTTGGGTATCCCTTTCTCCCAAGTCCTTGGGGACAGAAGGCTTTTGGGTTTATTTATTGTGCCATCCCTGTATTTATATGTCATTGGGTCTCATCTCCATACATTGGAGATGGGACCCAAATTGTAGTTTGGGTGCTTCTACACTGGAATTAATGCAGCTTAAGGGCACTTGAACTGGCCTGGCTCCATGCTATGGAAACTTGGGAGCTGTAGTTGCAGACCTTGGAAAACTACAGCTCCCAGGTTTTCATAGCCAGGGCATTTCAAGTGCCCTATAGCTGCATGAATTCTACAGTGTGGAGAAGGCTAAGGACCTTGTGAAACTACAACTCTCAGGTTTCCATAGCATGGAGCCAGGGCAGTCTTAAGTACCCTACAGCTGCATGAATTCTACAGAGTAAACACACACTTTGGTGGAAAAGGCTAAGGACCTTGTGAAACTACAACTCCCAGGTTTCCATAACATGGAGCCAGGGCAGTCTTAAGTGCCCTACAGCTGCATGAATTCTACAGTGTAGACACACTCTTTGGTGGGGAAGGCTAAGGACCTTGTGAAACTACAACTCCCAGGTTTCCATAGCATGGAGCCGGGGCAGTCTTAAGTGCCCCAAAGCTGCATGAATTCTACAATGTAGACACACACTTTGGTGGAGAGGGCTAAGGACCTTGTGAAACTACAACTCCCAGGTTTCCATAGCATGGAGCCGGGGCAGTCTTAAGTGCCCCAAAGCTGCATGAATTCTACAATGTAGACACACACTTTGGTGGAGAGGGCTAAGGACCTTGTGAAACCACAACTCTCAGGTTTCCATAGCATGGAGCCAGGGCAGTCTTAAGTGCCTTAAAGCTGCATGAATTCTACAGTGTAGACACACTCTTTGGTGGGGAAGGCTAAGGACCTTGTGAAACCACAACTCTCAGGTTTCCATAGCATGGAGCCAGGGCAGTCTTAAGTGCCCTAAAGCTGCATGAATTCTACAATGTAGACACACACTTTGGTGGAGAAGGCTAAGGACCTTGTGAAACTACAACTCTCAGGTTTCCATAGCATGGAGCCAGGGCAGTCTTAAGTGCCCTACAGCTGCATGAATTCTACGGTGTAGACACACACTTTGGTGGGGAAGGCTAAGGACCTTGTGAAACTACAACTCTCAGGTTTCCATAGCATGGAGCCAGGGCAGTCTTAAGTGCCTTAAAGCTGCATGAATTCTACGGTGTAGACACACACTTTGGTGGGGAAGGCTAAGGACCTTGTGAAACTACAACTCTCAGGTTTTCATAGCATGGAGCCAGGGCAGTTTAAGTTCCCTAAAGTTGCATGAATTCTACAGTGTAAACACACACTTTGGTGGAGAAGGCAAAGGACCTTGTGAAACTACAACTTCCAGGGTATCTTCTGGGCTTTAAAGTAGGCAACCAAGATGCTCAAACTTATTGTATGGCCTATTTCATAGATTAGGTAAGTTTTGTGAAGTTTAGAGTAAAACTAGGTTCACCATTTGAGTAGGGAGGTATCAGTTGCTAAGGTTTCAGAAATCCCAATACTGGAAGAAAAGAGAGAAGGCATAGAGAGAAGACCCAACGTAATCCTAGGAGATTGAGGCTGGATCTACACTGCCATATAATGTGGTTTCAGAACGGAGATCAAGTCATACAATCCAGTAAATCTGCATTCTGTAACTCAGGGGTCCTCAAACTAAGGCCCGGGGGCCGGATGCGGCCCTCCAAGGCCATTTACCTGGCCGTCACTCAGGGTCAACCTGAGTCTGAAAGCACACAAAAACAACAACAGCAACAATCCTATCTCATCAGCCAAAAGTAGGCCCACACTTCTCATTTAAATACTAATAAGTTTATATTTGTTAAAATTGTTCTTCATTTTAATTATTGTATTGTTTTAAGTGTTTTTTGCACTACAAATAAGGCATAGGAATTCATTCATGTTTTTTTCGAATTATAATCCGGCCCGCCAACAGTTTGAAGGACTGTGACCTGGCCCTCTGTTTAAAAGGTTTGTGGACCCCTGCTGTAACTGCATTAAATGGCTGTGTAGATCCACCCTCAGTAATGTTTTAAAACTGAGAGACAAGAGAGGATATAACATAATTACATGGAAATGTGGGAGAAAAGCAAATACAGTGGGGGGGGGGGGGGGGAGTATTTAGTCAGATCCCAATTGTACAAGTTTTCCCACTTAAAAAGATGAGAGAAGCCCGTAACTGATGACATAGGTAGACCGCAACTATGAGGGACAACATGAGAAAACACATCCAGAAAATCACATTGCCTGATTTTTAACAAATTTATTTGCAAACTAGTCGTCCCCTGCCATGCGTTGCTGTGGTCCACATGGGAGTTCTGTGTGGGAGGTTTGGCCCAATTTTATCGTTGGTGGGGTTCAGAATGCTCTATGATTGTAGGTGAACTACAAATCCCAGCAACTACAACTCCCAAATGTCAAGATTCTATTTTCCCCAAACTCCACCAGTGTTCACATTTGGGCATATTGAGTATTCCTGTAGAGTTTGATCCAAATCCATCATTGTTGGAGTCCACAGTGCTCTCTGTATGTAGGTGAACTACAACTCCAAAACCAAAGGACACTGCCCACCAAACCCTTTCAGTATTTTCTGTTGGTCATGGGAGAACTGTGTGCCAAGTTTGGTTCAATTCCATCGTTGGTGGGGTTCAGAATGCTCTTTGATTGTAGGTGAACTCTAAATCCCAGCAACTACAACTCCCAAATGACAAAATCAATTTTCTTTTAGTGAAGAACATACATTGGGTTGTTAGGTGTATCGTGCCCAAATTTGGTGGCAATTGCCCCAGTGGTTTTTGAGTTCTGTGAATACCACAAACGAACATTAAATTTTTATTTATATAGATTATGGTGGAAAATAAATATTTGGTCCATAACAAAAGTTCATCTCAATACTTTGTTATATATCATATACTGGCAATGACAGAGGTCAAACGAAGTTGGCACACGCTGTTGCTGGTCTGATGGCCCATTCCTCCATGCAGATCTCCTCAAGAGCAGTGATGTTTTGGGGGTGTCGCTGGTCAACACGGACTTTCAACTCCCTCCAAAGGTTTTCTATAGGGTTGAGATCTGGAGACTGGCTAGGCCACTCCAGGACCTTGAAATACTCCTTTTTTGCCCTGGCGGTGGGCTTGGGATCATTGCCATGCTGAAAGACCCAGCCACGTTTCATCTTCAGTGCCCTTTCTGATGGAAGGAGGTCTGCACTCCAAGTATCATGATACACGGCCCCATTCATTCTTTCTTGTATATGGATCAGTCACCCTGGTCCCTTTGAAGAGGAACAGCCCCAAAGCCTGATGTTGCCACCCCCATGGTTCACAGTAGGGATGGTGTTATTTGGATACAACTCAGCGTTCTTTCTTCTCCAAACATGATACATTGTGTTTCTGCCAAACAGTTCTACTTTGGTTTCATCTGACCATATGACATTCTCTCTTCTGGATCATCCAAATGCTCTCTAGCAAACTTCAGTCGGCGCCGGACATGTCCTGGCTTAAGCAGGGGGACATATCTGGCACTGCAGGATCTGAGTCCCTGGCACTGTAGTGTGTTACTCATGGTAGCCTTTGTGACGTTGGTCCCAGCTTTCTGCAGGTTATTCACTAGGTTCCCCCGTGTTGTTCTGGGATTTTTGCTCGCTGTTCTTGTGATCATTTTGACCCCATGGGGTGAGATCTTGCGTGGAACCCCAGATCGAAGGAGATTATCAGTGGTCTTGTATCTCTTCCATTTTCTAATTATTGCTCCCACAGCTGATTTCTTCACACCAAGCTGCTTGCCTATTGCAGATTCAGTCTTCCCATTTTGGTGCAGGGCGACAATTTTGTTTCTGGTGTCCTTCGATAGCTCTTTGGCCTTCATCTTAGTGGAGTTTGGAGTGTGACTGCTTGAGGTTGTGGACAGGTGTCTTTTTTACTGAGAACAAGTTCAAATAGGTGCCATTACTACAGGTAATGAATGGAGGACAGAGGAGCCTCTTAAAGAAGTTACAGGTCTGTGAGGCCCAGAAATCTTGCTTGTTTGTAGGTGACCAAATACTTATTTTCACCATAATTTGCAAATATATTTGTTAAAAATCTGACAATGTGATTTTCTGGATGTGTTTTCTCATGTTGTCTCTCATAGTTGAGGTCTCCCTATGATGTCAATTGCAGGCCTCTCTCATCTTTGTAAGTGGGAAAACTTGTACAATTGCTATCTGACTACATCATTTTTCTCCCACTGTACTACCTGTTTCATAGAATCATAGAATCAAAGAGTTGGAAGAGACCTCATGGGCCATCCAGTCCAACCCCCTGCCAAGAAGCAGGAATATTGCATTCAAATCACCCCCGACAGATGGCCATCCAGCCTCTGTTTAAAAGCTTCCAAAGAAGGAGCCTCCACCACACTCCGGGGCAGAGAGTTCCACTGCTGAACGGCTCTCACAGTCAGGAAGTTCTTCCTCATGTTCAGATGGAATCTCCTTTCTTGTAGTTTGAAGCCATTGTTCCGCATCCTAGTCTCCAGGGAAGCAGAAAACAAGCTTGCTCCCTCCTCCCTGTGGCTTCCTCTCACATATTTATACATGGCTATCATATCCCCTCTCAACCTTCTCTTCTTCAGGCTTAAACATGCCCAGCTCCTTAAGCCGCTCCTCATAGGGCTTGTTCTCCAGACCTTTTATCATTTTAGTCGCTCTCCTCTGGACACATTCCAGCTTGTCAATATCTCTCTTGAATTGTGGTGCTCAGAATTGGACACAATATTTCTCCCATGTTTCAATTCATTTTGTGTGCTTGGTTCCTCCAGAGGGGTTGGAAACCTCAGCTAGCTTGATTGTATTTCTTTATTTAGAAAGGTTCATATAAAATTGAGTCTCTTTGTGGAGTGAAAAAGTGGTGTATCAATAAATGTAATAGTAATGATATGGCACTTTATTTCCCCCCCTTTTTTTAGTGTCTTGAAGAGTGGTATTCAAGAAACTTGTGGTTAACTCTCTGCAAAATTGCACAAATCAAAGAGAAAAGTCAAGGCAGCCCAAAGAATCAGAAATAAAATATGGCAAAGCAAAACAATGGCAGCAAATCACTATGGGAAACGGATGACAACTCATTGCTGGAGCCCCCAGCGCCATATGTGAAATTCCATGACCCATCAAATGAAGACAAGAGTGTCTTTTTTGGTATCTTAAAACGTTTACTCCAGGTACCATACACTCTGCGGGATGGCATGTGGGATGAAAAGGAACAGAATGGAAAAGTATTCAAGCTGATTTTTGGGAGAAAAGGCTGCAAGGTTAGTTTCGAGTGCAAAGGTAATAGAACCAATATAGTAGTGGCTGCGCTGGATATCTACCTCCACTGGCGTGGAAACTATCAAGAAATTCTAAGCCTGGAAAATCTCCAAACTGTGCAGAATGAACTTAAGGCCCTTGGAGTTCAGGATGAAAGAATACATGCTTGTTTTTCTCTGGTGAAGCATAGTTTTGTTCAAGAATCTCTGAATGTACAGCATATCACCCTGACCATCTTGGATGAAATTATTCTGACTTTTGGTCCGCCTAGGCAGAAGATGATGATAGTTATGTATGATGAAAAGGAGAGCCGCGCTGTCTATTACATTCAATCGCCTGACAATGCCCAAGGCATTTGAAGCCCAAAGCATTTGTGTCCATTTCACTTGTTCTCTCACAGCCACCTCCCTGTCTGCTCTTCCCAACAGACTTATTTGAGAACCTGCTGAACCTCAAGATGAGGTGGAATTGGTGTTTCAGTTTAGTTTTTTTCTGAAAATAAATCTGCTTGGTTTGTTACTAATGCCCTCGTTCTGTCTTCCATGACGGTTGTGTTGTCGCATGCTGGGCCTGTGCATAAGACTGTAGACAGGACATAAATTCTGTGTGCCCAATGGGTCGCCGGGGCTGCCTCAGATTAAAGGCCTTTGGATTTCCTTAAAACAGAGTCTCTAGATTGCTCAAAGGTTCAACAAAGTTCTTTATTAATGAAAACAAACAGGTACTTTAAGGCTTTCTTAACAGTCTATTGGCTCTCTCTCAACCTTGTCCACAGGGAACAGGCACTATCTTCATAAACTGTACATTAACTAATGGGGAAATCTTTAACTTCTAATCTGGGCAGTCTGTCTTTGCCTCTGTTGGCGTGGAGCCCCTGCACCCGGTACCAACTGCTTCTGGCTTCCGCGAGTGACCCTTACCAAGCAGAGCTTTGTAGACTTCCAGGGAAAAAGGAGTTCAGGTTTCAGTGATGGCTGACTGAAGTCCCTCAGCAAAGGAGCTGTAAGGCTGTATGATCCTTGGCCAAGCTGTGCGCTGTATAACCCCGGCCAAGCTGTGGGCTGTATATCTCCCCAGCCAAGCCGTAGAAGACGAAGCTTTCTACAGGAGCTCTTGGTATTATGTCCTGCATGGAAAGCTTCTCTGTGTGGACTGAACCCAAACTGGCTCCTATTCCCTCCAAAACCCCAAAAAGGGGGCGGGACCAAGGAACCTAACTATAATTGACAGGTGGCTTGCCCTATGATTGCAGCCAAAAGAAGCCACCTATCTGCAGAGTCCCTGAAACTTAGGACTACAACAAACATTCAATGCAAAGCAAACAAAATTGGAGCTCCTGGTACAGCTGTACCTGCACAACGGTAGTTTATTTATTTATTTATATCCCACGCTTTTTATCCCACAGGGGACTCAGGGTGGATTACAATGCAAATATACATGGCAAATATTCAGTGCCATTAGACATACAACATATATAGACAGACACAGAGGCAATTTAAAGTTCCAGCTTTCTGGCTTCATGAGGGTATGCTCAGTTCTTGCCACAGGTGGAGCTGTCGCTTCACCGTCCACTTGTGACACCGAGTCCTTGATGGAGGACTTCCTCATTCTTTCACACGCTGCTGGAAGTTTTTATAATGTCGGATATTAGTTAAATTAGCCTCTCCGCATAAAGCGGTATCTAAATTTCCTAGTAGTTCTCAGGTTTCAAAAGAAATTCAGTTATTTCCCATAGAACTGGATGACACATGAGCCAATATCAAAGAGTTTGACCATATAGATAGCACAGGAAGGGTGAACACCCTTGTGGTGTTTGTTTTGCTGCCTGACCCCTTGTTCAGAAGATTTCCCCTCTCTTTCTCATAATCCGGTTCAAAGCAGATAATGTGGATTATTTGATTTGTTAATGTGGATTATATGGCAATGCAGAAGGGGCCAAAGGAATCATAGAATCCTAGAGTTGGAAGAGACCTCATGGGCCATCCAGTCCAACCCTCTGCCAAGAAGCAGGAATATTGCATTCAAATCACTCCTGACAGATGGCCATCTAGCCTCTGTTTAAAAGCTTCCAAAGAAGGAGCCTCCACCACACTCTGGGGCAGAGTGTTCCACTGCTGAATGGCTCTCACAGTCAGGAAGTTCTTCCTCATGACAAGCCTCCTCACTCGTTGGCCTGATAGGTGTAGTGTGTCCAAATTTGGTGTCAATTCATCCAGTGGTTTCTGAATTATGTTAATCCCACAAACGAACATTACATTTTTATTTATATAGATAGAAGATATTGTTGCTGGGAGGAGGGGGCTCTGATTACCCAGGAGACTTAGTTTTACAAAGTCCTTACCCTTTTAATTCAGAGTGTTGGTGCCTCACCAGACTACAAGTCCCAGGATTCTATCGCATTGGGCCTTGGAAGTTGAAGTGGGATCAAACTACATTAATTCTCCAGTGTAGATTAATTGCACCCATACTTACTTACTTAGGCGATCCCTCGTTGGACGAGTAAGATGGTCTTCCAATATTCTTGTGGATTCGTAGGTGGCTGTGGAGCCCTATTCTTGACCTGCATCTTCTCCCACAGTGAAGGCATTGGTTTCCAGGTGGAAGGCGGTCCTGGTCGGGGTTGGTTTGACGCGTCTTCCTCCTGGCACGTTTCTCTCTTTCACCCTCCACTCGTGCCTCCTCGAATTCTGCAGCACTGCTGGTCACAGCTGACCTCCAGCTGGGAGCGCTCAAGGGCCAAGGCTTCCCAGTTCTCAGTGTCTATGCCAGAGGTTTTAAGGTTGGCTTTCAGCCTGTCTTTAAATCTCTTCCTGTACACCAACATTCTGTTTTCCGTTCTTAAGTTCAGAGCAGAGCAACTGCTTTGGAAGACGGTGGTCACGCATCCGGACAACGTGGCCGGTCCAGCGGAGTTGATGGCAGAGGACCATCGCTTCAATGCTGGTGGTCTTTGCTTCTTCCAGCACACTGACGTTTGTCCGCTTGTCTTCCCAAGAGATTTGCAGGATTTTCCGGAGGCAGCACTGATGGAATCGTTCCAGAAGTTGCATGTGACGTCTGTATACAGTCCACGTTTTGCAGGCATATAGCAGGGTTGGGAGGACAATAGCTTTATAGACAAGCACCTTATTTATTTGGGGTTCTTTTACCCCGCCATTCTCACCCTGAAGGGGACCCAGGGTGGCTTACAACAGAAAAGGCACGATTAGATGCCTGCATCACAAAACAATCATCACAAAACTACAACAAATTCACAATTACCAACAATTCATGCATTATCCCAATAAAATCAATAAAAACCAATATAAACCCAATTCCTCCTCCTACACTGTCAGTGTTTGCTGTCTCATAGATCTGTTTTTTGATTCCACTTCGTCAATCCTGCTGGTCTTACTCGTCTGATTGTCTTATTTAATTGCCTGGTTGCCCAAAGGCCTGGTCCCATAACCATGTCTTCACCCTCCTGAAGGAGAGGAGGGATGATGATGCCCTGATTTCCCCCGGGAGTGAGTTCCACAGGTGAGGGGCCACCACTGAGAAAGCCCTGCTCCTCGTCCCCACCAGCCTCACTTGTGACAGTGGTGGGGTCGAGAGCAGGGCCTCCCCAGATGATCTCAAACTCCAAGGTGGGACGTAGTGGGAGATACGTTCGGACAGATACACTGGACCGGAACCATACAGGGTTTTGTAGGTCAAAACCAGCACCTTGAATTGTGCTCGGAACTGAACTGGCAGCCAGTGGAGCTGGCATAGGAGGGGGGTGGTGTGCTCCCTGTATGTCGCTCCAGTGAGCAATCTGGCTGCCGCTCGCTGGACTAGTTGAAGTTTCCGAACAGTCTTCAAGGGCAACCCCACGTAGAGAGCGTTGCAGTAGTCTATTCGGGATGTAACAAGAGCGTGGACCACCGTGGCCAGATCAGACTTCCCAAGGTACGGGCGCAACTAGTGCACAAGTTTTAATTGCGCAAAAGCTCTCCCGGCCACCGCCGAAACCTGGGGTTCCAGGCTCCCTACGGATGTCCCGGTACTCAAACACTCTCTGCTTTATTCGAGAAAATGCTGCACCCGCAGAGCTCAGGCGGTGTTGTATTTCGGTGTCGATGTTGACTTTGGTGGAGAGGTGGCTGCCAAGGTAGCGGAAATGGTCAACATTTTCGAATGTTACACCATTAAGCTGTATCTCTGGCATTGGAGAGGAGAATTGCACCCATAGGCCAGGGCTCAAACTATCAGGCCAGGTTGCCTCTCCCCATCCATGGCAGCCTTGCTTCCTCCTTCAAACGATGCTGATCTTTTTGGAGTGCTCTCTGGCTCCCTCTGCCGTCCGAGCGGCGCATGTTCAGCAACCAAGTTTTTTTGCGATTTCATCTTCAGGAAATCGAAACTTAAACTTTTTGATGGGAAGGAGGGGAGGGATGTATAAATAATACCCGAGGATTGGAGGATTTTCTCCACTGCGGCCCCAGAGAGGCTGGAGTTAGGAGACCGCCTGGTTGGAGAGTGGCCCCGAGCAAAAGGACAAAGGCGTTGG
The DNA here is from genome assembly GCF_037176765.1 of Anolis sagrei. NCBI lineage: Eukaryota > Metazoa > Chordata > Lepidosauria > Squamata > Anolidae > Anolis > Anolis sagrei. Next base: position 20,495,541 of record NC_090022.1, read on the forward strand.
GCGAGCAAGAAGAGGCAACTGCTGGATCCGCTTTGAGTAAACCGGTGCCATCCCGTTTCTGAGCTCACTCCACCTTGTTCTTCCTGGACTGCAGCTTCCATTCAAGAACAGGTTGAGTATCCCTTTCTCCCAGATCTTTGGGGACAGAAGGCTTTGGGATTTTTGGTTTATTTATTGTGCCATCCCTCTATTTATATGTACACAGTTAGGTGCCTTTGAGATCGGACCCAAATCAGAATGGAGACATTAATTTGGGACCCATCTGTACCTTTTAGAAACAGGTATCTCTTTGTGTAGTAGTCGTATAAGCAAAGGCCCTGCGTGAAACAAATGGTCTGCTTTGTGTTTCCACTGAACCATCAGAAAGGGCAGGTGTCCCTTGAACTGCCCTGGCTCAATGCTGTGGGGTCCTGGGAGTTGTAGTTTGGGTGCTTCTACACTGGAACTAATGCAGCTTAAGGGCACTTGAACTTCCCTGGCTCCATGCTATGGAAACTTGGGAGCTGTCGTTGCAGACCTTGGAAAACTACAGCTCCCAAGTTTTCATAGCCAGGGCATTTCAAGTGCCTTAAAGCTGCATCAATTCTACAGTGTAAACACCTTCTTTGGTGGAGAAGGCTAAGGACCTTGTGAAACTAGAACTCCCAGGTTTCCACAGCATGGAGCCAGGGCAGTTCAAGTGCTGTTAAGCTGCATGAATTCTACAATATAGACACACTTTGTGGTGGAGAAGGCTAAGGACCTTGTGAAACTATAACTCTCAGGTTTCCATAGCATAGAGCCAGGGCATTTCAAGGGCCCTACAGCTGCATGAATTTGACAGTATAGCCACACTCTTTGGTGGAGATGGCTAAGGACCTTGTGCAACTACAACTCCCAGGTTTCCACAGCATGGAGCCAGGGCAGTTCAAGTGCTGTTAAGCTGCATGAATTCTACAATATAGACACACTTTGTGGTGGAGAAGGCTAAGGACCTTGTGAAACTATAACTCTCAGGTTTCCATAGCATGGAGCCAGGGCATTTCAAGGGCCCTACAGCTGCATGAATTTGACAGTATAGCCACACTCTTTGGTGGAGATGGCTAAGGACCTTGTGCAACTACAACTCCCAGGTTTCCATAGCATGGAGCCAGGGCAGCTAGGGTGGGGTTGAGTAGCATTCATTCTACAGTGTAAACACACCTTTAGTTCAGGTTCTGGTTGCACAGAAGCAGAAAGTTATGCCTTGCAAGGTGTTTCACTCTGCACATGCTCAGTGGTCCTGTGGTGCCTAGCAAAGTCTTTACCACGAAGGCAATGAATCCAGTCTGGGGCTTCCTTTGGGCTTTAAAGGAGGCATCCAAGAGGCTCAAACGTACCCAACGGCCCAACTTATTTCACAGATTGGCTAAGTTTTGTAAAGTTTAGACTAAAACTAGGTTCACATTACAAATTGAGATGGGCGATGTTTCCTACTGAAAAGGGTGTTGTTTATCTCCTTAGCGTGCCCTCTGCCTCCCTCTGCAGTCAGAATTTCATATTTTTTTGCGGATTGCTGGAAATGAACGTCATCCTCAGGAAATCGAAACTTACAGCTTCGGCTCAAGGGGAAGGAAAGGGAAACATACCAGTGGTCTGGAGTGTTTCCTCTACAGCAACCCCATAGAATTTGGAGTTTAGGGATAGTCAAGTTGGAGAGTGACCTAGGATAGACTGGTTTCTCATTCAGAGCAGAAGGGGGGAAACATGCCTACACTGTAGAATGAATGCAGTGTGATACTACTTTGCCCTGGCCTGACTCGATGGTATGAGAGTTGTAGTTTTGCAGGGTCTTAAACCTTATGGAACATGTTGTGACCTCGCAACTCCAGGGGTCTTTGGAAGACACTTGATTATCTAGAGCTGGTGCAGTTTGGCTTCAGGACAGGACATGGAACGGAAAGAGCCAGTGGGGTTGGATTTCAGCACCCAGAAGCCCCAGATATGTTAATTGTATTTCTTTGTTCAGAAAGATTAATATAAAATGAGCCGTTTTGAGTCTCTTTGTGGAGTGAAAAAGTGGCATATAAATAAACATAATAACATTTAAAATAATAATAATAAGACAATTAATTTCTCCCTGATTTCCACTTCATAAAATCAAAGAGTTGGAAGAGACCTCATGGGCCATCCAGTCCAACCCCATTCTGCCAAGAAGCAGGAAAACTGCATTCAAATCACCCCCGACAGATGGCCATCCAGCCTCTGTTTAAAAGCTTCCAAAGAAGGAGCCTCCACCACACTCCGGGGCAGGGGGTTCCACTGCTGAACCGCTCTCACAGTCAGGATGTTCTTCCTCATGTTCAGATGGAATCTCCTTTCTTGTAGTTTGAAGCCATTGTTCCATGTCCTAGTCTCCAGGGAAGCAGAAAACAAGCTTGCTCCCTCCTCCCTGTGACTTTCTCTCACATATTTATACATGTCTATCATATCTACTCTCATCTTTCTCTTCTTCAGGCTAAACATGCCCTGCTCTTGAAGCCGCTCCTCATAGAGCTTGTTCTCCAGACCCTTGATCATTTTAGTCGCCCTCCTCTGGACACATTCCAGCTTGTCAATATCTCTCTTCAATTGTGGTGCCCAGAACTGGACACAATATTCCAGGTGTGGTCTAACCAAGACCAGTGTCTTGAAGGGCGGTGTCAAAGAAGCATGTCATCAGCTACCTGCAACATCACACAAATCAAAGAGAAAAGTCAAGGCAGCCCAAGAAGCAACACAACAATGGCAGGACAAAACAATGCCTACAAAACATTACGGAAAACTTGTGAGAATTCAAAATTGGAGCCCCCAAAGCCCTCAGTGCAATACCGTTCCCTGCCAGATGAACACAAGAGTGTCTTTTTTGGTATCTTGAAACGTTTACTCCGGGAACCACACACTTTGCAGGAAGGCATGTGGCATGAAGAGGAAAAGAATGGAAGTGTATTCAGGCTGATTTATGGGAGAAAAGTCTGCAAGGTTATTTGGGAGCCCCAAGGTATTGAACACGATATGGTAGTGGCTGCGCTGGATATCTACCTCCAGTGGCGTGGAAACCATATAGAAGAGCTAACCCTGAAAAATCTCTATACTGTGCAGAATGAACTCAAGATTCTCGGAGTTCAGGATGAAAAAACGCTGGCTTGTTTTTCTGTGGCCAAGCAAAGATTTATTCAAAAACCTCCGAATATACAGTATACTATCGCCCTGAGCATATCTGATGAAACAGTTCTGACTTTTGGTCATGGGCACAAGGTGATGACAGTTATGTATGATGAAAAGGAGAATAACGCTGTCTATTACATTCAATAGCATGACAAGGGATTGGTGTCCATTTCAGTTGTTTTCTCACAGCCACCTCTCTGTCTGCTCTTCCCAACAGGCTTATTCGAGAACCTGCTGAACCTCAAGATGAGGTGGAATTAGTGTTTCAGTTTAGGTTTTTTTCTGAAAATAAATCTGCTTGGTTTGTTAATAATGCCCTCGTTCTGTCTTCCATTATGGCAGTTTATTTATTTATTTACAGTATTTATATTTCGCCCTTCTCACCCCACAGGGGATTACAATGCACATATACAGGGCAAATATTCAATGTCATTAGACATACAATATACATAGACAGACACAGAAACAATTTAATGTTCTAGCTTTTCGGCTTCATGAGGGCATACTCGATTCTGGCCACAGGGGGAGCTGTCGCTTCACTATCCATTTGTGACACCGAGTCCTTAGAATCATAGAATCAAAGAGTTGGAAGAGACCTCATGGGCCATCCAGTCCAACCCCCTGCCAGGAAGCAGGAATATTGCATTCAAATCATCCCTGACAGCCCCTGTTTAAAAGCTTCCAAAGAAGGAGCCTCCACCACACTCCGGGGCAAAGAGTTTCACTGATGAACGGCTCTCACAGTCAGGAAGTTCTTCCTCATGTTCAGATGGAATCTCCTCTCTTGTAGTTTGAAGCCATTGTTCCGCGTCCTAGTCTCCAAGGAAGCAAAAAACAAGCTTGCTCCCTCCTCCCTGTGGCTTCCTCTCACGTATTTATACATGGCTATCATATCTCCTCTCAGCCTTCTCTTCTTCAGGCTAAACATGCCCAGCTCGTTAAGCCGCTCCTCATAGGGCTTGTTCTCCAGACCCTTGATCATTTTAGTCGCCCTCCTTGATCGAGTACTTCCTCATTCTTACATGCTGCTTGGAAGGTTTTATGGTGTTGTAAATTAGTTAAATTAGCCTCTCCGCATAAAGCGGTACCTAAATTTCCTACTAGTTTTCAGGTTTCAAAAGAAGTTCAGTTCTTTCCCATAGAACTGGATGATACATGAGCCAATATCAAAGAGTCTGACCATATAATGTAGTTTGAACCAGCATTGAACACGGTAGTTCATGCTCTTGTGGCATCTCACATAGCCTACTGCAATGTGCTCGATGTGGGGCTGCCTTTGAAGACTGCTCGAAAGCTTCAACTAGTTCAATGGGCGGCAGCCATATTTCCAACTGGGGGAGCATACAGGGAGCATATTGCTCTGTTACGTCAGCTCCACTGGCTGCCAGTCCACTACCGAGCCCAATTAAAGTGCTGGACTTGGCCTGTAAAGCTCTATACAGTTATGGTCCAATTTACCTGTTGGAACATATCTCCTTCTATGAGACTACAAGAGGTTTAAGATCAGCTGGGGAGGCCCTGCTCTCTGTCCCAACCTCCTCCCAAGCGTGTTTGGTTGGGACAAGAGACAGGGCCTCGACTGGAACTGCCTCCCCAGTGACATCAGGCAGGCCCCATCATACCTGGTTTTTAGAAAGAGACTTAAGACCTGGTTTTTTGCAGGCATTTGGTGAATAGGAAACTACGAAATGAGACTTTTAACAGCTAGAATAATGGACAGGATTTTGGAAAACAATTTGGACATGTGATCATGACTTGGCGTTTTATATGTGGTTTTAATCTGCTTGGTAGATTGTTACGAGTTTTAATTGTTTATATGTTTAGATTGTTTATATTTTTATGATATGTATTTTATTGTTTATTGGCCGAATTTTTGCCGAATTTGTAAGTCGCCTTGAGTTGCCTCTCGAGTCGAGAAAGGCAGAGTAGAAATGAAGTAAGTAAGCAAATCAATAAATCAGTAAATTACACAATCTGTGTAGAATCATATAATGTGGTTCAATGCAGTTCAAACTGCATTACAGGTAGCCCCAAGGTTATGAACAAGATAGGTTCTGTAGATTTGTTCTTAAATTGAATTTAGAATGAATTTAGATGTAAATTGGAACAAGTACATTTTTAAGTACAACTCCATCCAACTCCAAAGTTTGGGATAATAATAATATTAATAATAATAACAACAACAACAACTACTTTATTTTTATACCCAACCTCCATCTCTCCAAAGGGACTCGGGGCAGTTTACACATGACACAAAGTGGCTAAAACAAACCATAAAGTAAACACAAAGTACAATACAAAAAGTATTCTACAGGAGGGGAGCCACCACTGAGAAGGCCCTGTCCTTTGTCCCTGCCAAATGCACTTGCGAAGAGGGCAGGACTGAGAGCAGGGCCTCCCCGGACAATCTTAAATTTCCGAGGTGAGACGTAGAGAGAGATACGTTCAGACTGGTAAGCTGGGCCAGAACTGTACAGAGTTTTATAGGCCAAGGGTGCTTGGATATGGACTGGAAGCCAGTGGAACTGACATAACGGGTGGTATGTTACTGTATGTCACACCAGTTAGTAATCTGGCTGCTGCCGGTTGGACTAGTTGGAGTTTCTGAACAGTCTTCAAAGGCAACCCCGCGTAGAGTATGTAGCAGTAATCTATCCAGGATGTAACCAGAGCGTGGACCACCATGGCCAGATCAGACTTCCCAAGGTATGGGCACAGCAGGCACACAGTAGAAATAATGCAGTTTGCTGCCACAAGATGTCAACTTTATCAGCCCCCCCCCCCCCCCAGGTCCCTTGAACTGCCCTGGGTCAATGCTGTGGGATCCTGGGAGTTGCAGACCTTGGAAAACTACAGCTCCCAGGTTTTCATAGCCAGTGCATTTTAAGTGCCTTAAAGCTGCATCAATTCTACAGTGTAAACACCTTTGGTGGAGAAGGCTAAGGACCTTGTGAAACTAGAACTCCCAGGTTTCCATAGCATGGAGCCAGGGCATTTCAGGGGCCCTACAGCTGCATGAATTTGACAGTACAGCCACACTCTTTGGTGGAGATGGCTAAGGACTTTGTGAAACTAGAACTCCCAGGTTTCCACAGCATGGAGCCAGGGCAGTTCAAGTGCTGTTAAGGTGCATGAATTCTACAATATAGACACACTTTGTGGCGGAGAAGGCTAAGGACCTTGTAAAACTACATCTCTCAGGTTTCCATAGCATGGAGCCAGAGCTGCTGAATTGCTCTCAAACTGCATGAATTCCACAGTGTAGACACACTCTCTGGCAGAGAAGGCTAAGGATCTTGTGAAACTACAACTCCCAGGGTTCCATAGTATGGAGCCAGGGCAGCTAAGGTGGGGTTGAGTAGCATTCATTCTACAGCATAAACACACCTTTAGTTCAGTTTCTGGTTGCACACAAGCAGAAAGTTATGCCTTGCAAGGTGTTTCACTCTGCACATGCTCAGTGGTCTTGCGGTGCCTGTCAAAGTCTTTACCAGGAAGGCAATGAATCCAGTCTGGGGCTTCCTTTGGGCTTTAAAGGAGGCATCCAAGATGCTCAAACCTATCCAACGGCCCAACTTATTTCACAGATTGGCTAAGTTTTGTAAAGTTTAGACTAAAACTAGGTTCACCATTTGAGATGGGAGATGTTTCCTACTGAAAAGGATGTTGTTTCTCTTCTTAGCGTGCCCTCTGCCTCCCTCTACAGTCTGAATTTCGTATTTTTTGCGGATTGCTGGAAATGAACGTCATCCTCAGGAAATCGAAACCTACAGCTTCTGCTCAAGGGGAAGGAAAGGGAAACATACCAGTGGTCTGGAGTGTTTCCTCTACAGCAGTCCCATAGAATTTGGAGTTTGGGGATAGTCAAGTTGGAGAGTGACCTAGGAAAGACTGGTTTCTCATTCAGAGCAGAAGGGGGGAAACGGGTCTACACTGTAGAATGAATGCAGTGTGATACTACTTTGCCCTGGCCTGACTCAATGGTATGAGAGTTGTAGTGTTGCCGCATCTTAAACCTTATGGAACATGTGGTGGCCTCGCAACTCCAGGGCTTCTTGGTAGACACTGATTATCTAGATCTGGTGCAGTCTGGCTTTAGGAAAGGACATGGAACTGAAAGAACCTTGGTTGCCTTAGTGCAGCACTTCTCAACCTGGTGGTTGGACTCCTGGGGGGTTGGGAGGGGGTGTCATCAGGATCGCCAAAAACCATCAGAAAACACAGTATTTTCTGTTCATCATTTTCTGTTCATTCTGTGGGGGAATTTGGCCCAATTCTCTCATTGGTGCGGTTCACAATGCTCTTTGGTGGTAGGTGAACTATAAATCCCAGCAACTACAACTCCCAAATATCAAGGTCTATTTTCCCCAAACTTCACCAATGTCCACATTTGGGTATATTGAGTATTTGTGCCAAGTTTGATCCAGATCCATCATTGTTTGAGTCCGCAGTGCTCTCTGGATGTAGGTGAACTACAACTCCCAAACTCAAGGTCAATGTTTACCAAACCCTTCCAGTATTTTCTGTTGGTCATGGGGGTCGTGTGTATCAAATTTGCTTCAATTCCATCATTGGTGGAGATCCGAATGCTCTTTGATTGTAGGTGAACTGGAAATCCCAGCAACTATAACTCCCAAATGACAAAATCAACCCCCCTCAACCTCACCAGTATTTAACTTTGGGCATATCAGGTATTTGTGCCAAATTTGGTCCAGTGAATGAAAATACTTCCTGCATGTCAGATGTTTACATTACAAGTCATCACAGTAGCAAAATTACAATTATGAAGTAGCAATGAAAATAATGTTATGGTACAACTCCAAAACTCAAGGTCAATGCCCACCAAACCGTTCCAGAAAATACCTTTAGTTTTGGAGTTGTAGTTTACCTACAACCAGAGAGCACTGTGGACGCAAGCAATGATAGATCTGGACCAAACTTGGCACGAATACTCAATAAGCCCAAATATGAACATTGGGGAAAATAGACCTTGACATTTGGGAGTTATAGTTACTGGGATTTATAATTCACCTACAATCAAAGGGCATTCTAAACTCCACCAACAATAGAATTGGGCCAAACTTCCCAAACAGAACCCCCATGCCTTGAAGGGACTTGCCCGTGCAAGCCTCCCTCCAACCTTGCACGCTCTCCCTTGCTCACATGCCATGCACCAAGCATGCCTGCTCTCCCCTCCCCATTTGGAGTCTCAGAAACAGCCCTCCGCTTGCCTGAGAGGCTGACCAATCACAGCGGAGGAGGGCTTTTGGTGAGTGGATTTGCTGTCTTTCCAAAAAGGAAGAGGACAGGCAGAGAGATCTCCAGCCTTCTCTGCCAAAGGGGTCCTAAGACCATTGGAAATATGTGTTTTCTGATGGTTTTTGGTGACCACTCAGATACCCCCTCGTGGTCCCGATTCCTAGGTTGAGAAACGCTGCTATAAGCATTTTGCAGCCCGACACACACACACACACACACACACACAAATTATTTTCTTGGTATCTTGGTTTATAGGCCTGCTTTGATGGATTTTTGAGGCACTGACATTGCATTGGATAGACAGTTTCAGCTTTAGTTTCTTAGATATGGTTATCATGGTTTTCCATGGGAGAGCAGATAGCGACCAGTAAATGGCATATGTTTTGTGTCTGAAAAACCAGAGCCCGTAGGGGGAAACCAATGCCATTTTTGGAATCAGTTAGTCAAATACGTCCAGAAACAGGTCTAATATCTGAGGCACCCAGATGTGTATTTGCCAGTGTTATGTAGCATTTGAGCATTCTGGATGCTTTCAGTGTCATTCAGGACAGGCTTTTCACCATTTGGTACTGTCTGAATCACTCCAAATGCTAAAATGATGACTTTCTCTTTCTCTGCTTCTCCAGGACTCTACTTGAGACCAGATCACCAAAAGATCTCAAGTATAAAGGGGTTGCTGGTTAAAAGGAACCTGAAGAATTGCAAGAAAAAGATGGCAGACAGCCTACTAAAGTTTGAGAATGACTCCAAATCAAAGGGGGACACCGGCCTTAGTTTACAGAAATTGCAAAAACGCTATAAGTTGGATGAATATGAAAAGCTGATGTTCTACCTGATCTTGAAACGTTTCCTCCAAGAACCCAATTCTTTACAGGATGGTCAATGGGATCAAGAACCATTTGGATATGATAAACTTGAATTAGTTTATGGCAAGAAGAATTGTAACATCTCTATCATGAATTCCGGAGGTAAAATCATTCAAGAAGGGGTTGTGGCAACACTTGACATCTACCTCAAATGGAGAGGAACGGTGTACGCCACCCTGTCGGATCTCCAGACAGTGCAAAATGAGTTGAGGTTTTTGGGGGTTCAGAATGAAAAAGTGGATGCATGTTTTTTTCTAGCCAAGCAAAAGTTAGCTAAAGAGCCTTCATACAGTGTGCAAATACTTTGTGATGATATTGTTCTGCACTTTTCTGCTAAAGGCAAACGTGTAATAAATGTAACTTACGATGATAGGAAAAATGCACCTGTATGTTTCATTTCAGTAAAAAGAGAATAGCAAATATTAATAATAATAACAATAATAATAATAATAATAATAATAATAATAATAATCCCAGACAGACTACAAACAAAGACACAACTCTGTGGCCCAGATGATCCACTGGAACTTATGTCACAAGTACCACCTGCCAGCAGTAAAAAAAATGGTGGGATCATAAACCTGCAAAGGTCGTGGAAAATGAACATGCAAAAATATTGTGGGACTTTCGAATCCAGACTGACAAAGTTTTGGAACACAATACACCAGACATCATGATTGTGGAAAAGAAAAAGTACGGATTATTGATGTTGCCATACCGGGTGACAGTTGCGTTGAGGAAAAACAACATGGAAAACTCAACTGCTATTAAGGCCTCAAAATCGAACTGTAAAGGCTCTGGAATAAACCAGTACAGGTGGTCCCAGTGGTCATTGGCACACTAGGTGCCGTGCCAAAAGATTTCAGTCAGCATTTGGAAACAATAAACATCGACAAAATCACGATCTGTCAACTGCAAAAGGCCATCTTACTTGGATCTGCGTGCATTATTCAAAAATACACCACACAGTCCTAGACGCTTGGGAAGTGTTTGACTTGTGATTTTGTGATACAAAATCCAGCATATAGATCTTGTTTGCTGTTACATACTGTGCTTTTGTGTCAGTAAAATAATAATAATAATAATAATAATAATAATAATAATAATTCAGAATTCAGCCTGACAGAGTTTTGGAGCACAATACTCCTGACTTCACGATCGTGTTAAAAAACAGAGTGTGGATTGTTGATGTTGCAATCCCAGGTGACAGCAGGATTGAAGAGAAACAACTGGAAAATCTGGCAAGATATGAGGATTTAAAGATCAAACTCCAAAGGCTCTGGCACAAACCAGTAAAGGTGGTCCCAGTGGTGATTGGCACACTGGGTGCAGTGCCTAAAGACCTTGGCATGCACTTAAACACAATCGGTGCATGCACTTAAACATGGCATGCACTTAAACACAATTTTCCTGGTTTCTTCCTTTCTGTTGAAATTGTCCACATGCTTGTGGAATTCAGTGGCTTCTCTGTGTAGCCTGACATGGTAGTTGTGAGAGTGGTCCAGCATTTCTGTGTTCTCAAATAATATGCTGTGTCCAGGTGGGTTCATCGGGTGTTCTGCCATGGCTGACTTCTCTGGTTGAAGTAGTCTGCAGTGCCTTTCATGTTCCTTGATTCGTGTTTATGCAATGCTGCATTTGGTGGTCCCTACCTAGACTTGTCCACAGCTGCATGGTATACGGTAGACTCCTGCAGAGTCTACCATATACCTTTGCTGGACGTAGCATTTGTTGAATCCGGCCATGAAAGCATTCGGCAATACATTCTGGAGACAGTTGAGCAATATTAGTGTTTAGCAAACTTTGGTTTTCCAGTGTTGCCATTCCTGTATGCTCAATATGGGATTCTGGTTAATCTACAGTATATGAGTGTGTTCCCAACTCTGGTCTTCCAGGTGTTTTGGATTTCAAACATGATTTTTTTTTTGGTGCTTAATTGGTAAAATCATAATGTAATAGGCTTTTTCTTAATCCCTCCTTATTATCCAGCATTTTCGCTTATCCAACGTTCTGCGGGCCCATTTATGTTGGATAACTGAGACTCTACTGTATTTGGTTATAATATTCTCTCTAGGAATCTAGATCCTCCGATGTAACTTTGGTGAACTTCCTCCAATGCTGTTTGACATCACATTAACTGCTATGGCCCAATTCTATGGCATCCTAGGAGTTTAGGTTTATAAACTCTCTGACAGTGTCGGTGCCTCACCAAACTACGAGTCTTTCAATTCCATAGCATTGAGACACGCTGGTTAAAATGGGGCCAGATTGCATTATATCTACAGTATAGGTGTGTTCTCAGAAAAGTAACATTTTTAATACACTGTTTAAATAACATGTTTTGGGTGTGTGAAGCCCTAAATTCTGCATAAAAGCCCAAAGTCCTTCCCTTAACTGCTAATTTCTATAGTGGGAAGGGCAACATGTATCCTGAAGCCTTCATGTGGTCTGCCAGACTCCCCAAAATGTCACGAATAACTTTTCAATAACTTTAAAGCACAGGATCTTTTTATTGCAATTTCCAGTGTGATACAAAGTACAAAAACCCTCATCCCACAACCTTATATATAGACAATGACATTATATAAACCCAAATTACATAAATATAGATAGAAACATAAAAAAATCACACATATATCAATTTAAAAACTCTACACCTCAGGCCAGTTTGAAGGGCTTTGGAGATTGCAATCACCAAATAACTGTATTTTTAGGTTGTTTGGGAGACAGAAGGTGGTGGAGAGGTCGTTTATATTAACACGTATTGTATTGTATATACTCATGTATATGTCCAGAAATTTTATTAAACAATTAAATCCAGAAAATCTGGGTCGAGTGATTTGTGGATCAAAGGAAGTTCTGTACCTTATCTCATTTCCAAAAAGGCACCATCTCTTCAGTGCCAAGTCTCAGAAAGTAAGCAGGACCTGAAAAGAGGGACCATCAACTGGAGAATAGATCCTTTTCTTTATAGAATAAATGCTTCATTTTCACTTTTGGAGAGGAATCTTCAGTGTAGGAATTGTGGGAATTGAAGTCCGAAACACGCGGAGGAACGAAGTTTGCCCATGCCTGCTGTTGGTAGTTTGTGTTTACTATTATATAACATCTGTCAAGAGATTTGTTCCTGTGTCATGCACGATGTGTATTGGTCATAGGAAACTGATCTGGCTGTGAGGGATGTGATTTGATTCGTTTCATTTATTTTTCTTACAACAAAATGGATGAGTTCAAGATCTTGGAAGCATTAGTTTTAGTACATCTATAACCTGCTGTCTCCCAAATGGCATGTGGTGCAAAAAAGAAAAACTTTCCCAAACTCTGGAGATAATGATCTCAAAGTAAAAAGGAAGTATTTAAATTGACCATTAAGGTTCATTCAAGTTCAGGTAATTGGATTTTAAAGGCTGCATTATATCAGTACAGAAACTGGATGTTTGTGGTGCAGTAAACATTAATGGCTGGTGCATAATTTTTGCATATCAGCTTTTCATATCTAATTCTCGGCCCACTACCAAGAAATAAACCAGTCAGCTAAGCAACTGAATTTCTGCCACGGTATGCTGCATGAAAAGTCATCATGGATGACAGTTTTGCTTTGAGTTGCACTTGTGGAGAAAAAAAGGGGTGTAAATAAACATAATAATAAAATAATAACAATAATTGCTTAGCTCAGCTAGCTGTGTGGCTAGCACGGTGGGTTAAAATGCCAGCTATAGATGTTCTTGCTGTCCAGAAGGTTGGCAGTTCAAGTTGCAGGTTGGGGCAAGCTCCCACTGTCAGTCCTAGCTTCTGCTTACCTAGCAGTTCAAAAACAGCAATGTGAGTAGATAAATAGGTACCACTTTGGCGGGGAGGTAAAAGGCGCCCCTGGAAAACATGCTGGCAATTTGATCAGGAAGGCGTCCATGGACAACAAACCTTTTGGCATGGAAAAATGAAACAACAGCACCTTCCATGGCCAAGTCAAGCACAGCCTCCAATGCCAGAGATGAAAGAAGAGGGAAGCCTTGCCTCTGTTTATGTAGTGTCTGTCTTCGTTGTCAATTACGGCATTGGATATTTGCCAGATATGTACCTAGTAATCCACATTATTATTATTATTATTATTATTATTATTATTATTATCTCAGCTTTGATCGTTTTAAATATATATATATAAATTTTCCCTTAAATTTGATAGAGATAGAATATCCTTTATCCAAAATGCTTGTGACCAGAAGTGTTGGATTTTGGAATACTTGCATTTACATATATCTCTGAGGTGGATATATTTGTTTACGTTTTATACACCTTATAGACATGGCCTGGAGGTAATATTATTCAATATTTTAAAATAATGTGCATGAAACAATGTTTCTATGCCATCAGAAAACAAAGGTATCACTATTTCAGCCATCTATGTGGGGGAAAAAATCAGATTTTGAAGTATTTCAGTTTTGGAGATTTTGGATAAGAGATACTAAACCAGTAGAAAAAACCCCCTGAGATTTTGGTTTTTTTTTTTTTAAATGTATGTGGGAGTCTCCAAAGCCAACCATTTAACATCTCCCTTTACGGTATATACTCGAGTATAAGCCTAGTTTTTCAGCCCCTTTTTAGGCTGAAAAAGTCCCTCTTGGCTTATACTCGAGTCAAGATTATTTATTATTTTACTCTATTATTATTATTATTATTACATTTATTATTTTACTCTCTTTATTTTTGAAACGATACATAAGGCCATTTACATTGAAAAAGCTTAGAATAATGGTTTAATCAGAATTGGACAGTCTTATCTCTAATTACAGTCTTATGCAACTAAAAAAAACATTTAACTTACTGATGCCTCAGTTAATGTAATTTTATTGGTATCTATTTTTATTTTGAAATTTACCAATAGCTGCTGCATTTCCCACCCTCAGCTTCTATTTGAGCCAATCAATTTTCCCAGGTTTTTCTGTGGGAAAATTAGGTGCCTTGGCTTATATTCGGGTCGGCTTATACTCGAATATATATGGTAGTTCTTAAACGTCTGGCTTTGAGTACCTCCTTTTCAACAGATATAAGGAAAGTGGACACACAGAATAGTCCTGTCTGCTCTGATAATAACTTTCCCTATTTTTTTTCCAAATAAGAGCTTGCCCAAATTGTAAATGTTTTTAAGTTCTGGTCTTGATTTATAAAGCCTTATACGATTCTGGTCCAGCTTACTTGTCCGAACGTATCTTCCCCTACGTCCCACCTAAAAACTTACAATCTTCCGGGGAGGCCCTGTTCTCGATCCTACCTTCATCACAAATGCACTTGGTGGGGACGACGGACAGAGCCTTCTTGGCGGTGGCCCCCTGCCTGTGGAACTCACTCCCCAGCAAAATTAGATCAACGGCTTCCCTCCTTTCCTTCAGGAAAAAGTTGAAGATGTGGCTATGGGACCAGGCATTTGGATAGCAGGAGGACAATAAAAATGACAACAATGTTATGGAAAATGGACTGTGGACAGGCTTCGGATTAAGTTGTTGACAGTAAAACTTGGATTTAGACATGCCAACTAATTCTTAAATGGTTTTTAATCTAATTTTAATGTTTTACTTATTATGTAACTGTTGTTTTATCTGTTTGTATATGGGGAGGCATTGAATTGTTGCCGGCTGTAAGCCGCCCTGAGTCCACCTTCGGGGGTAGAGAAGAATGGAGTAAAAATATTTGAAATAAATAAATAAGTGTTGGAGAAAAAGAATCTGTAATTGAAAAACAAACGAGCAATTTTGGAAAGGTGTGAAAGTATCAGATTCCTCCCTTTCCCATCCTAATGGCACTCTAAAGCATTCTCTTCTATAGAATTCATAATAGAGTGGAACTCCATGTGACAGTTCTATGACATCACAGCTAAAAAGACCAATGAGGATCAAGCCACATTCTTTCTGGTCCCCAGCCTCTTCCCAACTTCCATGGATGCTATGAACCCAGACAACGAGGTGAGTTCATTCCTATGGGTTTGACACTACAGTCCCCTCCCCTAACCTAGAGGTTTCTCATTTTTGGAAAGCAGCAAGAAACAACAGCAAGGAATGGAAGACAAAACTACATCACTTACAAGCCCACAAGCAGAAAACTGGGTAAGGTGCTCTTCTGTCACTATTCCTCAGATGAAATCCAACTACAACTGAGACTGCTTGCCCCTACGTACCAACTAGTGCATTTATAGCACAGGTGAGAATCAAACTGGGGACTTCTTAGCATATAACTCGGTATCCCTAGCCACCGTATTACACCCTCGATTAGTCTCAGATTCTGAGACCCATGTCCTAGCTTCTCATATTTGGGTCGTCTTATCCTCTTTTAAAGTATTGCCAGAAGATATTCTTCTTTTGGGTGATGTTCTTCATTTAAAACTTAAACAAAAATATAAGGTAGAAAATCAGAGATATTATAATTCGCCCATTCACAAACTAGCACCTAAAGAATGGATTCAGCAATGGCACAGATCACTTGGGGCCCATCTCCAGTGACCAGGAGGCTTGGTTGATTAAAAAAAATGGTTTTTGGAACTTTCCAAAATTTCTGAAATTTTCAAATAGCTTCATTAATGGCGGACGCAATTGCGCAATATGCGAACAACATAGGCATGAAAGTATGAGATTTCTAGTGTCTTCTTAGGCAACTCACAGCAAACAAGGAAAATAACCAACAGCCCTTCCCTTTTTGCCTTGGAAGCTGATTTCACTACTTTGGGAAGGAGAGTTTGTGTTCAAAGAGTGGCTTGAATTGATGGGAGATCTAGTTCTTTTAAGGCAATGTGCAACACAAACTAAAAAACACTGAGGCCAGAGAGACCAGCTACTACATTGGCTTTTTAAAAATGTTGGAGTGAGTGTTTTGGTTCCTCCGTGGTCAACCCCCCTGTTTAAGGAGTGCCACTGGCTGCCGTTCATCTTCCAGGCCCAATTCAAGGTGCAGGTTATTACCTATAAAGCCCTGAATGGTTTGGAACCCACCTACCTTGGTGACCGCATCTCCTAACACCAACCTGCATGATCCCTCCTATCCTCTGGGGAGGCCTTCCTTTCACCTCTTCCTCTATCACAGGCAAGACTTGTGGGAACGAGGCAGAAAGCCTTCTCCACTGTGACTCCCCAACTTTAG
Organism: Anolis sagrei; assembly: GCF_037176765.1. Lineage (NCBI taxonomy): Eukaryota > Metazoa > Chordata > Lepidosauria > Squamata > Anolidae > Anolis > Anolis sagrei. The sequence goes on from NC_090022.1 coordinate 20,511,956, forward strand.
AACTCACTACCAGGTGAGATTAGGCAAGCCCCCCCTTAGCAGTCTTCAAGAAAAACCTGAAAACGTGGCTCTTCCGATGTGCCTTTGGAGAGTGACCATTTATCCCATTTCTGGTTGCTCCATCTATAGTGTTGCCCCTGTGATGCACTTTCCCCTGTCCCAAACTGAAAGCCTACTCCGCTGTTTATTCTTTTTGGCCTCTCTCAATTACATGTTTTGTATTCCTACCTCATCCAGGGTTTTATCATTTTACTTTGTCCATTTGGCCTGCTCATTCTGTTTGATTTTATTGTGTTAATTTTCTTTCTTTCTTTTATTTTGCTTCTGTACCTATTTTATTCTGATGTAATTTTTTGTTGTTTGTATTCTGTATTTTATTTTGCTGTAATGTATCTTTGGGCTTGGCCTCATGTTAGCTGCCCCAACTCCCCTTTGGAGAGATGGTGTTGTTGTTCATTTGTTCAGTCGTCTCCGACTCTTCGTGGCCTCATGGACCAGCCCATGCCAGAGCTCCCTGTCGGCCATCACCACCCCCAGCTCCTTCAAGGTCAGTCCAGTCACTTCAAGGATGCCATCCATCCGTCTTGCCCTTGGTCGGCCCCTCTTCCTTTTACCTTCCACTTTCTCCAGCATAATTGTCTTCTCTAGGCTTTGCTGTCTCCTCATGATGTGGCCAAAGTACTTCAACTTTGTCTCTAGTATCAGATGGTGGCAGGGTATAAATAAAGTTTATTGTTGTTGTTGTTGTTGTTGTTGTTATAAAGAAGTATTATTTATTTCTATTTATTTGCAACATTTATATGCTGCCCTTCTCACCCTGAAGGGGGCTCAGAGCAGCTTACAATATATATATATATATATATATATATATATATATATATATACACACACACACACACACACACACACACACACACACACACATACACACACACAAGATACACACACACACACATACACACACAAGTAATATAGTTGGGTGTTGTCCACATAAATTTGACAGTGAACTCTAAAACTCCAGATGATCTCTCCCAGAGGTTTCATGTAAATGTTAAATAGCATTGGGGGGCGGGGGGCGGGCAGAACTGAGCCCTGAGGGACCCCACAGGCCACCAGCCAGGGAGTCAAACAGAAGTCCCCCAGCTCCACCTTCTGGGTCCAACCCTCTGAAGAGAGCACTGTGGCCTGGATTAAAGACCCTTATAACCTAGATTCGGTTTGTAGTTTGGAAGCTGGCAGTCCCTACCACAGAAAAACTATTAACTCCATTATCACATTGTTATTCAGATATCACTTCTATAAAGAAAAATAACCTTAAATTCTAAGATGAATGCTTTTTTTTCCAGGTCTTGAAGGACCATTGATGTCACTCACTATATGGGAAGATATGTTTGGTGACACATCCATACAGCTTGGTCTTTCTTCGTATGGGTGCCTGTATCCCTAAAGAGATAGCTCCAGCACCCCTGAGTGTAGACAGTTTACTGTCCGCACAAAACAGCTTAGAGACTGACAACCGGGAAGCCGATGAAATGCTGAAAGCTTGCTTAAACCATGCCCTCCAAGAGTTCCCTCGTGAACCACGTGGTCTCCGTGACAATGCCACTTTAACAATTCAAGTGAAAGGAAGGAAAAGGATGGAGTTTGTATCTGGCAAAGGAGAAAATAAGATAGTGGTCTGTTGGTTCAAGAGAAAAACTCACTATAACACTGAGATCTGCAATCTTGAGGTGTACTTGGATCGCTTGTCATTCTCTCCACCTACACTGACCATTGAGAGCTTTGAAAAGGTAAAACAGGAACTAATTAAATGGTCTGATGCAACAAAGGAGCTCCGTGCTTGCCTGGATGTCGCCATAACAGAGGTTGGGAAGGAACCATCATCAGTAAAAAGTGATGCTGAACTGACCATTGAATGTCATGGTTTCTGCTTGGATTTTATTTCTGGGAAGGGAAGGTCTCACATTTACATCCTGTTTTCTGATAAGCAGCCACGGTACAGAGTCCGAGTTGCCTCTGTGGATGTCTACCTAGACAGATTGAGGTGCCGTGCAATTCCACTCACAACCGAGAACTTACTGAAAGTGTGGAAAGAAGTAGAAAACCTGAAAGGATGTACAGTGGACCTCCGAGCCTGCCTCAAGCGAGCTTTGCAGGAGTTTAATGCCTTACCTCCACAACACCGGGGTAATGCCACCATCTTTATTGACTGTGATGGGAAGAGCTTTAAGATGGTTTCTGGTCATGGAGAAAGCTGGATCTCTGTATTCAACATTCTTGGAGATCAGCATTGCCGCAGAGAAGTTGTGCTGGCTTTGGGAGAGTCAGGCTCATCCAGCAGAGTAACATCATCTCCTGGTGGGAAACGTGGGAAAGAAGGAACAGCATTTCGTGTAAGAAGATCAGAAGGAAGGAGAGATGCAGAGGAAGGTCCGTCTACTCAGGCAAGGAGAACTTCCAACAAGTCAAATGAGCTGACGGATGAAAAAATGGCTAAGAGATGGCCTTCCAATGTAGTTAAGATAGAGGATTTTGCAGCAAATAGAAGGAAAGGGGAGGAAGAAACAACATCATTTGGAGGGAGAACATTTCCTAGTGGGAAATGGGTGGATACAGGACTCTCAAATAGTTCCAGGCTACTGGAAAGAGACGCTCTTCTTCGGTCAAATGTATTATCATCTAATAAAAGGAGAAAATTGTCCAATAATGATGAAAAAGAAAGAGAACTTACCGGGTCACTGAGTTTATCTGGTGGAACAGCAAAAGAAGTAGTATTGGTCCATGGAAAGAGCAAGGAAACAGAGAAAGATGTGGGGCCATCCAATAGACCAAGTGACAAGGAAAAAGCAAATGAAGAGGAGGCAGGACAAGCCCCATCTGATGTTCTAGAGATATCTTCAGATGGTCAACAGGGAGATGATGGTCCAGAAAGGTGACTCCTCTGGAGAGTGATGGAGCATGATGTGTCCATTCCAGAGGAAGACAAAAGCCAGTTCTTGGACTGGGATGGAGATGGATTTTTCCCAGGAACAGAACATTTTTTTCCAAATCAAGTAGTTGTGGGGCTGGTCCATGAAAGGAAGGAAAGGATTCCAAATAAATGATCTATAGACCTGAAGCTTTTCTCTTTTGGATCACTTTCACTTTCTTGGCTCATATTCTTATAATCTACTAAGACAGTGTTTCTCAACCTGTGGGTCCAGTTGTTTTGGCCTACAACTCCCAGAGTTCCAGCCAGTTTAGTAACTGTTAGGATTTCTGATAGTTGAAGGCCAAAACATCTGGGTATCCACCGCTTGAAAACCACTGTACTAAGACTCCTAGATCCCTTTCCCATGCACTGTTTTCAAGGCAGGTATCTCTCATCCTATATGTGTACATTTCATTTTTTTTTTTTTGCCTAGGTGTCATAGTACACATTTTTTGTTGAAATTATTTTTTAAAATTTTGCCTCAGGCAAAGGCGAACTGTAGCATCTTTCACCAGCTTATGTGTTATTCTTCACTAATACTCTCAGTCCCACCCTGTCTCAAGTATGGCTGGTGGGAACGAGAGAGAGGGCTTTCTCCATGATCACCTCCCACCTCTGGGACGCTCTCCCTAAAGAGATAAAAATGGTCCCTTCCCTCCTCTCCATCAAAAAAATATTTAAAACCTCACTTGTGCTCACTAGCATATAGAGAGGAGGAGGACTAGAGAATGACAGTCTGCTAATATACCTCCGACCGGATATTATCACTACACTCTGGCCCTAGCAAGTCAGTTGGCACCATGGACATTATTGAATTATAGTAAATTTTAAATCTTTTAATGAACACTTGGGAGATCTGTTAATTGAAGTTCATGTTTTTATGGTTAGGTATAATTTTATGGTTTACTTTGTGTGCAATTTTAAGTCTTATGTTATAATTAGTTGTTTGATGTCAATTTGCTGTGGGATTGGGTGGGCCGTTAATGCATTCGTGTTTATACCTGTCTTGAGGCATTGAATGTTTGCCTCTGTGTTTTTTGTTGTTGGAATCCACCCTGAGTCCCCTAAGGAAGATAGGGCAGAATACAAATAAATTATTATTATTATTATTTGGTTGTTGTAGGTTTTTTCGGGCTATATGGCCATGGTCTAGAGGCATTCTCTCCTGACATTTCACCTGCATCTATGGCAAGCATCCTCAGAGGTAGTGAGGTAGAGAAGTCTGAGAGGAGATATGATAGCCATGTATAAATATGTGAGAGGAAGCCACAGGGAGGAGGGAGCAAGCTTGTTTTCTGCTTCCTTGGAGACTAGGATGCGGAACAATGGCTTCAAACTACAAGAGAGGAGATTCCATCTGAACATTAGGAAGAACTTCCTGACTGTGAGAGCCGTTCAGCAGTGGAACTCTCTGCCCCGGAGTGTGGTGGAGGCTCCTTCTTTGGAAGCTTTTAAGCAGAGGCTGGATGGCCATTTGTCAGGGGTGATTTGAATGCAATATTCCTGCTTCTTGGCAGGGGGTTGGACTGGATGGCCCATGAGGTCTCTTCCAACTCTTTGATTCTATGATTCTATGATTCTATGAGGTGTGTTGGAACTAAGAAAAAGGGTTTATATATCTGTGGAATGACCAGGGTGGGACAGAGGACTCTTGTTTGCTGGAGCTAGGTATGAATGTTTCAACTGACCACCTTGATTAGCATATAATGGCCTGACAGTGCCTGGAGCAAACTTTTGTTGAGAGGTGATTAGATGTCCTTGTTTGTTTCCTCTCTGTTGTGCTGTTGTAATTTTAGAGTTTTTTTAATACTGGTAGCCAGATTTTGTTCATTTTCATGGTTTCCTCCTTTCTGTTGAAATTGTCCACATGATGATGAGGAAACACAACATACAAACTATCTACAGACCAACCAAGAAAATCCAACAAATGCTACGTTCAGCAAAGGACAAAAGGCACTGTCAGGCTCCAGGCACTGTCAGGCCATTATATGCTAATCAAGGTGGTCAGTTGAAACATTCACACCTAGCTCCAGCAGACAAGAGTCCTCTGTCCCACCCTGGTCATTCCACAGATAGATAAACCCTTTTTCCTAGTTCCAACAGACCTCACTACCTCTGGGGATGCTTGCCATAGATGCAGGCGAAACGTAAGGAGAAAATGCCTCTAGACCATGGCCATATAGCCTGAAAAAACTTACAACAACCCAGTGGTTTTTGCCATGAAAGCCTTCAACCATACATTGTTATTATTATTATTATTATTATTATTATTATTAATATCTTCACCACTCTGTGATGCTGCTTGGCCACACACCTAAACGGTTCAGCCTGAGACTATTTGAGAAACTGCATTTCTGTATACAAACCAGCATGCGTACTGTTGTGCTTCAACCTGTGATTGTACCAGTCTGAGGTTTCACAGCGGACATTGTGCCAGCATCTGAGAACTCACAGGAGTCTGGTTCTGTTCCTGATGGGGCTGAGATTCTGGGATTGCTAGGCCAGCAATGGATTTGCAGTTGGAGACAGATTCAGAGGTTGACAGGCCTGAGTTAGATTTCTCAAGAGAACCAAGGTCAGCCTCTGATCAGAATGTGGTAATTGCAGATGTGTCTCCTGACTCCCCGGTTTCTCCTGAGTTAGATTGAAGAAGAGCAATTTGTCAACAAAGACAAGCAGCTGAAGGAAGGCGGTGCTCTCAGTGCTTGTTAATGAGAAGGGGCCCTTCAGAGAGTTCCCAAGGGAAGTGCCATAGTTTCTTAAGTACAAATGAGGTTTGATTTGGGTTATTACTTAGAGGAGTCAATGTCTGGATTCAAGTTAAGTGCTTCAAGTTTCTCTATCAAGTTTTCTCATGTGTATGGGGTTCATAGGAGCCCCCGGTGGCACAGTGGGTTAAAGCACTGAGCTGCTGAGCTTGTTGATCAAAAGGTCACAGGTTCGATTCCGGGGAGCGGCGTGAGCTTCTGCTGTCAGCCCTAGCTTCTGCCAACCTAGCAGTTCGAAAACATGCAAATGTGAGTAGATCAATAGGTATCGCTCCGGTGGGAAGGTAACGGCGCTCCATGCAGTCATGCCGGCCACATTACCTTAGAGGTGTCTATGGACAACACTGGCTCTTCGGCTTAGAAATGGAGATGAGCACCACATCCCAGAGTCAGACATGACTGGACTTAATGTCAGGGGACTACCTTTACCTTTTATGGGGTTCATGGACTCAAGTCTTGGGTTTTCCCATGTGTATCTTCATGGACTCATGTTTTAAGTATCAAGTGATTTCATGGGTTTTGAGTATCAAGTGATTTAATGGTCTCCTATATTACTCCAAGTATCAAGTGGTTTCCTGGTCTTAGTATTTTTGGATTCATTTTATAGAGCTTGTGTTGTGTTTTGTGACAGACTCCAGTTTAAAGATCTTGCCTGTTTCCTGGACTTATGGATGATTTCTTTCAAGTTTCTTCAAGTGCCTTGTTTTACATGGATTATATTTTGCATTGACTTTGATCTAACTATTTTTTTTTTGCTGAAACTACATTTATTCCTCAATGAACAGCTTTGCTTATAAACTGAGTTCTGGAGTGTGGGATAGATTTAAAGGTGCCTGTCCAGCCCTGGTATGTGACAAGTACTGCCATCTCTGCTCTCGGTCTCACCCCGTCTGAAGCACAGTTGATGAGCAGCACTCCCTAGAGTCGAACATGACTGGACTTAATGTCAAGGGGAAACCTTTACCTTTACTTTAAGATCATGTTGACTGATAATTATTTTTATGTAAGGAAGTAGGAAAGGCTTTGAGCAGAAGAAACACTGTGTCCATCGACCAACTTTATTGATTCTTTCAAGCCAAACTCTAGCAAACAGTACAGTTTGAAAGCCATAACACTTCATACAAAAAGCGAAACATGGATGTAAAACATAGGGCCATACCACTGTACAGCTGCATTCCATATAACTAATGTGATATTAGATATTTGGAGGGTCAATGGAATATGTTTAAGCTTAAGCTATTTTTTTTTGGAAGAAAAAAACAAGTAAATTAAAAAGACATCAAAATGCAAATGTGCATGTCATGCAAGAAGTTTCTATACAAAGCAGGCATGTAGCCAGGGGGGGCTTGAGGGGCTTCAGCCCCCCCCCCCCCAATTCTCATGGTGGTTCGCGAGAAGGCCTTACTGGTGCATTATTTAAACTGTTATGTTTATTCATATCATGATCTGATCACCATACTCAATATATCCCATATGCATGGGGGTATTGGGGTAACAATACAAAAGGTTTGCTAGGGTAGACCCTCTTTCACTCAGACTCAGCGCCCCCCCCCCCCCCCGAATCAAACTCAGCCCCTCCCGAATCAAAATCCTGGCTACGGGCCTGATACAAAGTTATTTCCCATATTCTTTCTTTGCTAAGACAAGAATTTGCCTATTAGAGACAAAAAATTGTTTCCCTTTCTTCATCTTCTTGAATTATTCAATGCTAAGGAAGCTTGGGAGTTGGCAGAGAAGGCTAAAAACCCATTTCCTTCCCAGCACTGAAACAGAAAGGGTAATGGTGAAAAAAATGTGTGGACAACAGATTGGGCTAAATTGCACTGATCCAGCAGTTCCAATGGTCAGGATGCTCTAGGATACTCTGGAATTTCCTACAAATTCCAGAATACCTTCTTCATAATTTGAGTTAAAGGATACAAGGGCCCCATGCACCCTGAAGACTGCCAGTGCTGGATTCAAGATATTGTTTTTTAAATTTTGTAGACGTGTCCCATAGCAGTTAAAGGGAAAGCATAATGCCGCTATTGTGTAATGTGAATAAGCCCCCAGAAATGCTTCCCACATATTTCAGGAAACACACAGTGAGCACATGCCCTGGGGAGGGTCACGAGGGAGTGTCAGAGGGGTCGCCAAAGACCATCAGAAAACACAGTGTGGGAAGTTTGGCCCAACTTTATAGTTTGTGGGGTTCAAAATGCTCTTTGGTTGTAGGTGAACTATAAATCCCAGCAACTACAACTCCGAAATGTCAAGATCTACTTTCGCCCAAACTCAACCAGGGTTCACATTTGGGCATATTGAGTATTTGTGCCAAGTTTGCTCCAGATCCATCATTGTTTGAGTCCAGTGTGCTCTCTGGATGTAAGTGAACTACAACTCCCAAACCCAAGGTCAATGCTTACCAAACCCTTTCAGTATTTTCTGTAAGTCATGGGAGTTCTGTGTGCCAAGTTTGGTAAACAGTAGGCTGGGCTGTTTACCTGTTACCCTTTCAGTATTTTCTGTAAGTCATGGGAGTTCTGTGTGCCAACTTTCAACATTGGTAGAGTTCAGAATGCTCTTTGATTTTAGGTTAGCTATAAATCCCAGCAACTACAATGGCCAAATGACAAAATCAACCCCCCGCCTCAACCCAACAGTATTCAAATTTGGGAGTAACTGGTTTGTGCTCAATTTAGTCCAGTGAATGAAAATATATCCTGCATATCAGATATTTACATTATAATTCATAACAGAAGAAAATTTACAGTTATGTAGTAGTAACAAAAATAATGCTGTGTTTGGGGGTCACTACAACATGAAGAAGTATTAAGGGGACGCAGCATTAGGAAGGTTGGGAAATACTGGGCTAGAATCATGTGTGGCTTTGGAGGACATTTGGTTGAAGGGATGAGATTGGGAAGATACTGATTGCATGTTGTGGGATCTGGCAAAAAGTATGATAGCTGGGACTCTATGCATAGCTGGAATGCATACGCTGGTTGCATATGCACAATGCGTGTCAGAACTGATAAAGGGAAGTTCGCTTGGACTGCTCCCAGCTGCTGGGGCTGCATTCTTCGAAGGGAAGAAAGTGTGCTGGCGGCCAGGGAACGTTTTTACAAGGCACAGTGTGAACAGAGCGGTAGGAACCGGATTCCTCCCCCCCCCCCCCCGTCTTCTTGTGCTTTCCCCTGCCTGTTTCCTGACAGTGGAAGAGCTGGGGCTCCGGGAGGGTAGGACATGTGAACTGTAGACCCTCCTCCTCCTCACTCCCTCACAGCTGCATCTATTACTTGTTGCGCTGTCTCACACATGTGTTCCCTTCGTGAATTCTGACCCGCGGTGCACAACCAGCGTAGGGTCCCAGCTATCATACTTTTGCCTGGCATCCTGTTACACTAAATGGTTATAGTTCTATGATTCAACTTTAATTGCCCTGATGACATCCTATAGAATCCTGAGGCAAACAATTCAAGGCAAGGCACTTCGAATTCTCAGCCAGAAAGTTCTTGGCCTTAGTAAACATGGGATCCAGCCATGGCAATGAAAGTGGAGTAAAAGTGCTATAATAGTGTAGCATGATAATACCCTTAGTGTGAAAGGAGGCATCTCTGTCAACCTTTATAGCAAACATATCAGCTACCACCCCAGTTCCAAGTCTGAGCCCATCTAGGAAGAGGAGGCATGGCCAAATCAAACATTGCATAAGTCAGCATCGCAGCAGCTGCGCTTATAGGACACCTTGAAGGCGTTGTCTCGCTCCTCGGTCCTGTTGCAGAGCTCTGCGTATTTGCCACAGCCGTGTGTTTTGAAGAGCAATACTCTATCTGGAGGAAAGAAAACAGGAGGGGATGAGAAAAAACAATAAGAGTTAACCATAGCTATGTCATCTCACCACGGTTTGACTGGAAGAGTCTGTTCAGGCTTGCTGAAAATCAACTTGTTTGAACCCCACCTTAGATGTATAGGTGACTCTCTTGACAACAATGATACCTCATTCTTGAGGATTTGGCAGGAGGGTATGTGAATGGCTTTCCTTGTGAAATTGTGTGTAATAGATGAGGTGATATGAAAGATCTGTCTCATCCCATCATGCTATTAGATGCAAAATTTAGAAACATTCCTTTTTGGGTCTTCCCACTGCTCCTCTGGAATGGATTTTCAGTGCTAGCAGACCGCTTTCAAATATGGGAGGAAGTAGAAGAAAAGAAAGCTGTGGTGTTGTCTTTGGCATGCAAGGATCTGCTTTGCTCCTCACCCCCCTTCCCCATTTTGTCCATGCTTTGGAAAAGAAGAAGAGGCTGGAGGTGATAAGATAGGTGACTGAAGGGATGGGGGAGTGGGTTCATTTCAGAAGCTCCTTAGCTTAACACTGGATATTTTCCCTATGTGACATCAATGATCAGAGATAATAAGGGGATGGGCTAGGCTTTAGCATAGCTGGAAAATCACCAGCAGTGATAAGATCTACCAACTGAAAGGTTGCCAGTTTGAAGCCCCAAGTCTGTGTGAGCTCCTGACTGTCAGCCCAGCCTACTGTTCCCCCCCTCCGAGTTTCTCCCCCACAAACAATCTGCTCCATACCTATCTCATCCTGATTTTAGTATTTTTAGTATCTTAGTTTTATCTTGCACTTCCGGCCTGCTCATTGTTATATTATTTTATTTTACTGTGTATAATTTTGCTTTATCGTTTTTGTACTCATACGTTGTATGTATTTTACTGTGTTGTTATTGTGTTTTGGTTTTACTTTATTGTAATGTGCCGTTGGGCTTGGCCTCATGTAAGCCGCCCTGAGTCCCCATTGGGGAGATGGTGGCGGGGTATTAAATAAAGATGATGATGATGATGATGATTATGATGATGATGATGATTATTGTGATGTCTCGGCCTGTTTATTTCTCAGTTGGACTGTTCCATTTTACCAAGTTTAGGGGAGAGCTTAGGTTCCCCCTAGAGGCCGAGTTCAGTTGGTGCAGCCCATTCTGACTCAGAGCCAGAATGGGCTGGTTATAGAACTTCGTTTCCCATTCTTTGTTAGTCTTAGCTTATAGATAGTTGCCAGATAGTGTCTGGTCTGGCCTAGCAATTTGAACAGGCCATCCTAATCACGTATTTGCCTTAGAGTTTATAGATAGATAGTTTGTATTTGCCCTATAGATAGTTATAGATAGATAGTTTAGATAGTACATACCCCAGAGTTTATAGAGTATTTACCTCATAGAAATTATAGTTGTTTTTTACCTCAGATTCACACCTTTGTACATTGTTGTAATTCACCTTGATTATTTAGTAAACAATTGTTGAACTTAATCTTGTTTATAGAGTTTTATTTTGGGGGAATTATAGTAATTAGGGCATATCGATGGTCACTGGGAAAATAGCCAGACACATTTAGGTTTCTCATTAGATCTTCCTGGTGTGCCATCACAATTATGTTTACCTAAGCAGTTCAAAAATAGCTTGAGCTGTAAGTAGAGGAACTGGGTACCACTAACACACGTGGGGAAGGTATTTTCTGACACCATAAAGAATTCCATTGTCCATCTTGATTTTAAAAATCCAGGAAGCAAACTTTGATTTTGCCATTTTATATAAAGGGCAACATTTTATACACCACTGTATATAATAGGACTTGAGCATCCATGTATGTTGGTATCTATGGGGATTCTAGACCTAAGACCCAGTGGATATCAAGGGCTCGTTGTATTTGGTCTTACCTGAGTACACCTCGGTTGTCTCACATAGCTGGCCTTCTTTGGCTCTGCAGGGCTCATCCGACTTGAAACAGAGAGTACCAAGTTTATATTTGCAAACTCTGCACACAAGAGATTGAGCTGGAGGAAAGGAAAAAAAACCAGACAGACAGTCAAAAATATATCATAAAGTAATGGTTTTCTGTTTTTTTAATGCACACACGCGTGCACACAGAGAGACATATAGATGCCAACTTTTTCCCAAGGAACTGAAGCAGATGTGATGGTTCTCTCAATCCCTTAAAGTTTCATCTTCACAACAACCCCGTTATGTAGATTACAGCGAATGAGACTGGCCCTTTATCAGCCAGCAAACCCAATGATGCAGTGTGGATCAGATCTGAACTAGAATATATGCCTGGCAAAAATCTTTTATGCTTACCAGTAGATAAGTATTACCCCATTTCTTCCTATTTCTGTCACTGAATCAAGAAGACATCTTTCTTTGCATCCAGACAAAATACAAACTTTAACCCCCACCCCCCACCCTACACAAAACTCTACTTCTTAATATATTTGATGCCAGTGGCTGTCTGGAGTCTTGTTTGTTTGTGTGGGAAGACTATATAATTTCAATGTATTGCAGCATTTCTCAACCTGGGGGCCGAGACCTCGGGGGGGGGGGGCATGAAGGGGTTTCAGAGGGGTCGCCAAAGACCATCAGAAAACACATATTTCTGATGGTCTTAGGAACCCCTTTGGCAGAGAAGGCTGAAGATCTCTCCACCTGTCCTTCTCTTCCTTTTTGGGAACAGATGGCGAATCTGTGATTGGCTGGCCTCTCAGCTGGAATATCAGTCAAGGATATTCTGAGACCCCAAGCAAGGAGGGGAGAGCAGGCATGGCAGAGTGGTGCATGAGTGAGGGAGAGTGCATGAGGCTGGAGGGAGGCTTGCACCGAGTCCCTTCAAAGCGGGGGAAAAGCACCCGTGCGATGTGGGACTGAGAGTGGTCCAGTAGCATTAGGAGGAGGAGCAGCAACAGAAGCAGCTTAGATAATTTGTAATCCGTCTTTTCTTTTGGTTTTTTTTTTTTTGTTAATGCTCCCATTAGAAAATGCATACGGATGTAGGTGAACTACAACTCTCAAAATGGTGGGTCAAAAGCTTGGCCCAATTCTATCGTTGGTGGGGTTCAAGGGGCTCTTTGTTTGTAGGTGAACTATAAATCCCAGCAACTACAATTCCCAAATGTCAAGGTCTAGTTTTCCCAAACTCCACCAGTGTTCACATTTGGGCATATTGAGTATTTGTGCCAAGTTTGGTCCTGTGAAGGAAAATGCATCCTCCATATCAAATTTTTACATTATGATTCATAACAATAGCAAAATTATAATTATGAAGAAGCAACTGGTTGGGGGTCACCACAACATGAGGAACTGTATTAAGGGTTGATGGATGAAGCAGTACCATCAATTGTCAACAAGCCATGGTTTCTACGGACAATGGTCAGATACCGCCTGACCAAAATTGCTATAGACAATGCTACTGGGCCAAATCGGAATCACACTGTGGTTTTCCTTGGATCAGAAAAAGGAATGATTTCATTAGGAAGGTTGAGAATCACTGATGTATTGTTTCTACAGTGATGTTCTGTGCTATTGCAGTCTTGGGCAGAGGACAGAAATATTTCAAAGAATGAATTATAAACAGGAGAGAAATATTTCTGGGACCAGCCTATGTGTGGTTTCTTTTTGGGTCTACTTAATTTCAGTAATATCAAAGAGAAAGAAGGATGTATTATTATTATTATTATTATTATTATTATTATTATTATTATATTTCACCAGCTCAACAGAGGGAGAGACAGTCCATGCTAAGCATGGGCAAACTTTGGCCCACCGGGTGTTTTGGACTTCAGCCCCCACAATTCCTAACAGGTGGTAGGTCTATTCCCTTTTAGATAAGGTTCATCTCCATTTCCTTGGACTTATATCTGGGATCAGCTTTTTACATGGGTATTTTTAAAGTGTTCGCTTTTATAGAAAATCTGCCTTCTTAAAAGAAAAGAGAAGGATTCAACTCTGAAACTGCTCTAGGCATTGAAATGGTGCTGGGCCATATCCAACAGAGAGACTGTGTCATCTCTGCAGTCGATGAAAGTGAATAATACTATGATTGTACTAGGGCTGCAAGTCTGGTGATGTTTTGCCAATGGAATGTTGTTTTCCTCCAGAATTCACAGTCCTTTGCCAATTATTACATGCCTATTCCAACATGCCCCAAGCAACTGCAATATTGCTTCATGCCACTCATAAGAGAAATAGCTGTTAAATAACAATTGTACATTTGGAGGTAAGAGATGACTATTTCTTTCTATAGCACACAGGCTATGAAATTTGCTGCCACAAAGTAGACTAATGGATTTTTCAAAACAACAACAACAACAACAACAAAACAAACAATTTTGTTGTATATGCTTGAATTTTGAGATGTACAATCCATGGATACAGAAGACTGATTGTACCAACAATCAGTCTTGTTGGGTGGGGGGTGCTTTGAAGGCAATTTTCCTGCTTCTTGACAGGGAGTTGGACTGGATGGCCCATGAGGTCTCTTTCAACTCAATGAGTCTATGATTCTATGAAACCACAGCCGTCCCCTGCCATGAGTTGCTGTGGCCCACTCTGGTGGTCATGGCAGTTCTGTGTGGGAGGTTTGGCCCAATTCTATCATTGGTGGGATTCAGAATTCTCTGTGATTGTAGGTGAACTATAAATCCCAGCAACTACAACTCCCAAATGTCAAGATTCTATTTTCCCCATACTCCACCAGTGTTCACTTTTGGGCATATTGAGTATTCGTGTAGAGTTTGGTCCAGATCCTTCATTGTTTGAGTCCACAGTGATCTTTGGATGTAGGTGAACTGTAACTCCAAAACCAAAGGACACTGCCCACCAAACCCTTCCAATATTTTCTGTTGGTCATGAGAGAACTGTGTGCCAAGTTTGGTTCAATTCCATCGTTGGTGGGGTTCGGAATGCTCTTTGATTGTAGGTGAACTATAAATCCCAACAACTACAACTCCCAAATGACAAAATCAATTTTTTGAGTGAAGGACATACATTAGGTTGTTAGGTGTCTTTTATCAAATTTGGTGTCAATTCATCCAGTGGTTTTTTGAGTTCTGTTAATCCCACAAACGAACATTACATTTTTATTTATATAGAAGATGTTGAAACAGGACCTTTACCTATTCTATTGCTGGTCTGCCTTCTCCATGTGATAAACCTGCCCCCCATTATTGATGAGAAAACTAATCAATAGAGGCAGATTGCATCAAGATCCCATCACTTACATGTTATAATGGGACTATTTTGTTTCTGTTCTATTCTGGCCTTTTGGCAGTGGTCAGAATTTAAAGTTTTATTTGATTTAAAAAAATTAAATGTAACTGGAATCACAAAATTTCTTTTTAAAACTATTAGTCAGTAGCCTTTATTTCGGTCAAGAAACCATCGGCTAAGTCAAGTGAAAGTAGAATTATGGAATACAACATTTAAGCCATTAATAATATCACATTTGGCTTATGGTTAATGAAAACAAGTATCACCATTTGCTATCAGTTGAATAGCTGTCTTTATAATCTAAGGCAAGAACTGATTGCCAATTAGTAATAAGTCTCCTGAGTACTCTTTGTTACATTCTCAGCATTTACAGGTTATTCATGAAGCACTTGTGGCTTTTGCCGCTGCAAAGAGAAATTTGGCCACCTGTTCCGTTACCCTTTTGTCAAGATCAGACAGTAAATAAGTGCAGTACCAACTTAGGGATCTTCCTGGCCACTTGGAGAGTAGAGGTGATATTAACCTTAGTCTATCATCCTTGTAAATTGTGCAAATAAAAAGTACATGTATTACAGTTTCAAAGCAATATCACACGAAAGCTGACAGGCACAACCTGAGGATCGCAACCAGATACAGTGAAGACATCTGCCCTTGCGCTATGCTACTCTGCTGCTGAGTATGAATGCCCAGTGTGGAACACATCTCACCACACTAAAACAGTGGATGTGGCTCTTAATGAGACATGCCGCATTATCACGGGCTGCCTGCGCCCTACACCACTGGAGAAATTACACTGTTTAGCCGGCATTGCACCACCTGACATCTGCCGGGAAGTAGTAGCCAATAGTGAAAGGACCAAGGCAGAGACATCTCCAGCTCATTCCTTGTTTGGGTATCAGCCATCACACAATGACTTAAATCAAGAAATAGTTTTCTAAAATCTACAGAGACACTTGCTGGAACACCTCAACAAATGAGAGTCCAAAGGTGGCAGGCTCAAACCCAATACCTCAATCAATGGCTGATACCAAATGAGAGAGTTCCCCCTGGGCACACAGAAAACTGGGCGACTTGGAAGGCACTGAACAGACTGCGCTCTGGCACCACGAGATGCAGAGCCAACCTCAAGAAATGGGGCTACAAAGTGGAATCCTCGACATGTGAGTGTGGAGAAGAGCAAACCACTGACCACCTGCTGCAATGCAACCTGAGCCCCGCCATATGCACAATGGAGGACCTTCTTGCAGCAACACCAGAAACACTCCAAGTGGCCAGATACTGGTCAAAGGACATTTAATCAACTACCAAGCTTGCAAACTCTGTTTCGGAGAAATGCCTCTAGAACATTGCCATATAGCCCAAAAAAACCCACAAGAACTTTCTGTTTTGTCTGTTTGTTAAAAATTTGTTTAAAATGTAATACAATTGTCTGGTGGCTACTGACACAATAAATAAATAAACAGTTTTGATTTCACCCTTCCCTCAAGGGCAAACTCTGTGTTCGTATTCAGTCCCTTTGTATCTACCCTCTACTATGGCTGATTTAAGGGCATTAATTCTGGCCCAACAAAATTTTGGGATATTTAAATTTTCTAAATATTTGGCACCTCCCAAAGAATTAAATATTAGGCCTAAATTCAATGGAGAGCATGTGGAGAGCATATTATAATTTGCAGGGCAGCAGAAGTGCAGGAGGGTTATAAGAGTATTCCGAAGTATGAGTGCAGGACCACAAATCAACAAAGCGACACAGCTGCATGAAAGCAGAGACACAAGATAGCTAGGGTATTTAAGTTGGTATGTTGGTGTTATCAGTGATCACACAATTGTGATGAAAGGCTTTGTGTGATAAAATCTCGGGTTTCAGAAACCATAATACAATTGTTTCAGAGCTGTTTTGCAACTTTATCATCTCTTGCTGCCTAATGCCTACAGCAGTTCTAGAGGATTGTCTAGGCTGCTTCCTAGAAGCGCAGATCTTTTCTTTATGTCCGATGACTCTGGGTGTGTGGTTCTAACGTATCTAGTACACCATCATAATCTTCTAGGAATTCCTTTATTTCAACAGCATTGCATATTTTGCTTTGGGATGTTTACATCTTCAATTGCACTGTCAACTTCAAGTGCATGGGAACGGTTTCGAGTGGGTGACTCACCCACTGTCTATGCTGGTCTACCTCTTGTTTTGCCACATCCAGCATCCAGCCTGACAAAGTAAGGGTGGAGTTGGCATATTTTATTTATTGTGTCTTGACTTAAACATGCCAGAGCCATCACTCCCACTGACTATATATTTACCATATTTCATAATGATAAAAGGTGGCACCTAGCAGTAGGAGGAAAGGGAAAAGATGCATGAAATGCCCCCCTCCCCAAGTTTTCCTTAAATATATGGTAATTTCTCTGCAGGATCAGACCAAATAGGCCATATTGTTCAGTAATATATCCTCCATGCTTTCCTCCTCCCTGAATTAAGGAATGAAAGTACAAACTCCCTTACCATTTGTCTCTGGCATTTGGTTACTACTGCTTTTCGTTTTTTTGTTTTTGTTTTGCTGTCAGAAGTGACTTGAGAAATTGCAAGTCATTTCTAGTGTGAAAGAATTGGCCGTGTGCAGGACATTACCTAGGGGACATCCAGATGTGTTGATGTTTTACCGTCCTTGTGGGAGGCTTCTCTCATGTCCCCGTATGGGGAGCTGGAGCTGACAATGGGAACGCATCCATGCTTTCCCTGGATTCGAACCTCCAACCTGTCGGTCTTCAGTCCTGCCAGCACAAGGGTTTAACCCATTGCACCACTGGGGGCTCCTTTCTCATAATGGTAAGATACAATAGTAGATTTATTTATTTATTTATTTATTTACTTCACTTATATACCGCAATTCTCAGCCTGACGGCGACTCATTGCGGTGTTGACGGCGACTCATTGCGGTGTCTATCAAATTAGCTGTTTAAGTTAGAGTTCTTTCACACAGTCAAATAACCCAGAATATCAAGGCAGATAATCCACAATATATGCTTTGAACTGAATTATCTGAGTCCACACTGCCATATAATCCAGTTCAATGTGGATTTTATACAGCTGTGTGGCTGAGGCCTTAGTGGCCATTGCCCTCATCTTGTGGCCGTAAGTTCTTTACCATAAACATGAAAAAACTCTCCCCTCAGTAATGGATTAGGCTCAGATCCAAAATAGCTGGTCCCCTTGTTGCCTTTTCCCCCTTCTGGACAATACAATTGTCTGCAAGGTGAGAGGGAAATTTGTTGGACTTTGTCCTCTTAGGTAGAGTTTGTTTTCCAACAAATATCACAATAGTAGAAATCTTCCATTACTGCTATATCTGCCAAACTAGCAGTTTGAAAACATGCAAATGTGAGTCGATCAATAGGTACCGCTCCGGTGGGAAGGTAATGACACTCCATGCAATCATGTTGGCCACATAACCTTGGAGGTGTCTACTTACAATGCTGGCTCTTCGGCTTAGAAATGAAGATGAGCACCACCGCCCAGAGTCGGACATGACTAGACTTAATGTCAAGGGGAAACCTTTACTTTACCTACTGTTATATCTCCTCTTTCTGCATGTTTGATCTTCTGTTCAATGGAAGCTTCATCCAGATCTGGAAATGGAACTTTAACCATCTTTAACCCTTAGCCACAACCATCTGCTACATTGATCTGGGAAATGGATCCAGAACTTCCAGGTCAGGAAATGTCACAGCTAAACTGAGTAGAATTTACTCTTTTGCCACCCCTGACTTTACAAATAAAGATAGCATAGGTTGAGATTGCCTTATTTGCAATTCTGTAATCTGAGATTGCGACACCTTTGCTTTCTGATGGTTCAAGGTACACAACCTTTATTGCATGTGCAAAATTATTACAAAATTGTGTATAAAATCACCTTCAGCCTATGTGTATATGAAACATCCATTGAAATTTGTGTTTAGATTTGGTGGTCTCATCTCCAAAATACACCATTCTGGATGTATATACAAATACAGGCATTCCAAGCAAATACGAAACATTGAGTCTCAAGATTTTTGGATAAGGGGTGTTCTAGCTCTATCAAGAGTGCCCAAGAGTCCTGACTGTCTTCCCACAATATATTACTATGGTATTTTCCCTCTCTTCCCTCTCTCCCTTTTCCCTGCATCACAATTGGGTATCACTCAGATTACAAAACACATCCTGGCAGACTCAACAGAAAGTTGCCATCCAGTCGCCTCCACATTCCAGCTGTTGGTTGCAGCACCCTGGGCTGGGCTCTCTGTTTACACCAGGGACTTACTTGGCTGGTATCCTATAGTGAGGAATTCCTTCAGACCTTTCCCCTTTCAGATTTTAAAATACAGTTAGGCCTCCACATTTGCTGGAGTTAGGGGTCCCTACAAAAGTGGGAAAATCACAGACAGAACTTTTTTTTTTAACCCAAGAAAACACCTCTCTTATAATCTTTCAGTCCTCCTACACATCTATATTCTCAAGTTGACAATAGACTATGATTGGAGGACCTAGAAACCCCTAGAGAGCTGTTCTCACTAGGAATCACAAAGTCCATCAATGTGACTTTATAGTCAACTTCCAGTAGAAGTTGACCATAGTCACACTGGAGGACGTAGAGAGAACATTTTAACCACATCTGCAATCAAACCTGCAAATGTGGAGAGCCAACTGTAATAGTTTGAGCCAATATATGATCCCACAGGAACTATCTTGCAGATTAAGATCTCTAGCAATTATTTATTGCCATGGGAAATGAGCCTTGAGAAATTTTGCAATGTGTGGTCTTTTAGGGAGCACCCAATGTTTGCATCACTCTCAGCTAGCACTCTGGTCCAATTTTCATGTGCTTGTAATCACTGTATCAGAAAACCTTCAGTGGTTTGCAGTGTACAGGCAGTTCCCAAGTTATGAACAAGATAGATTCTGCAGGTTTGAATTTGTATGTAAGTCAGAACAGGTACATTTTTAGGTGTAACTCTCTTGCTCTTGCTCTCTCTCTCTATATATATATATATATACACACGCACATACACACACACACACACACATAAACACACACACACACACACATATACACATACACCATATCTTCCGGCGCATAAGATGACTGGGCATATAAGACAACCCCCAACTTTTCCAGTTAAAATATAGAGTTTGGTATATACTCACTGTATAAGACTACAGTGTTCCCTCACTTATCGTGGGTGTTCCAAGATCACCTGCGATAAGTGAAAATCTGAGAAGTAGGGATGCTATATAAATTTTAATATTTATACATTATTTTAGCATATGTATAAGAAGATGCATGTGCAGTCTAGCCCTCGCGCTTCCTTATCCAGCTCCAGAGCCATGCAGACAGCAGCAGGCCAGGGAGGCATGCCTTTCCTGCCACATCTCAGGCCACCACTCTGTTGGGGTCCATGGAGGCCAGGGAGGTAGGCCTTCCCTGACATGCCTCAGACTGCCACAGAGGCCAGGGAGGCAAGCAGGCGCCCTCAGGATGGGCCAGGAGAAGAAGAGGCTACACAAGCTCTCCAAGCTGAGGGAGGGCAAGCGGATCCGGTGGAGGGAGTCCTGGCCTACACACCAGCCGCCTTTTCTGAGGCCAATTGTAATGTAAATATTTTATATTAATACTTATTAAAAAAAATCTGTAAAACAGTGAATTTGCGTAAAGCGAACCGTGAAGTAGTGAGAGAATACTGTACTCCTCTTCCAACACACACTAAATAAAAATTTAAAAACACATCAGATTCCATTTCAATATGGTAATTTTCCTATTACCGTACCTCCTTCTCTGCCTCTCAGATCTCACACATGTGAGCCTGCACCGTTTCACTGTGAGATCTGAGAGGCAAAGAAGGAGGTACGGTAATAGGATACGAGGGTGGGCCAGATGGGTGAAAGAGGCATGTTTTTATTTATTTATTTTATTTATTTCAGTTACTTCTACCCCGCCCTTCTCACCCCCAAGGGGGGACTCAGGGCGACTTACAAAGGAAGGCACAATTCGATTCCTATATCAAAAATACATACATACATAAAAGCAATTAAACAGTTATTTATTTAAAAACATCAGTACATAACACAATAGTAAACATGGTCAGTGTTCAGAGTTCCATAAATCCATTCCGTTCCGTCAATTCCTGCCCATCATCAAGG
This sequence comes from Anolis sagrei, assembly GCF_037176765.1. Lineage (NCBI taxonomy): Eukaryota > Metazoa > Chordata > Lepidosauria > Squamata > Anolidae > Anolis > Anolis sagrei. The sequence goes on from NC_090022.1 coordinate 20,532,894, forward strand.
TCTGGGCACAGCACTGCTCTATATCTTTTTTCCATACCCTGGGTGTCCTGGATACCTGCAGCTTTCTCCGCCCTTCACTAACACTTTCCTCATGAGGCGCCCCATCACCTCGTCATCGGGACCACTTTGTCACTTCTTTCCACAAATCCTGGTGCGTAGATTTCTTCTACCGTATTTGAACAGTCCCACCCTTGCTGCTTTCATATTGTCGCTGCATATGGCAGGGATGCAGTTGTGGCCATTTTTGAGCTCCTCCCACCATATAAAGTGACCTCAGATTCTCCAGTCCGGCTCAGAAGTTTCAGCACTTGCCCTATAAGATGACACCCGATGTATAAGATGACCTCCAACTTTTGAGAAGTTTTTCCTGGGTTACAAAGTAGTTTTATATGCCAGAAAATACAGTGTAAACACACACACACACACACTTTGGATAGCATAGGGAATGGTCAACACCCCTGTGGTGTTTGTTTTGCTGCCTGTGCCCCTGTTCAGAAGATTTTACTTGTGATAACTGGATTTTGGAAAATTTGGCTTGTTATAGAAACAAGGATTGTTGATAAAGTTTCAGTGGAGACACCTCTTTTCCCGCATGATAACTCTCTCAGGAGTGAATTTCCATTTCAAGGGGTAGATTTCTCTCACTTCCTGTTGTCTCAGACCCGTTCTTAACTATGAGTCATTTGTAAGTTGGATGTTTGTAACTCTTATTGTTTGTTTTGCAGTTAAAATTATTTTTTGATAGTTTGTTGAATCTTATAAGTCTCTTAAGAGACAGCTGTCGTGACTAGAGACCCCCAAATGGCATCAATAAATAAAATGCAGATTTTGAAATGGATGAAGACAAACAAGGTTGGGCATCCTGCTGCCTGAGGGAGGCATTCTAGTGAATTTCCCCTTTGGCCTTACTTCCCTTTGTCAACATTGCTGATGCTCCAAGATAGTCCAATATCTGGCAATGCAACAAAAGAACCAGGAGTGCAGGGAAAAGGGACTTTTTGCTAGTATGGATTCAAAAAATGTCAAACATTGCCACTTGGAACTGGTCTCTCTCTGAGCTAAAGCAGTCTTGCATGCAACATCATTAGTATTAGCATTATGCTGAGATCCTGTGAAGGCCATGCAAATATTACTCATGAATATTCAAATCCAAATGAAAAGGGAAGTTCCCAAGTGAGAAAACTCAGGAGGGGAAAATCCTGAACCAACAAGGCTGTTTATAGTTTGGGATTTATTCTGCATGAAAACTGAGCCGTGTTTTCCCTCTCTTTGTGTGAAACAATTTGGAATTTTCTTTGCAGAATTTTTTTTTTCCCCACCGGAAGATTTTGGCACAGAATTATTAAAAACAGTGTAGTTTCAGGGGCTTCCTCATAGAAGGAGGGATGGCTTAGCTGAAGACTTTAATCCCTACTGAAGAGCTGATATTGCAGAAATTCTGCTTTTGTATTTCCAAGGTATTGTGCAGAAGTTCTAGAAGGCACCCTGGTGATATCACTGGACAGACCCAACATCCAACTGGTACTATTTCAATAAACTTTGTAGGCCAGTGAATAGCCATTTTGGCTGTGGGTACAGAGGCAGTGAAAAGAAAAAAGGAAAGAAGACCACCAATAACTCTTCTCATCTAATTCAGATTAGGACAAGGAACAATGGCTTCAAACTACAAGAAAGGAGATTCCATCTGAACATGAGGAAGAACTTCCTGACTGTGAGAGCCGTTCAGCAGTGGAACTCTCTGCTCTGGAGTGTGGTGGAGGCTCCTTCTTTGGAAGCTGTTAAATATTGTGTATAATGCTTTTATGGTTTTAAACTGTATACTGTTGATTGTTGTATTGTGTTGTAAACCGCGTTGAGTCGCCGGCTAGGCTGAGAAACAGCGGTATACAAGTATAGCAAATAAATAAATAAATAAATAAACAGAAGCTGGATGGCCATCTGTCAGGGGTGATTTGAATGCAATGTTCCTGCTTCTTGGCAGGTGGTTGGACTGGATGGCCCACGAGGTCTCTTCCAACTCTTTGATTCTATGATTCAAGTATCAGTAACTGCAGGATATCCAGGGGTGAGTCTAGGACTCTTCAGGAGGCTGCATGAAATTCCAAAACCCTCCAATATGTTTGGAAGTCAACTTCTGTTCCCAAAAATGTTTCTTTTTTGATGTCTAAAATTACAAGGAGGTCTTAAGGCCAGATTTAAAATGAAGTTGTTGCACCCAGAGGTTTCCAGAAGAAACAATCCACCATGGGGCCTTGGGCTTGCACCTTTCCTATCCCTGATCTATTTCTTCAAAGAAGCAAAGAGGGGTAGCACATCCTCTGTTGTTCATTGTATTGTGTGTTTTGGGAAGTGAACTGGGGGAGGTATCCAAATGGCCCTGAAACACCACACTGAGAGCCTTAAGCTGCTAGGGCAGTGGTTCTCAACCTGTGGGCCCCCAGATGTTTTGGCCATCAACTCCCAGAAATCCTAACAGCTGGTAAACTGGTTGGGATTTCTGGGAGTTGTAGACCAAAACATCTGGGGGCCCACAGGTTGAGAACCACCATGCTAGGGGAACCACACCTGCAATGGTATGCTTAATCCATAGCGGTCAACTACACCAGCCCAAAAACCAAAGTGGACAAGACGTTGATCCTGGAAATCCACATGCTATCCAAGGACTTACAGTCCTTAACATGGGGGTGAACGAGGGTGAGCCAGTTTAGCTCTGTGCCAAGAAATGTTAAAGAATGCTCCAGAGTTTTGATGAAGCTCAGAGCAGCTCTGCACTTCAGGAAGAGTGTGGACAACTAGGAGTGGTTTCAATGTGAATTGGTCTACTGTCCATGCAGGCTGGTCCACCATCTCTTTTCTCTGTACTCATAATCCAATAATGGCAATAAAATGATGGTCCAACAAGGCAAAATCAGTTTGACTGAACTGGACTACACAGACTTAATTTCACTGCTGCTGCAGGTCAGGCATGGAGTATATTGACCTGAAATATCACTGCTCTGGATTAGCCACAGATTAATGCACCAGTGTAGATAGGGCTTGAGAAATAGTTGTGCAAAACCCACTACAACAGTATTTGTTACTCAGTTTTTCACCCACAGGAGTTCCCCAAACATTGTACAGTAAGGTATTGTAGAAACTATGCAACGAATCTTAGCAGAGGGCAAAGTGGCTGAAAACCCTCAGAGAATCTAATTAGACTTTGGAACCACAAGCCAGCTGTAATGTCTTTCAGCTATTCAGTTTGCACTGGATGTGCCCTATCATATCTATGATATACATTACAGAGTTTGAGGTCATTGTATGAAGCTTCCTTTAAAAGAATTGTTTTGGCTTGGTTTTACAATCTGATTTCTTTACTCATTGAATGCCTAGACTCTACTTCTCCCGTTGTTTTGGATTTCTGGAAGCTGAAGTCCGAAACACCTGGAGGAGCAGAGTTTGAAAAATACTAGACTAGTATATCAAATTAGAGATTGTCTAACTGGCCATTAGATGGCACCGTAATATAAACACAATTAACTTTTGGTGGCTGTTTTGAAAAGTTGAATATATGCTGTTCAGTTGCATAGGACAAAAGCAGAAACATGAGTTTGCTGAATGCCTATTAGGGATGTAATTCTTTGCTGATGTTACCCTTAAAGAATGAAACTGTGAGAAAGTTTTCCCAGACTGTACAGTTTTTGAAAGGTATTAACAGTTCAGGACCTTTTCTGTGCAAACATTACACTTAGTTTTTCTTCCCTGAAAATAGTGTTAGCTGAAAATAGTGTTTTATGGAAGAAATCTGTACAGAAAGTTTGATTTCTAGTACAGAAAAGTTTGCAATTTTGGATTTATTCTGCAATACTATATTCTGCATGCACGTGCACACAAACCATTGTCAATTATTATTTTTTTTGCAAAGGATTAGTCCCAAACTGTGAAGCTTCTTGTCACTCCAGGACTCTTCTTGTCAACATTCGCCAAGTTTGAGAGAAACTTGGATTTTAAGAATACTTTTTGAATATTTTAAAAATATTATTTCTATCTCTACTACGTTTACAGTCCCAGATCATGGCAGCTTTAAAAAATTGACTTAAGTGCCATAGCCATTGGTTATTGTGTGGATGCTGACCCCAGATGGGGTCACTTTAGCTCAATGTTGGGGTCATGAAAAAAATGGCAGCAGTAAAAGGTTTCTGAGCACCACTCATTTGCAGCAACACATGCAGTGTTTACAGTTGACTTTGGTAGAAAATTCTTCAGCTTTACTTCACAAAAAGGAAAATCAGCTTGTTTAGCAACCATTGCGAAGGATTATTTATTATCAGCAAATGTTCAATTTTATACCTATTTTATATACCAATATATCTGAGGTTATGTAAAAAAGTATTCGGCAGAAAGAGGTCACATGTGAAAAAGCTGAAGAAGCCCTACTATAGATTAAAATCAGCAGGCAGGTGTAAGAGAAAATAATTCATCTCTTATTTAACAATTTGAACTCCTTAACACATTGACATAATTCTGGCTCTTTTCCCCATCAACAATTTTTGGATTAGTCTTAACACAGTAATATGCATAGAGAGACTCATTATGTTAAGCCTCAAAAGTTTTTTGAAGTCTCATTTGTAAACAATCCCAGAATGGATCAAATCTGCAAACCTGAGATAATTGTAGACAGGGGAAAATCTCAGTTTGGACGCTAAGTCTGGAGATAAAGTGGATACAACATAAAGAAACACACCATCTTAATTTTCTAAAACTTTAAAATCTAGGCTGGCATATCCAAACAGATGCCCATCTATTTATTCTTCCTCTTTCATGCAAAGTAACATGCAAATATTTCCATTTAAAAAATATTCTTACCAGTTGCACAGAGGAGCAGAACAGAGAAGCCCAGGAGAAGGTATTTGTTCATCTTGAGGACTGTGCTAAGGAAGAGAGAGAGTGAAAAGATGTGTGTGTTAATGACACAAGAGTGAAAGAAGAAAGATCAGCCCTGCAAGTGGATTTAGAGATGGGAGGTTTGGAGTCAAGAATTTATGTCCATCTAGATCTGGGAACAACCAATGGGATGAAGGCTCCAGGACAACAGAAACTGAAAAAGAAGTATCTAGATGATGCCACGTGAGTGCAGATAATTGTGCATGAATCCAGGTGCAATCCAATTGAAGCATATTTCCATTCTTAATGGGGTGCCTTTATCACAGAACCCTGCTAAGAAGTACCTATATCTTTTGCATTTTGACTTTTACAGATTTGATTATTGGTGGATTTGATTAAGAATATTCTGTTTAGGAATCTCAAGGTTCTCCAATGTGATTCTGTGATCAACTTCCAGCAGAAATTCCTAAAGAGGTTTTTTTCTCAGGTAAAAAAGGCAATTTTATTTATTGGTTTTTCACTTTCATGGGGGGCCTGTGCCCCAAACCCCAGCAAAAGTAGAGGGCTGACTGTACAAAATATAGGTTGTCAAAATTTGATTTGTTGAAAAACTGGAATCAGAGTTGACCCACACTGTTAAAAGTGTCACAGAACATCTAAACCAATGGTTCCCAACCTGTGGTCTGTGGACCACCAGTGGTTCACAAGAACTAAAATAATATGCACCACTGTTGCAACGAGAGCGATTGGTCTTGTGAAATTCTCTTAAAGCGTCGTCTCAAGGCTAATTAAATATGGTTTTCTTTGTGCAAGCAGATGGTGACTACTGGATGGCATATGTTCTGTATCAGAAACTAGAGCTGATGTGGTTTATCTGAATCAGCACCCCAAAAACCAAACCCAATCTAAAGTTGACCAAAAACGGATTTGTAACCTTTTTGGTAGTAATGTTAGAGAATGGTCCCTGGTCAAAGTGGTCCCTGGTCAAGTGGTCCCTGGTCAAAGTGGTCTCTGGTCAAGTGGTCTCTGGTCAAAAAACCATTGATCTAAACCAAGCTTCAGAGATAATCCTCTGAGGATGTATCTACACTGTAGAATTAATGCAATCTGATACCACTTGAACGGCCTAGCTCAATGCTAAGGAATCATGGAAGTTGTAGTTTTACAAGGTCTTTAGCTTTCTCCACTAATGAGTGTTATTCCCTTACAAAAATATCATATTTTAGAATGCTATAGTTTTGAGTCATGGCACTTCAAATTCTGCAATGTGGATAGTCTATTAGTGCATGAGTTCTACAGTGTAGATGGAAGAAGGAGAAGGAGAAGGAGGAGAAGAGGAAGAGGAAGAGGAAGAAGAAGATGAAGAAGAAGATGAAGAAGAAGAAGAAGAAGAAGAAGAAGAAGAAGAAGAAGAAGCTTTATTTATATACATCCTATCTCCCCAATGGGGACTCAAGTGCGGTTAACAACATACAGCGGCAAATATTCAATGCCATAAAGTGCAGTCAACAGTAAGTACGATGTACCCTTCATTAATAATAGAACTGGGTATGCTTTTGCCAACATTGCTGAATCCTTATTTTCAACACATTGTAGAAAAAAGGGACACAGATTGTAATACCCTAGTCCCAGTGTTGGTATCACAGAAGTTCTCTACAGTCACTTACGGACCCATTGCTAAGACTACTTCTGGAAAACAATTATACTCGATCATGAGGGATCACCTATGTTGATATAATGATCTCTTGATTTCACTTACTGGATGGATAGATAGACAGCAGAGTTACAAACAGTGTGTCGTCCATGTATTTGCCAATGTGTGTTCATTTGCAATTCCAGGAATTAGCTCAGTGGAGACCACGCTAGTTTCTATTTAAAAAACATTCCTGCATCAACCAGACTCTCGGTCTGGGTGTGCCCTACAGCCAGAAAGATTCTTGGGATGCTTTCAAACTAAGGCAGATTAATGGGCAGGACCTGAATGAGAAAGTTGGTAAAGAGGTTATGCGCAGGTTTTGGCGAGAGTCTTACATTTGAAGGACTGAATTCAACCTCTGATTCAGAACTTCAGAGCCAAACGATCCCCAGCAGAGGTGTATGAAGACATCCAGTAAGCGAGAACCTCCAGGCAATTGGTGCCACTGTCCAACTTTGCTTACTTGAAATGTTTCTCTGAGCATTCAATCAAAATCTATTGTCTTCTTCTTATTCATATTTCTAAATCTCAGGGACTGTGCCTTTCCCTCCTTTACTCCAGAGAGGCAAGAACATTGCTTTTAAAAGTCTCGTCTTCCACTTTTATGCAGATTTAATTATATGTGGATTTGATTATTTGAGGTTTTGATTAATATGTTCTCAAGCAGTGAGGAAAGTCAGATATTATTATTATTATTATTATTATTATTATTATTATTATTATTAGCTAGAAAACTCTAGGGACTTAGAGAAGGTAGGGCAGTGTGATTGTGGGTGTATCACAATGCCATATTGCATTACTTTTTGCAATACATCAATACTATATTTTCACTGTTCAGGTTTCACTTCATGACTTTGCCATATGTTTTCATTCTTTTAGAGAAACCTGTTACAAATTCCCAATAGCACTTCATTTACACAATGCTACTTGTGCAATAGACCACTAGCAGTATTGACTAGACTTGTGCACTAATTTGGAGTGGTTGGTTCTTTTTTGGCCAATCCGGTTTGGTTGGCTTAGCTGGATGGGATGACCAACAGTAAGGGTTCAGCCATCATATTTTTTTCGTCCATTATTGGACCATTATTGGACCATGTGGCAGCTGATCATGGCCCCTCCTTCTCTAGTCAGCAACACGCGGTGTAGAGATGCTGCCACGTGCTTCTCACATGGGATTTCCCTGTGAGGCCTCCCTGTTGGGCCAATCAGAATAGAAGAACGCCATAACGTGTCTTACATAAGCTAAAGAAAGGGTCCCAGGAGGGGTGCTTCCTTAACCCCATTCTTCAAACCCAGACTCCCTTGAAAGGAAGAAAAGAAAGAGTCCCGAGAATGGAAGGGGGAGTCTCATAAGTTTCCTATTCCCGCCAATGGGCTAGTTCTTGCCAGATCTTTTAGCTGTGGACCAGAACGGCTATTTGGCAAGCCGCCTGTGTTTGGGAGGTGCGCAAAAACTGATCTGTGGGTCTCCTGGAATTTGGCCAGCAGAAACGGATTGAGGTTCAGCCGAAATGCACAAACCTAGTATTGACCCAACATTTGGGGAATCCACATGGTGCTGTGGATGTAACTTTCATCCTCTCCTCTTCCCTATTTCTACACTGTAGAGGCTCAACTTCTGGTGAGCACTCAAAGAGGATCTCATGATACATTCCATAGAATCATAGAATCAAAGAGTTGGAAGAGACCTCATGGGCCATCCAGTCCAACCCCCTGCCAAGAAGCAGGAATATTGCATTCAAATCACCCCTGACAGATGGCCATCCAGCCTCTGTTTAAAAGCTTCCAAAGAAGGAGCCTCCACCACACTCCGGGGCAGAGAGTTCCACTGCTGAATGGCTCTCACAGTCAGGAAGTTCTTCCTCATGTTCAGATGGAATCTCCTTTCTTGTAATTTGAGTTTCAAAGTAATCTCTGTTTACTTCTATGCTTTTCCATTTCTTTATCTTATTTCTTTATCTTATTTCTTTATTTCTTTCTTTATTTATTTATTTCTGGTATTCCTATCCAGCTTTTCTTGAACTCGAAGATGACTGCTACATGGTGTTATTTTGCTGCTCTGTTTTATTTCTTGATTTTCTAAAGCATTTCCTTTGAGGCAATATATGGCACTTAAATATATTTAAAAGATATGTTTTTTCTGTATTGAAATACGGTATATACGCCCACATGGGAACAGCATTACTTGGTTAACAAGGTTTTAATTTTGAGTGTGCACACATGCCTTTAATTGGGATTTGAAGTTCTGAATTCAAAAGCGAAGTACACGAAAAACATTTTTCTGTCTTCCATTTTCTATTTACCAACATTAGAATCCACAAATTCTGTTGTGAGACCTGTATTTCAGAACCAGTTTTTTATAATGATATATAAACCACCAGGCAGCATAATCTCATTTAAAGAATGCCTGGATTTCCATTAACACCCAGAGGAGTGTCTAGGATATTCATTCTGTTGAGAGGCAGCAATGATCCCTAAATTTAAAATTGCATTATGCATTTCCTTTCTCCCTATTATATATTCCTCCCACTCACACTCTCTCACTCTCTTTCTATGTCTATGCTATTTCAGATGAATGTGATTCACAATATCTTCTCTCCTTAATACTTATATTCATTTAGGAAATGCTTCCACTGCTTGCATCGAACAATATAATGCCTTTTCCGAATGTTGCAGTTGTGTACATGCTGTACCAAGTACCAAGGACATTATCACACAAAGGAAGAAAACTGATGGCACAGTGCCATGCACATCCTATTGCCAGTCTGCCTCTTCTAAATGAGAAACCTGCCTCCTCCTAATGACAGGGAAATCTACCAATGGCTGCAGATCCTATGACATTTCCATCACTTTTCTGTTGCTATGAGGCCATTTAACTTTTTGTGCCAGCATGCTACCAGGATTCGCCTCTTTCCCCACTTTCTCTGACTATTTCCAGGGCTGTTTTTCTTTGATTTGAAGCTTTAACTCTAATTTATGTATTTTTATATTACTACTACTACTGCTACTACTACTACTACTAGAAATGTACAGAGCAGCAAAGAGGTGGGATGATGGAGTTACAAGGTTAAGTAGAAGTAGAAATGTATGATCATGACACAACTGTGTAAAGTAGAGAAGTGTGATAATGAGGATGCTCATCCTGGTTTGTTGCTACTATTGGCGATGGCACAATTGCTATGGAATAGTTGTTTTGTGTAATAAAGCCCCAAGAGTGGTGTGTATAGAAAAGGCAGAAGATTTTTTAAAAATTTTGAAATATTCAGGTATATACTTCTTTATGGCAAAAAGGGTGCATATGAGCAAATGAACAATTTCTGTTTCTTGTTTCTCATCTTCAATATAGCTTATTATCTATGTATATGCCAATATTCGAAATTTTACCTACTCCAGAATAGATCATGTTTTGAGAACAGAACACATTTTATGCCAGAATTCAAAGAAATGTCATTTGTTCAAGTATAATAATAGTAATAATAGTAATAATCATAATGTCTTGTCTGTCCTTGTTTATTGTATAACAACATTGAATGTTTTCCATATATGTGTTGTGTAATCTGCAGAATATAAAGTATATAATAATAATAATAATGTATCTGTCTCTCCTCAAATGACAGGACAACATTGTTAAAATACATAGATAAAAACATACATAGGTAAAGGTAAAGGTTTTCCCCCTGACATTAACTAGTCTAGTCGTGTCCGACTCTAGGGGTTGGTGCTCATCTCCATTTCTAAGCCGAAGTGCCAGCGTTGTCCATAGACGCGTCCGAGATCATGTGCCCGGCATGACTCAATGCAGTCATGCCGACCACATGGCCTTGGAGGTGTCTACGGCCAGTGCAGGCTCTTTGGCTTAGAAATGGGCATGAGCACCACCCCCCAGAGTCGGACACGACTGGACTTAATGTTAGGGGGAAACATTTACCTTTACTTAATGTCATAATAGGTCTCGAGGAAATAAAAAAAACACAATTGATAAATTTAAATTGAATAAAGAACTAGGCTTGGATGCCCTTCTTACTAATTTCTATAAAAATTGCAGATGTTCTAATCCTTCAATTGCATGGTTTATATAATTGTATATTATTATCATCTGCCTACAGACCTATATCAGTTCTATCTCATTACTCAATCAGGATCAAGAATATTTAATCAATTATGGCACAAATAATAAATAATTTTATAATGATATATAATCATCACAATCTGCCAAGGCATTACTGGCTTACATAAGGAGAGCATTAAACATAATGTATAAGAGTCAATCCCACAAGAATCCAGTAATGATAATATCACTAGGGACAATGAAAGCTTTCAACCATATTGAGCAAAGTTACTTGGTATAGCTTTTAAAATAAATGAATATGGGAAATAGGTCTGTAGCAATTATAAAAGTTGTGCAAACACAAAAGAAATAGTAAATGTAAATGCTATAAATTCTAAACAATTTCCTATTCTTTCCCCCATGCTTTTTAACACCTACATAAAATCATTAGGTTAGAAACTAGAAACTAGAGTTGATGTGGTTTATCCAATGCATAAAACAAAAACAAAAACTGATTTGTAACCCTTTTGGTACTAATGTAGGAGAGTGGTCCCTGGTCAAAGTGGTCCCTGCTCAAAAAAGGGTTGGGAACCACTGATGTGGTGCCATATTTCTCAAAGACATTTTTCTGAAGAATATGAATATTAATTCTGCCTTTAAGGAACACATGCTCTGGGGCAAAACATTTCTGATTAATGAAGAAACAAATAACTAAGGAGAAAGTTGTTGGTGTGGCAATAGAGAGGCTTGGATATTGGGGAAGCCCCAAAACTGCTTTCCCAATCCCTCTTCTTTCCGCTATAGTTTTGGTTCCTGAACTTTGATTTTTTAAGTATTTTGGATGCTAACTCTAAGAAGCTCAGTCATTTTAGAAAATAGTTACAAATTCTGAGAGCTGAAGACCAAAACTCCTAGAAACCCAAAAGTAGATAAGCAGTGTTGTATAAGGTTACAAAACAAATATAATGGATCAAGTCTATTTTTACTCACACTTAGAGTGTAGGGAGCCCCTGGTGGCACAGTGGGTTAAACCACTGAGCTTGTTGACCGAAAGGTTGCAGGTTTGAATGCAGGGAGTGGCGTGAGCTTCCGCTATCAGCCCCAGCTTCTGCCAACCTAGCAGTTCTAAAACATGCAAATGTGAGTAGATCAATAGGAACTGTTCCGGCGGGAAGGTAATTAGTGCTCCTTGCAGTCATGCCAGCCACATGACCTTGGAGGTGTCTATGGACAACTCCGGCTCTTCAGCTTAGAAATGGAAATGAGCACCAACCCCCAGAATTGGACACGACTGGACTTAATGTCAGCGGACTACCTTTACCTAGAGTATCATAGAATCATAGAATCAAAGAGTTGGAAGAGACCTCATGGGCTATCCAGTCTAACCCCATTCTGCCAAGAAGCAGGAATATTGCATTCAAATCACCCCTGACAGATGGCCATCCAGCCTCTGTTTAAAAGCTTCCAAAGAAGAAGCCTCCACCACACTCCAGGGCAGAGAGTTCCACTGCTGAACGGCTCTCACAGTCAGGAAATTCTTCCTCATGTTCAGACGGAATCTCCTCTCTTGTAGTTTGAATATGGAGTAGACACATTTAAATCCAATTGATGTCAATTAGTCAAAACTAACTACAGAATAAGTAGTTACAAAGGCATTTGGTGAATAGGAAACTATGGAATGAGACTTGAACAGCTTGAACAATGGAATATGGATTTTGGAAAACCATTTCGACATGAGATAATGACACCGCTTTTTATATGTGATTTTAATCTGTTTGATAGGAGCCCCTAGTGGCACATTGAGTCAAACCCTTGTGCAATCAGGACTGAAGACTGACAGGTTAGAGGTTTGAATCCAGGGAGAGTGCAGATGAGCTCCCTCTGTCAGCTCCAGCTCCCCATGCAGGGACATGAGAGAAGCTTCCCATGAGGAACGGAAAACATCAAAACAGTTGGTTGTGTCCTGGGCTATGTCCTTGCAGACGGCCAATTCTTTCACACCAGAGGCAACTTGCATTTTCTCAGATCTCTCTTGACACCAAGAAAAAAATACATTTGATAGACTGTTATGTGTGTTATGTGTTTTAATTGCTTATATGTTTAAATTCTTTGTATTTTTATGAGATATGTTTGTTACAGTAAGTCATAACAGGATCAAGTATGTGTGTGCTAAAGAAAACCTTATACTGTTGCTTATTATGTGCAGCTGCTAATGTAGGTCAACTAGTAAGTTTGAACCACACCTGGTGGGGTATAATTGTGTGGGTTTTAGAATACAGTTCAGCTTTTGCTCTGAGGAGCTTTTGCTCAGGCATTTTTCTCAACTGTTTGTATTGCTCTCTCATTTGGATGAAGAAGCTTTATTCTGTATTGCTTATAAAGACTATGTTTTATTTGCAACACTGCAAGTTTATGTTTTAACTCTGCTGATAAGAGTAGAGATACTTTGTTCATCTCCCCCTTGCCTGTGTGGAATGTTATTGTGTCTTCTGCATTGGACCTGACTGCAACCTGCTATGCACAACAGTGTTTTATTGTTTACCTGTGCAGCAATGAATTTTTGCAGGATTTGTAAGCCGCCTTGAATCCCCTCCCAGGTTGAGAAAGGTGGGATAGAAATGAAATGAAATAAATAAAGAATCATCCACACTACAGAACTATTGCAGGTTGATACTACTTAACTGCCATTGTTCTAACCTATGAATCTTGGGTTTTGTAGTTTATTGTGAAATTGGAGCTTTCTGAGAGAGTAGGGTAAACATCTCACTAAACTACAAACCGCAGAATTCCATAGCATTGAGCCATGGCAGCTAATGTGGTGTCAAACCGCTCTATTTCTGTGGTATATATATAGACTTATTTGGATGTTCCCCTGCAAACATTACTTTTGTCTGGATCCAAGCCATTGTTAGAAATGGTTTCCTATAACCACATGTTTCCCATAAGATGGAACTTGGTGATATTTTGTGATTAGCTAACCGCACTCTCTGTAACAAAAGACGTTGAAGGTTTCATGCAGATTTTCCATTCCACCAACAAAACATATCATTAAGTTGTCAGATGAAAAACAAATTATTTCAAGTGAAGCAATTATAAAAGGGATGGACTAGAGGACATTTCATTTGAAGATATGTTCCTTGCTATTAATAGGTGTAGCGTTCAAATAAATTTCTGCATCCAATCAACATGATATGAAAATGCCCGACTGTTGCGGGAAATTGTGATAACATCAAAAAGATCTTAACATTTCCAAGAATGTTCCCTTCACATTTGAATACCTGAATATGTGGATCTACAGACACGTGGTTGAAGCCAAAATCCAGTGAGCTTGTCATAGGGCATCAAGCAGTTTCATTTAATAAGGGTGGAGCTGTAAGGTATTTAAGTTCCATCCCCTTGGAGCTTTACTTTGTGCTTTGGAGTTGTGTAGTAATTTTCTCCCCTATACCTACCTTTTCCACTCATCTATCTCATCTCGGAGAGGTGAAGGGATCTGCCTTTGGGACAGTCCTGGGTTGTGATCCTCTCTCTTTTACAGATCTACAACTTGCATCTTTGAAATGCAAAGATACAGAATGGGGGATGCATGGCTCGAGAGCAGTACGTGTGAAAAAGATCTTGGAGTCTTCATGGACAACAAGTTAAACATGAGCCAACAATGTCATGCGGCAGCAAAAAAGGCAATGGGATTTTGGCCTGCATCAATAGGAGCATAGTGCCTAGATCCAGGGAAGTCATGATACTCCTCTAATCTGCCTTGGTTAGACCACACCTGGAATATTGTGTCGAATTCTGGGCACCACAATTGAAGAGAGATATTGACAAACTGGAATGTGTCCAGAGGAGGGCAACTCAAATGATCAAGGGTCTGGGAAACAAGCCCTATGAGGAGTGGCTTAAAGAGCTGGGCATGTTTAGCCTGAAGAAGAGAAGGTTGAGAGGAAACATAATAGCCATGTATAAATACGTGAGAGGAAGTCATAGGTAGGAGGGAGCAAGCTTGTTTTCTGCTGCCCTGGAGACTAGACACAATGGAACAATGGCTTCAAACTACAAGAAAGGAGATTCCATCTGAACATGAGGAAGAACTTCCTGACCGTGAGAGCCGTTCAGCAGTGGAAGTCTTTGCCCTGGAGTGTGGTAGAGACTCCTTCTTTGGAGGCTTTTAAACAGAGGCTGGATGGCCATCTGTCAGGGGTGATTTGAATGCAATATTCCTGCTTCTTGGCAGGGGGTTGGACTGGATGGCCCATGAGCTTGCTTCCAACTCTTTGATTCTATGATTCTATGATTCTATGATTTGAGCACTCTAACAGGAGGTCAGCTGTGACCAGCCCACCTTTCACCTGGAAACCCATGTCCTCTCTGTGGGAGAACATGTGGATCAAGAATAGGGCTCCACGGTCACCTACATACCCACTGCCATGACACCGCACTTGGAAAGCCATCACACTCAGACAATGAGGGAATTGCCTAAATAAAGTAAATACCATGGATACAGCAGCATTTGGACAGCATAGACTATCAGTAGAACTTGAAAAAAATCCAGGTGTCACTGTTTTTTGAATTTTGGATTCTGTTGTATTTTGCTTCATGGCTAACATGTCTAACATGAAGCAATGCTTAATATGTATTAATTGTAATTTATTTGATTTTAAGCTTAATGTTTTGTATGTGCTTTAAGGCATTGAATAAATGCCTATATGTAAGGAGCCTTGAGTCCCCTTCGGGGTAGAAAAAGGGTAAATAAATAAATATGGCTGCCCTTGGGTATGCATATTCTCCCCATTGACCAAAGAAGATGAATTAAAAAGTGGGGAAAGAATCTATAGCAACTAAACGTGTTCGTTACAAGAATTATAAACATTTGACAAACATAAATAAAAATAAAGTCATATGCACGTAAAACAAAATGAGGTTAAAAAAAAACTTAAGTGGGAAATAATGAAATAGAAAAATCCAAGCATCCAGGGTCAAGGTTCTAAGTATGTAATTCTTAAACCAAAACTGACAGATGTCCTCATCTCTAATGATGAACAGAGAATGGTATGCTTGTGATAGAACAGTGGTTCTCAACCTGTGGGTCCCCAGATGTTTTGGCCTTCAACTCCCAGAAATCCTAACAGCTGGTAAACTGGCTGCGATTTCTGGGAGTTGTAGGCCAAAACACCTGGAGACCCACAGGTTGAGAACCACTGTGATAGAATGATGTGAATGCATATATAAACATGTATGACATGTATGTTTATACCATGTCCCCAAAACTTGTTTTACACATATCTGTTGGTCTTTTTGCCATTAGATCAACTTCGACTAGCGATGGCCCTCCTTATGACAGACCTCCAAGACCCCTGGTCCTCCGCTGCTCTGTCAGGTCTTACCAACTGGGGGTGTGGCTTCTCAGTAACATCAATCCATCTATAGCAGTGGTTCTCAACCTTCCTAATGCCACGACCCCTTAATACAGTTCCTTATGTTGTGGTGACCCCCAACCATAACATTATTTTCATTGCTACTTCACAACTATCATTTTGCTCCTGTTATGAATTATCTTGTAAATATCCAATATGCAGGATGTATTTTCATTCATTTGGCACGAATACTCGATACGCCCAAATTTGGATACTGGTGGGGTTGAGGGGAGGACTGATTTTGTCATTTGGGAGTTGTAGTTGCTGGGATTTATAGTTCACCTACAATATCAAAGAGCATTCTGAACTCCACCAATGATGGAATTGAACCAAACTTGGGTCACAGAGCTCCCATGACCAACAGAAAATACTAGAAGGGTTTGGTGGGCACTGACCTTGGGTTTTGGAGTTGTAGTTTACCTACATCCAGAGAGCACTGATGTATCTGAACCAAACTTGGCATGAATACTCAATATGCCTAAATGTGGATACTGGTGCGGTTTGGGGAGGATAGCCCTTGACATTTGGGAGTTGTAGTGGCTGGGATTTATAGTTCACCTATAATCAAAGAGCATTCTGAACTCTACCAATGATAGAATTGAGCCAAACTTCCTACACGGAACCCCCATGACCAACAGAAAATACTGTGTTTTCTAATTGTCTTTGGCGACCCCTCTGACACCCCCTCGCGACCCCCTCAGGGGTCCCGACCCCCAGGTTGAGAAACACTGATCTATAGGCTGGTCTCCCTCTTTCCCTATTACCTTCTGTTTACCAAGCACCAGCATCTTTTCCTTAATCCACATCTTTTCATGATGTGTTCAAAGTACAACAGCTTCCCTTTAATTATATTCACTTCTTGAGAATTCAGGCTTGAATTCAGGCTGAGACCCATTCATTTGGTTTTTTCCCAAACATGTTTTTCAAATTACTTCTCCATTTGCTCTCTTGTTCATTATATTCTGAAGCAAAACAAGTCTTGGGCTCTATTCTGTATCATCTACATTCCAAGAACATTTCAAAAAAAGATTTTGTATCTTCTGTGTGATAGTGATATAATAACCAATATGATAACTCACAATGTTTCTCTTTTTCATTCTGGCACCAATGAACATTCAGGTGAAACTTATCTCTGATGTTGCAATTGATTGCTCCGGGGATGCTCTTATCTAATCTACGCTCTATTGTATTTCAATTGTATGGAATTTTTAAAATGCCAATTATTTTACGTAATACTTTTGATTGTTACACTTTCATTTATTTATTTATTTGCGACATTTATATGCCGTCCTTCTCACCCCGAAGGGGACTCAAAGCGGCTTGCAAGATATATTCATATAATATATTATATTATTAGCATAGTACAATATCAGTATTAAATATTACTATATTGTATTATACCATTATATTGTAATAAGATTAGTAATATTACATGTAATATAAATATATAATTATAATATATTACTACTAGTAGTATTATATTGCATTACATTATAATACTATAAATATTATATGTCTATACAATATATTATATTATTAACATAGCACAGGAGACAAGGTGGAATTGTCCTCTGGCCTCCTCTCTCTTCACTCTGGCCCAGAGCAGCAAGTTTATATCATATGTATGTATATATTTTGTATTTGGATGGTTTAGGATCTAAGTATGAATAAACTACTACTGCTGCTGCTACTACTACTACTACTTTTTAATTTATTTAAAAAAAACAAAGCCAGCAAACCTGCATTGACTTATCTATGGGTCAATGTAAATTTTGTCCCTTAACCCTTAGCAAAAAAAGAACCATCCTATTTTCTGAGTATAGTGGTGAAAGGCAAGGGCTTAGTCTCTCCTGGGAGAGCATAAAAGAAGTGCTCTGCCGTGGCACTGCTTTTGACCCTTTTTGAATCTCTGAGATAAGACATAGGAGTGGCAACAAGGCATGATTGGTTTCATGAGATTTATCCATGGATCATATCAAAATCCCAAACTCTATCCTCAACTTGTACATGAGGTTGACTTATATGATACTTCATTGTATACCTAACAGTTATTGCTATCTTTCCAAAGGTTTGATTTGTTACCCTTCACTTCAGCTGTAGAGTGACAATTGTGGCATCAGATATGTGATATGCAGAGGCGGCCCCAGGTAATTTTCAACGGTAAACAAACAGTATTTTGGCGCTCCCACCCCCCCAACCAATCATTGATATATATTTTCTGTTCATCGTGGGAGTTGTGTGTGCCATATTTGGTTCAGTTCCATCATTGGTGGAGTTCAGAATGCTCTTTGATTGTAGGTGAACTATACATCCCAGTAACTACAACTCACATATGTCAAGATCTATTTTCCCCCAAGAGCTCCTCAAGAGCGCCCCTGGGCAAAATCAACTATACTGCAAATGCTCCCTTTGCGTAATGGGTTGAGCCACCCCTGGTGATATGATTCCACTTTAATTGCTATGGCATCATCCCGAGACTTGTAGTTAAGAGAGGGGTTCCTAACCCCAGTGCTCTAGTCCAGAAATGGGCAAACCTTTTTGCCTTGGGGCTGCATTTTGGGCTGGGCCGAGAGGGCTGGAAAGGAGAGTGGCTAGGCACATGCTGGGTGGGACAAGCCTGGGAGGGGGGGGGCTGGGAAAGGATGGGGCGGGGAGGGGGTAGGAAGGGCCCAGGTCATCCTCAGGTTGTCCTCCTGTCATAAGGATGGGGCAGCTTGCCCCATTCTTATGACAGAAGCAAAACAAGACATGCACCAACTGTCCCGATCCTCCTTCCTCGATTTTTGAGGTGTCCTCTCGGCATTATATTGAGAGGAGGGCAAGACAAGCAATTGTCAAGAGGACTCCATAGGGCTCTCAGCCGTACGTGCCTTCCTCTGTCCATCTTCTCAGCATAAGGATGGGGCTGCTTGCCCTCCTTATGCCGGGAGGACGGTGA
The DNA here is from genome assembly GCF_037176765.1 of Anolis sagrei. NCBI lineage: Eukaryota > Metazoa > Chordata > Lepidosauria > Squamata > Anolidae > Anolis > Anolis sagrei. Next base: position 20,551,850 of record NC_090022.1, read on the forward strand.
GACATGTGGTGGCTGAGAGCACTCGAGGACTCTCAGCTACTGCATAAGAAGTCGGGCCAACATGTCCTTATGCTGAGAGGACAGGGAAAATGAGGGGGGCCTGAGGTAAGCACCCAGAGGGCCACATCTGGTCCCAGGATTTTAGTTTGCCCATGCTTGCTCTAGTCCCTTACTAAGGAACGAACACCAGAACACCATAGAACGTTCTCATGGCAGTTAAAGTAGAACCATAAGGTTAAAATTGTATAGTATGAAATGTCCTTGGGACTGTCCTAACTTGCAAATCATCCCATGTGACTCCCAACCCTGGTGTCCTCCCTTACTCACCCACATCCTAATAAATATGGGAGTTTACAAGAACCTGGTGTGACTCCTACAGATTACAAAACGTTTATAGTCTTCTACATGTATGTTACACTGCCCACACTCTGTGTGTGTATGTGTGTGTGAATGAGAGAGATTGTTTCTCCAAGAGGCAACCTCCTACTCACCAAAGAGCATGGGAAAACCTTGGATGATACTTAACCATTAATTCTTTGGCACCTAATTCCTTTCATCAATTTCACAAAGGAAATCCAGGCACATTTGTTTGTTTTTCCTTATGGGTGTAATCAGTATTTACTAGACATGTTTCTTCAAACCAACCTGTATGAAGACATCCAGGGACAGCCAAAAGGAGCTGGTATCAGGCACACCAAACCCTGCTGGAAATGAATGCTCTGTGCTCTGTTATGATGACACCCATTTGTGGATACGTTGCATCATTTTCCAGTTTCTCTCTGATGTGCCATGCAATGTCTGAACAAGTATTATGTGGCTCAAGTTTTCACGGGGTCCCTTCTTTTAAGGACACATTTGCTGCAATTTTGTCACTCATGAAAATTTTATTTGAAATGGCAGAAAGAATGGCTTTGATGATAGGATATAATTCCTAATGTACTTCATTATTGTAAATAACTTCAGAGAGGAGAAGATTGCTGGATGGGGTTATTAGCATGTTGGTACATTTTACATAACTTTTCACAGTGTGAAAAAAAATAATTTGTACAAAAATTATGGGGTTTTTTTAACACAAATTAATTTTTCCACAAACAAATCCAGAAGTGCAAAAAAAAAAAATCCAGATTACAAAAAACCCCTCAAGTATTTCAACATTATTTAAAATCCCATTTGTTTTTCTCACAAACTCCAAGGTAATTTGTGGAAAAACATTTTAAAACAAAGAATAAACAGAATCCCAAATTATGAAAAATTGTTTTATGAATGTTCGTGTGTTGTATTCTAACTATGTTGAATGGACATGTCCCATGTCAGCCCCCAGTCACTATGGGGAGATGGAGGCAGGATACATGAATCAATTAGGTGTTGTTGTTGTTGTTAGAAACATAACAAAATTAGTACACAGCAAACAAGATCACTATACTGGCTTTTGTATTTGATCACATGTCAGACACTTCCCAAGTGTTTAGGACTGTGTGATGTATCAGCAAATAATGTGTGCAGATCCTAGTAGGGTGGTGTAAAAAGATCACAGCGACAACCCTGACAGAAGGGAACACAAACCCACCACTGGACACTAGTGTGACAAAGATCAAGGCTATCTTGGCAAGAGAGAACAAGCAATCTCTCCCACTGCACACCAGCTTACAGGGTTATTGCTCAGCTGGACACTACATTAAATAAAGATGGTTAACTGTATCAAAGGGGGAAAGACTCTCTTATCCCACCTCAGTATTATAACTAATATGCGACCAGCTATGATGTAGTTTTAGACCAATGTATTTGTTAAATCACTGCCACCACCTCAATTAAATAAGTCTGAGGAAAACCATAGGTGTGATTGTGAAAATTAGGAAAAGTTATATTCAAGCTCTTTGTTCTTCATTGACCACTGTTACTTTTGCTGACTGGACTGAAAGAAATCTTCTTTACGTTAGCTGAGAATGTAAAGGTTATTATAGACCGAGGCAGACACCAATTTAAAGGTGAAATAAGAAACAGGTTTATTTTAGAACTAGATAAACAGATCAACTCTTAAAAGAGTGGTACAATAATCTTGATGCAGTTCAGTTTCTTAATGCTTAGCTGGATAAACAGGCAGTTTTACTTAAAGGCTTCAACTTTTGTTTCTCACTGAATTACTTGTCCTCACACGGATCACCACTGACACAGTGTGTCTTTGGAGCACAGCACCCAAACTGCCTCCCAGAGCGAAATCAGGCTTCCCTCTCACTGACCCTATCCTGTACAGTGAACCAGGATCCCTTGCCTATGCCTTGCTCTAATTCTAAAGCCTCACACAAAAGTTTTCCCTCTCTGCCTAAGATCTCTATAGCTCTTTCTCCCTAAAATATACTTCTTTTCTCCACGATATCTAAACTCCAACTCCACTTATTTGTCAAATAAGCCAGCCTTTTTCCCCTCTAAATCCAAACTCCTCCCCTGGCTGCTTCAGCCAATCAGGAGTCGGCTGACTCCTCCCTCCTGCCTCTGGCTCTCTTGCCAAATCCAGAACATGTCAGCTACAGACTTTCCAGGCTTCGGCCTTCCTGCCAAAAAGGTCAGTTTCATGACAGGTGGCCTTTTGCAGCTGACAAATGGTAATTTTGTCAGTGCCGATTGTGTTTAAGTGCAGGCCAAGGCCTTTAGGCACTGCACCCAGTGTGCCAATCACCACTGGGACCACCTTGACTGGCTTGTGCCAGAGTTTTTGCAGTTTGATCTTTAAATCGTCGTATCGTGTCAGCTTTTCCAGTTGTTTCTCTTCAATCCTGCTGTCGCCTGGGATTGCAACATCGATGATACATAGTTGGTTTTTTAACACAACTATGAGGTCAGGAGTATTGTGCTCCAAAATGCTGTCTGTCCGAATTTGGAAATCCCAGAGTAGTTTAGCATGTTCATTTTCTGTAACTTTTTCCGGCTTGTGATCCCACCAGTTCTTTGTTGCAGGCAGTTGGTATTTGTGACAAAAGTTCCAATGAATCATCTGAGCAACAGTGTTATGCCTCTGCTTGTAGTCTGTCTGCGCGATCTTCCTGCGGCAGCTGAGGATGTGATCTATCATCTGTCTCCTTGCAGAGTCTACACTTGGGATCTGTTGCGACTTTTCAATTTTGGCTTTGATGGCATTTGTTCTAAAGGCTTTTTCTTATTTTTATAATTATTGTATTGTATTATAGTATTATAAATATTATTATTATTTGAAACATAACAAGATTAGTATACAGCAAACAAGATCACTATGCTGGTTTTTGTATTGGATAACATTTCAGACACTTTCCAAGTGTCTAGGACTTTAGACACTGCACCCAGTGTGCCGATCACCAATGGGACCACGTTGACTTATCCTGGCTGACAACAGAGCCAGTATAGACTTCTTTAGAGTTTGTTTCACCATATTTAAATGGGTTGGGCACCCTTAAATCTACTTCTCAGATGAGATCCCTCTGACTTGGTTGAACCTACTGGTAGTTTACACTACCGCCAGCACAGCACATTATAGAAGCAGTTAATGACAATTTTTATTATTATTACTATTGACACAAAAACACAGTATGTCACAGAAAACGAGATATATATGCTGGATTTTATATCACAAAATCACAAGTCGAAGACTTTCCAAGCGTCTAGGACTGTGTGATGTATTTTTGAATGATGCATGCTGATCCAAGTAAGGTGGCCTTTTGCAGTTGACAGATCATGATTTTGGCAATGTTTATTGTTTCCAAATGCCAGCTGAGATCTTTATTATTTATTTATTTATTTATTTATTTACTGCTCTTATATACCGCAATTCTCAGCCCGAGGGCGACTCATTGCGGTGTACAACATAAAAACAGGTGCAAATTGCAAGACATAGTGCAAGATATCCACAATCATCATTATCAAAAAACATCTTATCAAACATCAACAATACTACAAAATTTCTACTACATTCCGAATCGTCTCATCGTCAAACCCACAATCCAATATAATTTCCGTTGTTCCATTCCTATGGTCAAATCTCCAGTCATTGCACTTCTTGATCAAATGCCTTCTTAAACAGCCAGGTCTTTAGCTTCCTGCGGAAAATCAACAGGGAGGGGGCTAGCCTGATGTCCACGGGAAGGGTGTTCCACAGCCGAGGAGCCACCACCGAGAAGGCCCTATCTCTCGTCCCCGCCAGCCGTTTCTTTGGCTAAATCTATATAAAACACCAAAGTTTCACATTTCAGAAGTTGGATGTTCCTGCCTGGCAGAATGGAGTTGGATTGGTTGGCCCTTGTGGTCTCTTCCAGCCCTATGATTTCATGCACTGATTGGATTTTGTTTTGAAAGTTTACCTTCAAGGGATAACCTTTCTGAAAAAAGGGGAAAAAACATACCTAGGGTTAGAAAAGAATTCTATGTCTCAGAAAGCTAATTAGAGCTTATTTAAATAACATAATGGAACAAGCCAGAAACTTCTAGGCATAGGCGGGCATCTTGTTCCAACTTGAATGCAGCAGCAACAAACAAGGTTTCTTCATCCCTGGAAGGCAGTTGGCTCCACCTTGCATTTCAGATTCTTGCTTCCAGATTGCATTTAACCACACACACACACACACAGGTTGGGCTGAAGTTGTATTGAGTTGCCCGGCATTACCTTGCCAACCTGATAATGAATGCCTTTTCCAGGCTACTTATTAGCATGAGCCTCCTACCTTCCTTTTTGCTGGGCAGTGCCACCTAGTCACAGAAACTCCAGAGGGAGCGGTCCAGGTGGCGCTGAACCATATCGCAGGTTGCAATAGTCTACTCCCATATTCATGAGGCCTTATTTCTTCTCCAGTCACTATAAGAAAAGTCATAGCTTTACCCATGACAACCGAGTCAATATTGACTGAAATGCTTATTAGCAAAGGTGGGGCTAATTAGCTGTACTCATAATTAGTCACCAGTGACAGCCAGCAAGTTGCCAAAGTGAGCAGAATTCCCATACCTTCCAGCATTAATCAAAGATGCTTTGTGCAGAGTTGACTTTTGTTTAATCCTCTAAAGGAAAGACTCCATCTTAAACTGATTCCATTGCACACGATCAAAGTTACATGTTCTGATTGAACTTACAATAGACTACAATTACCATATGTCTTTGAAAATAGAGTCTTTTTTGAACTGTTTATTTTTATTTTCTCTTATCAGAATTGCTTGGAATTTCAAGTTTTTTAAAAACATTGTGTGAGTTGTATTTGCATATAAATACATATGGAGATGAGACTTAAAGTCTGGCCTTTATGGTGTCTGTGATTCTAACAGATATAGTTTGTTTCAGTAGGCATAATTGGAAGATACTACATGGGCCAACTGCATTCTGCCATGAAAGAATACACAATCAAAGCACTCCTGACAAACAGCCATCCAGACTCTTCCAAGAAGAAGACTTCCCTACAATCTGAAATAGCATATTCCACTTTCAAATAACTCTTGCTGTCAGGAAGTTCTTTCTAATATTAGGTAAGATCTCTTTTCTTGTAGTCTGAATCCATTTCTCTATGAAGCAGAGAAAATCCCACTCTCTTTTGCATGCTAAGCAAGCTCTCTCTACTTTCAGTGAATTCATCTGGTATTTACTGTTGCAATCATTCACCATTCATAGAAAGTGGTAGACCCAAAATGTCACACTGAGACCCCTTCTACACAGCTGAATAAAACCCCACATTATCTGCTCTGAACTGGAATATATTGCAGTGGGGACTCAGATAACCCAGTTCAAAGCAGATATTGTGGGTTATTCTGCCTTGGTATTCTGGGTTATATGACTGTGTGGAAGGGCCCTGATAGTCACCCAAGGAGATTTCATTGTATGCACAGCAAAAGGAAAAGAGGGAAAGAATGGCACCAGAATGGAGGCATCCGTCTTCTTGTCAGTCACAATTTCAATCCATTATGTTGAGCAATGCAAGACATATTCTGAATGAGAGATATTCTAACTCTCTCAAAAGTTCTATGCAATTAGGTGGCAATGTAGGACTTGGTTATAGGACTCTTCTACATATGCTTAGCAGCAGTATAACACCCTCAGATGCAAACTTCAAAGCCTTAAAATAGAAAGTAAGTGTAAATACAGCATAGAAATTCAACTACAGTCAAATTTTGTCCCTTCCTAAATGCATAATTGAAAATCCAACTACCTTATTTAGAGTGAGAAGGGCATAATCCTTATCCCAAGCAGTGTAGCTCTTCTCCGGTTCTCCCTTTTCTTGAATTCAAGCTCTCTTTGAGGGTTTCTCATGCAGAACCAACGCAATAATTCATAGAAGTTTCAGAAGCATAGTTGGAAAATCTGGGAGGTGGCTCAAGTTTCTCTTGATGCAAAGGAAGCAACCTCTTGTTTGCGTTTGTTCTCCAATTGCTTAGAAGTGCTGTCACACAATATCAAAAATGAGGTCAGACCCATTATGCTATGGGGAAAGCGATTAGACTTTGCTGCATAAATGAAAATTTGGGTTAGTGCATCTAAACTTTGGTGCCATTGACCTACAAAGTGAGCCTAAAGCCAGGGAACTGTTTTGTTGTTCTTTTACTTGTAAAGTGTCGTGTTTGGTGTACTTACTAGGCGATCCCTCATAGCTCGGGGATGATTGTCTTCCAGATGTGGTGTTTTGGTGGTGGATCTATAGTTGGCTGTGGAGCCCTATTCTTGATCCACATATTATCCCGTAGTGAGGACATCGGTTTCCAAATGGAAGGCGGTCCTGGTCAGGGTTGGCTTGATGTGCCTTCTTCTTGGCATGTTTCTCCCTTTTGCCCTTCATTTGTGCCTCTTCAAATTCTACAGCACTGTTGGTCACAGCTGACCACCAGCTAGAGTGTTCAAGAGCCAGGGCTTCCCAGTTCTTGGTGTCTATGCCACAGGTGTGGGTAGCATATTAAAAAACAATGATGATGATATGTCATTGTCACTGAAGGATTTCTTGTTCTAAATATGGAAAGAATGTCTTGAAGGGATTACACATGGGTAACATGAATATGGATATAGAGTGTGTTGGCATCACTTCTATTGCCTTCCTCATGCAAAGTAAGGATCCCACCACTTGAGCCAACTCAATAGCTGCATTGTGTTACTATCCCATAATAGTCATAGAAAGGATTAACTCCAAGACTATGGAAATGTGCTGTGGAGGAGTACATACTACACATTTGTTCTGTCATTGATGCTAATCATCCAGTTGCATGGTGTTGCTACCCAAGATATTCATTGAAAGAGGCAAACCCAAGACATCACCCAAAATAGCCCAATATTTAGATTGAGTTTTAAGCAAAAGAGAGAGAGAGAGAAAAGAGAGGGGAAAGAAGAGAGAGACTGAGAGTAAAAACTTGGCTGGAGAATGCGGGCATCGATCCCGCTACCTCTTGCATGCAAAGCAAGCGCTCTACCAGTGTAGAAGAACGGGATCGTTTGGCTCGAAACTGCGGCATGGAGGGGGGGAGGCGTTCCACTAGCCGTGAGGCCCCCATAGAGGTCGTGGTGGGAAGGAGGAGATGCGGGAGACGGAGACCTCGAATTCGGCTCAATTCGGACCGCTTATCCAAATTAACTATTCCCAATCGGTCTCCGAAGGTAAATTGGTGTAACCAGGTGAGCGGGCCCTCTGGCTTGAAGGTGGTGTTGTTGAACGCCAGGTCTGTCAACGGAAAGACATCTTGGATCCAGGATTTAATCCTGGAGGAGCGGGCAGATCTGGCGTGCATCACGGAGACCTGGTTGGATGAAGCGGGGGGCGTAAACCTCTCCCAGCTTTGTCCTCCAGGTTTCTCCGTGCAACACCAACCAAGAGCCGGAGGACGGGGAGGCGGGGTCGCAGTGGTCTATAGAGATTCCATCCATCTAACCAGGACCCCCATCCCGCAGACCACAAACTTTGAATGCGTCCACCTGAGGGTGGGTGACCGGGACAGAATAGGGATTCTGCTAGTGTACCGTCCACCTCGCTGCACTACAGTCTCCCTACCTGAGCTAGCGGGGGTGGTCTCGAGCCTGGCGGTGGAGTCCCAACGGCTTCTTGTGCTGGGGGACTTCAACATCCACGCCGAGGCAACCCTCACAGGTGCGGCTCAGGACTTCATGTCCGCCATGGCAACCATGGGGCTGTCCCAACGAATAACTGGCCCCACCCACTGTGCTGGACACACATTGGACTTGGTTTTCTGTCAGGGATGGGAGCAAGGTGGCGGGGTGGAGGAGTTGTCTAGCTCTCCGTTGCCATGGTCCGACCACTTCCTGATTAGATTTAGACTCACTGCGCCCCCTAACCTCCGCAAGGGTGGAGGACCCATTAGGATGGTCCGCCCCAGGAGACTAATGGATCCAAATGGATTCCTGATGGCTCTTGGGGAGTTTCCCGCCGCCGCGGTAGGTGATCATGTCGAGGCCTTGGTCGCTCTCTGGAATGGGGAGATGACCAGGGCTATTGACAAGATCGCTCCGGAACGTCCCCTCTCGAGTAACCGAGCTAAACCAGCCCCTTGGTTTACTGAGGAGCTGGCAGCGATGAAGCGAAAGAAGAGGGTTCTAGAGAGCGTGTGGCGCTCAGACCCAAGCGAGTCAAACCGAACACGGTTTGTGTCCTTTTTAAGGGCATATGCCGCGGCAATAAAAGCCGCAAAGAAAACTTTCTTTGCGGCCACTATTGCGTCTGCAAAAAACCGTCCGGCGGAGTTGTTTCGGGTTGTCAGAGGTCTTTTAACTCCCCCAACTTCAGGTGGGAGCCCTGACAACTCGGCAGCACGCTGTGAAGCATTTGCTCGGTTCTTTGCAGACAAAGTCGCTTTGATCCGCGCTGGGCTGGACGCCACATTAGATGCAGTCTCTGTGAATGTGACACAAGCACCTGCTTGTCCGATTTTGTTGGATTCCTTTCAGTTTGTGAAACCCGAGGATGTGGACAAGATACTTGGAGGAATGAGACCCACCACGTCCATCCTAGACCCCTGCCCATCCTGGCTTCTGAAAGAGGCCAGAGGGGGATTGGCCGAGTGGGTTACGGTGGTGGTTAATGCCTCCCTTCGGGAAGGCAAGATTCCAGCGAGCCTAAAACAGGCTATTGTAAAGCCGCTGTTGAAGAAACCATCACTCGACCCCACTAAATTGGACAACTTTCGGCCTGTTTCCAATCTTCCCTTCTTGGGCAAAGTCATGGAAAGCGTGGTGGCCTCACAACTCCAGGTATTCTTGAGAGACACGGATATTCTGGATCCGGCACAGTCTGGTTTCAGACCGGGACATGGTACTGAGACGGTCTTGGTCGCCTTAGTGGATGATCTGCGCCGGGAGCTAGACAGGGGGAGTGTGTCCCTGTTGGTGCTCCTGGACCTCTCAGCGGCCTTCGATACCGTCGACCACGGTATTCTTCTGGGGCGCCTTGCAGGGATGGGTCTTGGGGGCACTGCTCTGCAGTGGCTCCAGTCATTCCTGGAGGGTCGTACTCAGAAGGTGTTGCTGGGGGACTCCTGTTCAGCGCCACAGCCGTTGACTTGTGGCGTTCCTCAGGGTTCCATCTTGTCCCCCTTGCTGTTTAACATCTACATGAAGCCGCTGGGTGAGATCATCCGGAGTTTCGGGGTGCGGTGTCACCTGTACGCAGATGATGTCCAACTCTGTCACTCCTTCCCACCTGCTACTAAGGAGGCCGTCGAAGTCCTGAACCGGTGCCTGGCCGCTGTAATGGTCTGGATGAGGGCGAACAAACTGAAATTAAATCCAGACAAGACAGAGGTACTCCTGGTCAGTCGCAAGGCCGAACAGGGTATAGGGTTACAGCCTGTGCTGGACGGGGTCGCACTCCCCTTGAAGGCACAGGTTCGCAGCTTGGGTGTGACCCTGGACTCATCGCTGAGCCTGGAGCCTCAGGTTTCAGCGGTGACCAGGGGAGCATTTGCACAGCTCCGGCTCGTGCGCCAGCTGCGCCCGTATCTTGGGAAGTCTGACTTGGCCACGGTGGTACACGCTTTGGTCACATCCCGCCTCGACTACTGCAACGCTCTCTACGTGGGGCTGCCCTTGAAGACGGCCCGGAAGCTACAGCTAGTCCAACGTGCGGCTGCCATGGTGTTAACGGGAGCAGGACGCAGAGAGCATACAACGCCCCTGCTGTCCCAGCTCCACTGGCTGCCGATTCGCTACCGGGCCCAATTTAAGGTGCTGGTATTATCCTACAAAGCCCTAAACGGTTCCGGCCCAAAATACCTTGCAGACCGCATCTCGGCCTATGAGCCCACGAGGGCCTTGAGATCATCCGGGGGGGCCCTTCTCTCGGTCCCGCCTGCCTCACAGGCACGCCTGGCGGGAACGAGAGAGCGGGCTTTCTCGGTGGTAGCCCCCCGGCTGTGGAACACCCTCCCTGTTGAAGTCAGACAGGCGCCCTCTCTGCTGGCCTTTCGTAGAGCCCTAAAAACATGGCTCTTCGAGCAGGCCTTTAACTGAAACTATCTTGAACGACACTGGAATGGACTAGGAATACGAAATTGGCCATGACCCCAGGACTTGACGAAGCGGATTTTTAGGATAAGTATATGTTATGTTTGTATTGTCGAGTCTGTATTGTCTGGACCTTTTGTACACTGTTCTTCTTGTTGCTGTTCACCGCCCCGAGTCGCCCTCGGGCTGAGAGGGGCGGTCAATAAATGCAAAAAATAAATAAATAAATAAATAAATTTGAGCTAATTCCCCAGTTCCTTAGCAGTGTGGCCCCATATTACCTTAAGGACAGACATAGCCATATGCAATATGCTCTCTATAAAGTAAAATAAAGTGGAGTGCCACTGGTAGATCACTGGAAAAGATTTTGCTTCAGCCTCTCATATTATACATAAGCTTTCTACCATCTGAGCTAATTCACCAACTGCTTAACAGCAACACCTTGCAATATTGCAAGAAAAGGGCAGACACAGGGTGCTGTTAAGACATAACAAATAATCCATACAGCAATTACCTATGAATAATACATTAAATTAGTTTAAAATTTGTTTAAAAATAGAAATTACAATGATAAAAGTACAATAATATTGGTAATATCACTAGTTGGCAGGGATCCTGAGGCTATACAAGTCTACCTGTGAACACACATGAAGACATTCTTATTAGGAAGTTTTATCCTTACTGCCATCCCAGTGATTGAGATGGGTTGAGATGGGTGACTGCTGAGTTAAAGGAAGGTTAACATCACTAACTGTCAGTCAGTGCAGTGGCAGTTGATGGCTCTCGTGGCAACAGAATTGTAGATTTGTTCTCTATTTCCATCAGAACTCTGAAGGAGAAATGGCTGAGAATAGGATTTAGTACCCTGGACAGAACGGAAAAATTCAATTTTATCCCTGGGAGAAGCTTCACCATTAGCCCCGGCATGGGAACAACAGGTACCAATATAAAAGCAGATAGAGGGTACACACGATTTTCAAGATCTGTCCAAGGTGCTGAACTCAATAACCAACCCTACCTCCTCTCCGGCTAAGACCCAGACTGGATTTCTACTTCAAAAACAACAAACTGAAACCAGGAAAGGGATGAGCACACGATGCATCTGAAAGGTCTTTGTACCCATGTAATTGCACTGACATAATGCATCAACTTGATAACACCATTGCTCAGATGATCCATCTGCCTGTGACAAAGAACTAGTGGGATCACAAGCCTCAAAAAGTTACAGAAAATGAACATGTCAAACTACTCTGGGACTTCAGAATTCAGACTGACAAAATTTTGGAGCACAATACTCCTGACTTCATGATCGTGTTAAAAAACGAAGTATGGATCTGGGTTGTTGTAGGTTTTTTTCGGGCTATATGTCCATGGTCTAGAGGCATTCTCACCTGATGTTTCGCCTGCATCTATGGCAAGCATCCTCGGAGGTAGTGAGTATGGATCGTCGATGTTGCAATCCCAGGCAACAGCAGGATTGAAGAGAAGCAACTGGAAAAGCTGACACAATACAAGGATTTAAAGATTGAACTGCAAAGAATCTGGCACAACCTAGTCAAGGTGGTTCCAGTGGTGATCGGCACACTGGGTGCAGTTTCTAAAGACCTTGGCATGCACTTAAACACAATCGGCACTGACAGAATTATCCGTCAGCTGCATTATTCGCTGATGTATCAGACACTGTCCTAGACACTTAGGAAGTGTCTGATGTGTGATCCAATACAACAGCCAGCAAAGTGATCTTGTTTTCTGTAGACTCATCTTGTTGAGTTTCAAATAATAATAATAATAATCATCATCATCATCATCTTTATTTATATGCCACCCCATCTCCCCGACGGGACTCAGAGTGGCTTGCAACAATGTGAACAATGCAAACAATAAACAGTAATATAACAAATAACCAATTTAAAGTCAAACCTCATCTTCCATGATCTGCTGGATAATGTAATTATCTTTGATCCTGATGGTAGGTAGCACTTACATCAATCTGATGTGGGAAATTAGCTCAGGTGGAAGTGTGCCTGTTTAGCACATTCCATCCAAATTGACATAATCTTTCTTTTGTCATACCTATAACAAAACCTTTTCAGATCACGTTCTTCATCGTACCTTGGATCACCCTGTTTTCAGGTTCTTGTGATATGTATTTATAATCAGTATAGCTCAGTGGGGAATTAGCTCAAATGGTAGAGCGCTCGCTTAGCATGTGAGAGGTAGTGGGATCGATGCCCACATTCTCCAGTTAAGCTTTTTGGTCCTCTCTTCTATCATGCATAGAACAAAGCCTTTTCAAGCCACTTTCTGCATGGCATCTTGAGTTGGTCTCTTTGTCAGGATACTATAAAGCAGTGCCGATTAAGTGGGAAATTAGCTCAAATTGTAGGGCACTATCTTATCATATAAGAGGCTGTGGGATCATCCTACCAACACCAAATTCCGAGTCTGGATATTTTTCTAGAGGTGACGGAAAGATAATAAGGGCCCTGGAAGAGTAGAGAAATGTGTTTTTGTGTGCCTTCATCACTTCTGACTTATGGCAACTCCATATCAACCCTACCATGTAATTTTCTCAGCACAATTTATCCAGAGGTGACTTTGCCATTGCCTTTCACTGAGGCTGAAACAGTATGACTTGCTCAAACTGTCAATGACAGGATCCTGCCAAATACCTCCCTCACCTCAGTAACTAGTAATTCATCAAGCTATTTTGCATGCACAAAACCAGATGTTGCACAAACAAAACACAACCCCTTCCCTGAACAAGTGCACATGGACAACGAGAACTCAGTGGAGAATGTGGGCATCGACCCCACTAACTTTCACATGCAAAGCAAGCACTTTACCATTTGAGCTAATTCTCCAGTTGGATAGCATTGCTATTCCACAACAATAACAGATTCAAGGTCTGCCCTAAAAGTGAATGGAGGAAGTTCATACATATCAAAAGGAGGAGAAGAAAATCATGACAGGAAAATGAAAGCATCATTCCCACTATCTCTTGTATTCCAAGCAAATGGGGTAGCATTTGAGTGAATCCCCCTTATATCTGACACCATAATGCCATGTTATGAAATTTTAGAATGCATTCACTGCTCTCACTAATATGGGAGGAACCAGGCAACAGTGATTTAGTAACAATAGGCAAAAGGTTGCATCTACACTATAGAATTAATACTGTTTGACACTGTGATGGTTCAGTGCTATGGAGGCATGGGTGTTGTAGTTTCAGAAGGTCTTTAGCCTTGTGAAACTACAAAAGAGTGCTAGTGGCTCAGTCCACTACAAATCTCAAGAGTCCATAGTATTGAGCTATGCCACTTAGTGGTGTCGAATTGTATTAATTCTGCAGTACGAAGGCACCCAAAGAGGATATACCTTTTGATTTTGCTTTGTACCACTGAATTGAGCTATGTACTGGGGATTTTGGTAAATTGCATACCAATTGCATAAATTGATATTACACTTTGATAATATTACACATAGATTGTTTTATGTTTGTTCTGATACCCAAAGAGGATATACCTTTTTAGGAGCTAGCCAAGGTCCTGAATCCTATTCTCTACCCTTTCCCAGAGTGAATTCACAGCCTTAACAACACAAAGACCACCAACTGCCACTGCACTAAATGCCTATTAACGGTGTTAGCATTCTCTAAACTCAGCAATCCCAAGTCAGCCACACACTCTGTTCCATCAGTTTTGTGCAAGATTGCTGGAGTGAAAATGAAACAAACATTTCCTAACCAGGATACTTTTGCATATGTGCTCATACACATATGGATGTTGTTGTTGTTCATTCGTTCAGTCGTTTCTGGCTCTTCGTGACCTCATGGACCAGTCCACGCCAGAGCTCCCTATAGGCCGTCACCACCCCCAGCTCCTTCAAGGTCAGTCCAGTCACTTCAAGGATGCCATCCATCCATCTTGCCCTTGGTCGGTCCATCTTCCTTTTACCCTCCACCTTCCCCAGCATAATTGTCTTCTCTAGGCTTTGCTGTCTCCTCATGATGTGGCCAAAGTACTTCAACTTCGTACACATATGGATAGTTTTTGGGTTTCTGTTAACACCAGCGCTGTTGCCTCTGGGGACTAAAAGAGTTGAATAGCAGAAAGAAAATGGAAACCATGCCTCAGAGAGCCACCTGGTGGCACTATTATATTCAGAGGCCTCATTAGAACAGCTTTTAAACACTTGACCAGTGAGGAATTAGATGAATTGAGAATGCACTTGTTTAGTATTCAAGAAACAGTGGGATTGGTATTCATGTTTTCCAACCTCTGGACTTCTTTAGTCATAGACACACCCAAGCCTACTTTGGTTACTTTCTCCATGGTATCATGGACCTGTGATAGTAAGGCAGTGTTATAAGGTAGCCAGTGAATTAGCTCAAAAGATATGAGACTTGTTTCAGATGTGAGAGATAGTGGAGCTGAAACATTTTTTTTTCAGGCACCTCATTGGGGGTCTTCTATATCCCCCCCCCCCCAAATATACAGCACTGCCCTTCATGTTTTTTATAAGTCAATGCCATGTCTACTGTCTTCTTGGGATAATATGAGATCATAGCATTAGGTAGAGGGGGAATTAGCTCAAATGGAAGAGCACTTGCTTTGTATGTGAGAGATCATGGGATCAATACCCATATTCTCCAGTTAAGTTTCAGCTCTCTTCTTTTTTGAATGCATAGAGCTAGAGCCCTCTAGCCATTTCTTTGAGCCTCCCCTTCCTGTGAATGTTATGGGATAGCAACACCATGCAGCTGGGGAATCAGCCCAAGTGGAAGCTACTTTCCTTGCATGCAAGGAGTAGCAGGATTGATGCTCATGCTCTCTATTATCTATATTTACTTTAGTCATATGTGCAACAAAATGCATGGCATCACAGGTCTCCCTCTCACTTTGGTCAACCACCAACGGCCAAATATAAGTACTCAATTTTAGGTCTTCTGGCTCCAAAGACTCCAATGTCTTTGACGTTAGCCCAAATTTCAACCACAGCAACCCAAGAGATATGTGTAGTAGAAATGAATGTTTCAGGGAGGTTAGCAAGCAGCCCACAATTACTTAAGGTAATAATAATAATAATAATAATAATAATAATATATTTATATTCCGCTCTATCTCCCCAAGAGGACTAAGAGCGGATTACAACATACACAGATAGGCAAACATTCAGTGCCTTTAATACAATGGAATAACAATGACATACAAATACACAGAACCAAGGTAAAGGCTTCCCCTTTCAACTCTGGCTTTCTGGAGGTGGTGTTCAATGGCCACGGAGAGGTGCTCTTGTTCCATTTCCAAGCCAATTAGCCTGTTGTCTGTAGGCACTTACTTGCAGGTCATGTTGCTGGCATGGCTGCATGGGCACCTTCATTATCTTCCCACTGAAGCAGTACCTATTGATCTACTCACATTTGCAAGTTTTCAAACTGCTAGGTTGGCAGGAGCAAGGGCTAACAGAGCTCACCCCAACCTGCAGCTTCAAACTGCCAAGCTTTAGGTCAGAAGATTCAACAGTTCAACAGTCTCACCCGTTGTGCCACCACAACGGATACTACTAACCTGTATGGTTACGAATCAATTGTTCTAACTTATTTGTTATTGTAACTTGGTTATCCTAAATATCTCATATAACAATTGCACACCACAGATGACACTTACTTCTTTGAGAAAACTATTGTCATTCTTCCACATCCGCAGGTTTCACTTCTGAAGATTTCATTCTTTGTGGATTTCATTAATATATTTTCTTTAGGAATGTCTAGATCTTCCAGCATGACTCTGTGGTCAGTCTCTGTTCTGGCCAGACCCTGTTATTAATACAATCTGGACTCAACTGACTCAACTGATGAACTCTCCTAACCTTCTCTATCACAAGCATTTTCAAACACCTCCCAGCCAATCACCATTCACCTTCAACATTCCATGTTCTTACTCCCTTTACTGTCCAATACCTTATTCCATATAATAAACACTCGGTTACATATTTTTATAGGTGCATCAATACCATGCAGCTGGGGAATTAGCTCAAATGGTAGAGCGCTCGCTTCGCATGCGAGAGGTAATGGGATCGATGCCCATATTCTCCACAATGTTTTCTATTTCCATAAGCATTGATTGAATAATCTTGTGCAAAAAGAAAGTTTGTTTTGTTTCCACATTCAAGTTTTGTACATGATCGATGGTTTAACGAATATATGGGTTTTAGCAAACAGAATGTATGTGTTGGGGGAAGACAATTGATGTAAGCTTCATCATTGTCATCATCATCTTCTTCTTCATTACCTTCATTATTATGCTATCAGTGTACATTATGCTATCAATTACAATCATGCCATCCAAATAAAAGATCCAGGGTTGTTCCATTTGTCAGTCACATTAATTCGTGGTTACCTATTGCACTGCTCCAATTACTGGTCAAACGAGTGGTCCCAAAGCCATGTCTTAAATTTTCTGAAAGTCAGGAGAAAGGAGGCTGATCTGATTTTGTTGGGGAGTTCCATAGATGAGGGGCCACCACTGAGAAGGCCCTGTTTCTTGCCCCCACCAGTCACTCCTGCGAAGGAGGTGGGACTGAGAGCAGGGCCTCCCTGGATGATCTTAACCTCCAACATGGATCATAGAGGAAGATACGATCAGACAAGTAAGCTGGGTTGTTACTATTTAGGGCTTTATAGGCTAAAGCCAGGACTTTGAATTGTGCTCAGTAGCAGACTGGCAGACAATGGAGCTGACATAACAGGGTTGTATGCTTGTGTGCTTCCAGAATGCCACTCTCGCCCCCCCCCCCCCCACATGTTTACACAAGAATACATTTCACCTCACCTTCTCTCCATTGACATTCCTTAAAAAATTCTCCAGCAGCAACCACTTGTATTTTTCTCACTGTGTGTCAAAGCACGTGCTCTTGCACAATGTGCCTTGTTTTGTGAAGATAACTATGGAATTCATTTGTAGTTCTGATTTTTAAGAGACACTTTTCATACTGCTGAATGAACTAAATACGGAATATATTTTGAACTTCAGAATAATTTCCTGGGTTTTTTTTAATGATTAGTCTCACTTTGCTGCTACTGTAGTTTGTTGGCAGCATTAGGAGTAATGAATTGGGCACTTTGTGTGCATGTGTGTGTTCACCTGTCCATACACACATGCACAATCTTGGGTTGAAGAAAGGGCAGGGGGTATGGATACTTGTAGATTCTAGTATTTTAGCAGCAATATTCATAGAATCATAGAATCAAAGAGTTGGAAGAGACCTCATGGGCCATCCAGTCCAACCCCCTGCCAAGAAGCATTGCATTCAAATCACTCCTGACAGATGGCCATCCAGCCAATGTTTAAAAGCTTCCAAAGAAGGAGCCTCCACCACACTCTGGGGCAGAGAGTTCCACTGCTGAACAGCTCTCACAGTCAGGAAGTTCTTCCTCATGTTCAGATGGAATCTCCTTTCTTGTCGTTTGAAGCCATTGTTTTGCATCCTAGTCTCCAGGGAAGCAGAAAACAAGCTTGCTCCCTCCTCCCTGTGGCTTCCTCTCACATATTTATACATGGCTATAAATATCTCTTCTCCAGGCTAAACATGCCCAGCTCCTTAAGCCACTCCTCATAGGGCTTGTTCTCCAGACCCTTGATCATTTTAGTCACCCTCCTCTGGACACATTCCAGCTTGTCAATATCTCTCTTGAATTGTGGTGCCCAGAATTGGACACAATATTCCAAGTGTGGAATAGCGGAATAGAGGGGTAGCATTACTTCCCTAGATCTAGACACTATGCTCCTATTGATGCAGGCCAAATTCCCATTGGTTTTTTTTTTTTTTTGCTGCCACATCACATTGTTGGCTCATGTTTAACTTGCTGTCCACAAGGACTCCAAGATCTTTTTCACACGTACTGCTCTCGAGCCAAGCGTCCCCCATTCTGTGTCTTCGCATTTCGTTTTTTCTGCCTAAGTGGAGTATCTTGCATTTGTCCCTGTTGAACTTCATTTTGTTAGTTTTGGCCCATCTCTCTAATCTGTCAAGATCGTTTTGAATCCTGTTCCTGTCCTCTGGAGTATTGGCTATCCTTCCCAATTTGGTGTCGTCTGCAAACTTGATGATCATGCCTTCTAGCCCTTCATCTAAGTTATTAATAAAGATGTTGAACAGGACCGGGCCCAGGACGGAACCCTGCGGCACTCTGCTCGTCACTTCTTTCCATTGTGGAATGGCCTGTTATGAGAGAAGGCCAGAAGGGCAACACCATGAAACACCACACTGGGTGACACCAACACTAATGACGTCACTGTGTACACTTACGGAATCACCATACAATGTACACTTTTGTGTTAAGAACAGCAAGCAGATCATCTGGTCTTTGTCAGGCCATGCTTTTGAGTACCTAGTTTTCTGCACTATAAAAACACAGAGAGCAATATTGACTCATGTCTAAGAATCCTTTCCTCCAAATCACTCACAAACATGCCAGGGCTTGGATAGTAGCGATTGCAGAATGAGAGTGTGGATGGGAGTGGATTTTTCTCCTTCACTCTTGGAATTCTCCCGAACCTTCATTTACATGCAATCTTATAGATGTTCCTTCTTCTCCATCTTTCAAAATGTTGGGTGTGTCTCTGTTCTCACCTGTGTGTTCCCGATTGGCTCTTTCCCAATTGCCTTTCTGAGTAAAAGTGATTCCCTCCAAAACCTCCCCTGCTCACAGCTGCTTAGAAAGACTCCTTGTTCAAGAGCTCCTGAGCTGGGCATCCCGTCTTCATAGCCTTCTTGCCATTTTCTGCAGGCGCATTCCTATCAGACGGTTGCTCTGCTTCCTTGCGAATATTTTCAAGATGAACAAGTTTCTTTTTCTGGGCTTTTGTGTTCTGCTCTTATCCACAGTTGGTAAGTGTCATATTCCAAAAAGTAAGAGTATATTTTTCCTTGAAAAGTTTTAGTGATATATTTCTGAAGGGCAGGGAGGTTTTCTTAAAAGGTATCAGCCTAAGGTCGACATTTAAATGCTATGAGAAGGGAAGATGTTGGTGTTTACCCATATCTTCGGATTACTGGGTTGTTGTGTATTTTCCAGGCTGTATGGCCATGTTCCAGAAGCATTCTCTCCTGACCTTTCACCTGCATCTATGGCAGACATCCTCACAACCTCTGATGATTCCTGCCATAGATGGAGGTGAAACGTCAGGCGAGAATGCTTCTGGAACATGGCCATACAGCTTGGAAAACACAAACCC
Source organism: Anolis sagrei (assembly GCF_037176765.1). Classification (NCBI taxonomy): domain Eukaryota; kingdom Metazoa; phylum Chordata; class Lepidosauria; order Squamata; family Anolidae; genus Anolis; species Anolis sagrei. The sequence goes on from NC_090022.1 coordinate 20,571,527, forward strand.
AGTGATTCCGGCCATGAATGCCTTTGGAAAAAACTGCCCGGAAAATACTGACTTGGGAATGTTAAAACTTTGTCCTAGATAATTGGGCATCTCTATGCATATATGTTATTGGATAGGCCAGATCCAAAAGACTGAGATGAGAAGAAGGGATGGGTGTTAACTTGGGTTAATGTAGAATGTTTTTGAATTTGAAAAAGGCATTTGTTTTTTCTTATTCTTAGGAATTTATCTGGTAAGTTTAGATAACAAGCAGGTCTCACTTGAAATTCTCCTTGTATAAAAAAGCTAACATTTTTTTCTGGGATCCGAGTGAACATGGCTCCTCTAAGATCTTTTTCTGCCTATGGGTGAAAAGGAAATAATTCACCCATCTATCAAGTGACAATGCATTTTGTTGAAAATTGGTCCAGTTGTTATTTTCGCAAAAGGAATAGGCCTGAGACAGTATAATAATAATAATAATAATAATAATAATAATAATAATTTAAGATACTACTGATTTAATGACATCAAAAATGCTTCCCTGGGGTAATTCCACCACCCTCTTTAACAATAGGGTGTGGCATTGGACAATAACTGGTAAACGTTGAGCATTACATTGGTTTTTAGGGATTGTGAGGTATAAGTGGATTGTTTTAAATTGTTTTAAATGTTTAATTGCTGTTTATATATGTTTTATTTTTTACCTTGTTGTTGTGCTGGCATCGAATTGTGCCTTTTGTAAGCCGCCCTGAGTCCCCCCTCGGGGGTTGAGAAGGGTGGGGTAGAAGTGCGAAAAATAAATAAATAAATAAATACTGAAAGCAAGTACTTTGTATATGTGTGTACAAATTTACCTCATGTATCAGTTGAGGTGAAGCTGTGGGACCAAAATTATTGATTAAGTGCCAGTTCTACTTCAGGAGCTTAACTACCCCTTGTTACCACTATTTTTCTGCCTATATATTAAAAAAAAAACTCAGAAGCAGTGCCATGGGGAAAACAATAGAAAGTATAGCACTTCCTTTAGGTCAGTGGTTCCCAACCTACTTTGACCAGGGACCACTTTGACCATGGATCACTTGAACAGGGACTACATTGACCAGGAACCACTCTCCAATATTATTATATAAAGGGTTACAAATAAGTTTTTGGTCAACCTTAGATTCAGTTTGGTTATTTGGGGTGCTGATTCAGAAAACTGCATTGGATAGGCCACATCAGCTCCAGGTTCTGATACAGAACATATGCCATCCAGTAGTTGCCATCTGCTCGCCCATAGAAACCCATATTTAATAATCTAGAGCTGATGTGGTAGTAGTAATCTTTTGTGGGTAGTCAGCCTCTCCCCTCCTGATATCCCCATTGCCTCGGCACTATAAAAGGGTTTTGCAAGACCAGTCACTCTCATTGTCACATGGTTTCGAGGCAACTGTGTAGTAATGGTGAGGCTGTTGACCATATTTTCGTTCTTGCAGACCGCTGGTGGTACACAGACCATTGCTTTGGGTTCTCCTAACCTCTCATCTTGAGTCACTCTACTTACTCCCTGACCAAACTATGCATAAAATGACCTCAGAAGCATTTTATTTTATGGTTCGTGCAGTTAAATCCTTCCTTATCCCCGGATCCTCCTCCCAATAATTTATATTGTCCTATCTCCCAGTGTTTTAAAATTTTTATCATTAAGTTCGGCCCTGCCCAGCCTAATTTTCTCTGTTTCAATGTTTGATTTGCTTTTGTTGTTTGTTTATTATATTGGTTTTGCATTTATGTATTTTATTTTCTGGTTTTGTTATGCTTTTGTGTTATATTGTGTTACTGTATTGTTGGGCGTGGCCTTATGTAAGCCGCACCGAGTGCCCCTGGGGGAGATAGAGCGGGGTATAAATAAAGTTATTATTATTATTATTATGGTTCCTTTAAAAAAATAATGTATAGTACTTGCATGGATAGTTAATAAATCAGTCCAAGTTTTGGATCAATTTTTGACTTAAATATCTACACTTTTACATTATTATATATAACACCAAGCTTCTTAAATATAGCTAAGCTACAGGTGTATTTGCCAAACCTTGGGCTTTTCATTTCATCGCATGTGGTTCAATGAGGTGGATTTGTTCCATAGAATCATAGAGTTGGAAGAAACCTCGTGGGCCATCCAGTCCAAACCTCTGCCAAGAAGCAGGAAAATCACATTCAAAGTATCCCCAACAGATGGCCACCCAGCCTCTTTTTAAAAGCCTCCAAAGAAGAAGCCTCTACCACACCCCGGGGCAGAGAGTTCCACTGCTGAACAGCTCCCACAGTTCTTCTTCATGTTCAGGTGGAATCTCCATTCCTGTAGTCTGAAGCCGTTGTTCCATGTCCATGAAATTGCATGTTGCAGAAAATAATAAAACTAGAAAGGAAGACTTGCATGCACACCTGTCCCAGACCTCAGCTACAACATATTCTAAGACCACACAAATCAATTCACAGAGAAATAATAATCTTACATTAATTTTTTTAAAGTGACAACTCACTCGTTTGCAGTTTGTGGAGCAGTTATTGCTGTAGGGCATTTAGAGAATTAATGATATGGTATTACATCTTGAACAAATGAAGAAAGTGGGTTGTTAGGCCAGTAATGTGTAGCTTGGTTAATTATTTCTAATTATTTACTCGTGACCTCTAATTTAAAGTCCTCAAGATACTTGAATGCTATGGGTTCTTTTACAATGTAGAATGAATCCAGCTTAACACCATTTTCACTTCCTTGGATAGATGCACCCCAAGAATCCAGAAAATCTGCTTTCAGTCCCTGACTTAGCTATAGAAATGAACTGAATGACTTTCTAGCCCCATTTCCTCAATTCTCATTTGAATTTATCTTGCCAAGGAATGCTAAGATAGGGTTACAATAAGAGACAAAGAATGACAGATATCATTGCTGCAGTTCTGGAAATCTCTCAGAAAGGAGGCATTTGTCCAGGCTGTTCACAGCTCTACATGTTAAGCACACTGTGGCACCTTCTGGACTGCAATATAAAATCCAGATTATCTGCTTTGAACTGGATTATATGGCAGTGTAGACTGATATAATCCAGTTCAAAGCAGATAATGGGGTTATTAACTTTGATAATCTGGATTATATGTCAGTGTAGAAGGGTGCATTTTACATTGCAGAATTAACACAGTTTGATACCACTTGAACTCCTAAGGGTCAGTTTTTGGCCAAAGCAAACTAGTGCCTCATCAAACAACAACTCCCAGGATTTCATAGTATCGAGTCATGAATGTTCAAGTGGTGTCAAACTGCGTGAATTCTACAGCTCTCAAATTCATTTTACAAGTCATGTTATAACTATATTGGAAAGTGAAGAGCTGAATAAATGGAAGGAAAGGGCAAAAGTACTGATGTCTTAATTAAGACTACATCACTAAGTGTTCTCTCATGACTGCTTGCTGCCCATCAAGAAGGTTCACTGCAGAGAAGAGAAAATGAGTCATGAGAAAAGATCAGGAACCAGATTAAATACTTGAAACAAGAACGGTTGGTGTTCCAGGCCTTCAAGTTGTTTTCACAGCAATGTAAAACAAACCTTTCATGGCATTTTTTTCAGAAAAAGTTCACAGTTGCAGCTGAGAAAATGTGACTTGCCCATGGCAGTTGGGGTTGAGAAAATGTTAATTGCCCATGGCAGTTGGGGTTGAGAAAATGTGACTTGACAGCAAAATATCACTCTTCCACGTGGGTTCAGGCAAAAGCAAATGGATTGTATGTGTACTTTTTCTCATTCATAACCTTAGCCCACTTGACCAAAATAAGATATTGCTTGTCCACCCATATCCATGCAAAAATGTTAGAGGAGGTGGAAAATGTTTCACCATCTATGAATTATTCCATATTATTTTCATTTGCTTTCAGAAGGAAAAGTGAGCCTGTCACCACGTTTAGCCATTGGCTCAAACATTTAATAATGGGGCCATTATTAAAGGTTCTCCCTTAGAGATGAGAGGGAATGATTCTTCCTAGCTTTGTTTTTGTTTTCCTGTTAATCTTGCCTTGACAAGGAATGGACTCTGACAAGTCTTGTTGGCAAGTTCTTCCCAACTTGTCAAAACACCTCTCCTGGAGGCATTTTGGGCATGATTCCAGCTCACTGCCATTTCCCAGGAAAGGAATTTCTTTGTTATCAAAACTCTAAAAAAAATATCAGTGTTTTACTTCCTACACCTTACAGAGGTCATTTACCCAGCCCTCACTCAAGGTCAGCCTAAGTCTGAAACAACTTGAAAGTACAAACAACAACAACAACAACAACAACAACAACAACAATCTTATCTCATTAGCCAAAAGCAGGCCTGCACTTCCAATTGAAATACTAATAAGTTTATATTTGTTAAAATTGTTCTTCATTTTAATTATTGTATTGTTTTTAAGTGTTTTTCTTTGCACTACAAATAAGATATGTCCAGTGTGCATAGGAATTCAAGTTATGTTTTTTTTCAAGTTATAATCCGGCCCTCCCACAGTTTGAGGGACTGTGACCTGGCCCTCTGTTTAAAAAGTTTGAGGACCTCTGTTTTAAAGAGTGAAACTGCATGCATTTCATACCTGGCCATTTTGGAAAATGGAAATCTCCATAACCTTTTGGAAAATGGAAATCCAGACCCTTTTGGAAAAATCAGGAATCTTTTGGAAAGGCATGACTTTGTTAGATATCATAACCTTTTGTAAAGTATGATCGTTTAGAGAAGAGTTAAAAACTCGCTTGAGTCCACCTTCTCCTTAGTGGTAAATATCCACGAGTATTCATGCAAGGCAATTAGGTTCCTCAGCTGTTAGCCTAATATACCTAGATATCTCTTTAAACTGTTAGGAACAAAGATATGCCATTGCACAAAGAAACATGAAGTGTTCAGTTGCCAAAAAACATCTACTCTCCCTTAAAACATCTTGGTTTAAATCATGCTCTCAAGAGACTAAAAATAAGTAGTCTTCATTAAAATAACATAGTTGGTTTACTCACAAACTTCATGTATTCCACATACAGGTACACTGCATATCAGTCCAGTTATAGATAGGATTTGAAGTAGTTTCTCTGTGCAGATAACACAGGGCGTCTTTCTTAGAATCTTAACAGTCGAAAGTCTAAAGCATCTTTCTGTTCCGAGAGTCTGTGCAGTCAGTTTCTACTGACTTCTAAAAACATACTGTTTCTAAAATAGAACCTGAGATCTGAATAGTCCCAGATCTGATCACATGGTCTGCAGTCCCTCCCACAACATAGAATTAAGGCAAATTGCATACCAATACACACATATATAATACAGTAAGCAATCTGAATTATATACTTAACAAATAACTAGTAGATGCTTGAAGAGTGTTGCTATTTCCAACAGATCACATAGGAAAACTGCATACAAATTGTGCCTGCCAGGGTTTTTGTTGTTGTTGTTGTTGTTGTGTCAGGAGCAACCTGAGAAACTGCAAGTTGCTTCTGGTGTGAGAGAATTGGCCATCTGCAAGGATGTTGCCCAGGGGACACCTGGATGATTTTTGATGTTTTATCATCCTTGTGGGAGGCTTCTCATATGTCCTCGCATGAGGAGCTGGAGCTGATAGAGGGAGCTCATCCGCCTTTCGCCGGATTTGGACCTGCGACCTTCAGCCCTGCCAGGGTAAAAATGCATAAAACATATTTCTATAATAACAACAAAGATTTTCACAGCCTAACATCAACAGAGCAGAGAAGAATGCAGATTTCAGTGTCACTCATGAGCCAAATCTTGTCATTCCTGTCCTCTTCACCATCAGGCATGAAGCCACCCCACAACTCTTCTGCTTCTTACAAGCTCATCTTCAAAAACAAGAGTGCCAAGGAACAATCCTAACAAATTCCACTTGTGACCATTAAAAAGGGAACCTCATTTGGCCACAAGATGGCAGAGCAGAGTGGTCTTTAAGGCTGGATCTACATTGCCATATAATCCAGTTACTGAATCCGGATTATCTGCTTTTAACTGGATTATATTTGTGTACGCTACTATATAAGTAGGTAATATGGATTCAGAAACTTGATTATATGGGGTCTGAGAAGCAAGCAGCCACTGTCATGTCCTTCAAATAACATGAATTACTTGTTTTGGGGGTTTTGGACCTTAATAAATATTTTATTTTTTCTCTTTTTCTTTTCCAGCGCAAGGTCTGGTTTGCAAAGTATGCAAATTCAAATTCGCCGGTGTCTGCCTCAATTCTGATGAGCCCTGTCAAGCTGGACACGGCGAGTTCTGTGAGACAACCAAAGTTTTCTCAGGTAAAATGGGATTATACTGGTCTGGGGACTTCTTGATTGTGCCATTGCGGGTGATAACCCAGTAGGGAAAGGATATGCATGCATCCAGCCCTTGGCCAAGCTCCTTCTCCCATTGTTGGCCATAGGACAAAATTATGGCATTGCTCTCATGGGAAGTTGACCACTTGCCTTACAAACCTTTCCTCCAGTCACCCAATTTCTAGCATTCCAGCCATTTAAACTTCAGCAGAGCATTTGGGAATACAGCTAAGGCATCCCAAAAGATGGGGCAATCAAAACCATTGGTCAAAACACATTTTGGTGCCTCAAATGTTAGCCCTGTTTCTGGGTATATTTGACCATCTGATTCCAAAAATGGGACCAGTTTTCCATTATCCACTTTAAATTTTTGAGATGCAATATATGTGCCATCTAGCAGTCGTCATCTGTTCATGTTCACCCATTGAAAATCATGATAACTATATCTAAGAAAATAGAATGGATACGTTCAATGCATTTTTCTGAATTGGTGCCCCAACCTCCAGGAACAGGCCTAAAAATCTAGACATTGAGAAAACAATATATTTTTATTGGGCTTTATATGATCCAAAGAATGAGAACACATATGAGTCCTAGGTACATTGACTCCCAAAGAAGTTTTCTGCTCCTCAAATGAAAATTTCCAACTACTGTACGATTGCGATACCAGTAAGACCAATACTCACAGTTTCATCTACCTGTATACAACAAAATATGTCATCTCTAGAAAATTTCTGTGTTGTACTGGCTATCCTATGGTATGCCTCTACTGGAAATTACCATAATGTCATGTTGCAGGACCTAGACAGGATATCTCTCTAAGAATCTTCTAGGTCCTCCATGGTGATTCTGTGGTAACATCTGCCATAAATCATTAATTGCAATAAGGTTTGATATTACCAATGATTTCCTATTTTCATAGTATCCCTCACACATAAGGGAGTTGTACTGTATTCCTATTTTCTAGTACTGCAGAGAGTGTGACAACTATTGTTTGCTAGAATGAATCTGAAGTCATCTGCATTATTTGCTAACTATGGGAATGCATGCAAAAATTAGGTTCTTGTGGGTTTTTTCGGGCTATAGAGCCATGTTCTAGAGGCATTTCTCCTGACGTTTCGCCTGCATCTATGGCAAGCATCCTCAGAGGTAGAGGTCTGTTGGAATTAGGACAATGGGTTAAAATTCTTGCAATTCATGCAAAAATTCTTCTGGATCTCAGCTCAGCATATGCTATTGCCCTCGTGTTTCTTACAGAAGTAGAAACCATACAATGCTGCACTTCTGTTGTTGCACTGCTCCTCCTGGCATTCTCACTATTGGGTGTGTGAACCACTGTTTCTGTGAGTTGCAGTTCAGCAATAGCTGGAAAGCCAAAGCATTCCCACCCAGTTCATCATGTTCTATACATAGACCTAAATTCTGCCTTAAGCATTATATTGTACTACTCCTATGGTCTAAAGTATCTAAGTGGGGAGGACGTATGAATCATAGAATCAAAGAGTTGGAAGAGAGCTCATGGGCCATCCAGTCCAACCCCCTGCCAAGAAGCAGGAATACTGCATTCAAATCACCCCTGACAGATGGCCATCCAGCCTCTGTTTAAAAGCTTCCAAAGAAGGAGCCTCCACCACACTCCGGGGCAGAGAGTTCCACTGCTGAACGGCTCTCACAGTCAGGAAGTTCTTCCTTGTGTTCAGATGGAATCTCCTCTCTTGTAGTTTGAATCAATTGTTCCTTGTCCTAATCTCCATGGAAGCAGTAAAGAAGCTTGCTCCCTCCTCCCTGTGGCTTCCTCTCACATATTTATACATGGCTATCATATCTCCTCTCATCCTTCTCTTCTTCAGGCTAAACATGCCCAGCTCCTTAAGCCACTCTTCATAGGGCTTGTTCTCCAGACCCTTGATCATTTTAGTCGCCCTCCTCTGGACACATTCCAGCTTGTCAATATCTCTCTTGAATTGTGGTGCCCAGAATTGGACACAATATTCCAGGTGTGGTCTAACCAAAGCGGAATAGAGGGGTAGCATGACTTCCCTAGATCTAGACACTATGCTCCTATTGATGCAGGCCAAAATCCCATTAGCTTTTTTTGCCGCCACATCACATTCTTGGCTCATGTTTAACTTGTCTTTAACTTGTTGTCCACGAGGACTCCAAGATCTTTTTCACACGTACTGCTCTCGAGCCAGGCATCCAAGACCATCGAGTAAGTTTCATGGATTGGTGAGGATTTGCAGCAAGATCTCTTAAACATTCTGTATCTTTGATATGAGTCTCCAATGTTGTTGGACAACAGCTCCCAGAAGTCCCTTGTTATATATACCCAGTCCCTAGGTCACTAGATAGTACTCTGTTTTGCACTTCATCCACTTCCCCAGCCCTATAGTACAGTATGTGAACTAACCCTTGCTCAGCCCTTTTTTAATGTGGTCATGCCCACCTTAGAAATCTGGTCATTGGTTTTATTGAACGTGGTCTGATGGAGCTCCAATGCAATCTGTTTTATTCTGTTATGTTTAGTGTGTTTTATCTTGGCTGTTGTATTTTATGGTGCTCCTATTTTAATGTGTCATCATCATCATCTAACATTGCCATAGTCAAAAATCATTCAGGAGTTGCAGCATGCCGGCCGTCAGATAAGTCGCATCTGGCGGTAGCTCCGCACAAGGAATGTGAGTAATATAGATATCTTTATCAGAATTACGAAGACTCCTTGCTAATAACGGACTATATGCAGCTCTGTAAGAAGAATTTTCTATCTCACAACATTTTATGAAGGAACTTTATAATTAAACAGCTAACTGGCTTTAAAGGAGGGCAGCTGTGGCAGGCAGTTTGCTATCTAACTTCTGCAACAGAGAGCTCAAGAGCCGTTGATAGCTCTAAAGAAGTTCAAGTTGCAGTTAAGAAGAATTGAAAACAATAACACTGGTATTTCAGTGTATATAAGAGAATATAATCACGATGGCAACAAAGCCTAAAGATAAGACTGCACCTGCATCGCCCAGCAATTCGCCCAGTAAATCAATAGAAACAAAAATCGACCAGCTGTTGTTGGCGTTTGAGTCCATGCAGGCATCGCAAACTCGGGTCGAAACATCAGTAAATGTTTTAGTGGCGGAGGTGGCTCAAATACAAACAAAAATGTCAGAAATGGACCAGCGCATGACAGTGACAGAAACCAGAAGCAAGGAAACCGAGAAAGACTTACATGCTGTTCATCAGGACATGGCAGACTTGAAAGCTGAATTATTAAATCTTCAAAACAGATCAAGAAGAAAGAATATCAGAATTAAGGGTCTGCCCAATGACCTGTCTAATACTGATTTACTAAACAAACTGATTGCCTGGGGAAAAACTTATGGCATCAAACTGCAGCCATCCCAAATTGAAAGAGCTCACAGAGTTTACAGTTCACAAAAATACAACTCTCAGGATGTTTTGGTTGCTTTTGTGAAGGAATCCCAAAGAGACTTGTTCTTAAAACAATTCAGGCACATCAAAGATTTGCAATATGAAGGGAAAAAAATCTTGGTATTCCCAGATTTGGCGAAAGAGACGATCAAACAAAGGGCAGATTTGCGCCCTATTACTCAAAGTTTGATGGCTGCAGACATCAGATTTTCGTGGGGATTTCCGGCAACTATTAGGATTTATAAGGATGGGAAACTTCTAACTGCCAAGTCAATAGATCAAGGAAATATGTTACTGCGAAAATTAGGACTGGAACAATTGGCAACCAAAGGAAATAATGAAGAAGATCATCAAAATGAAGACTCCGAGGATCAATAGAGGGACTCAAAGAGACATTAACAAAAGGACTCACAGTTAAGTCTGGAGTGTTTGGTTTTGGGTTTTTTCTTCTTCTTTGCTTGCTTCTGCTGGGGGAAAGGCACGACCAAAGAAGATAATGAAGAAAATCATAAAAATGAAGACTCCGAGGACTAATAACGGGACTCAAAAAGACATTAACAAAAGGACTCTGGAGTGTTTGTTTTTTTTGGTTGTTGTTGTTTTTTTTTGTTGTTTTTTTTTTTGCCTGCTTCTGCTTGAGGAGGGAGGTTTGGTTTAGTTGATGTAAATTCCAGGTGCACAAGATTGGCAGCATGCCTGGCTGCCAAGGTTATATAAACACTGATAACTTCAGTCAAAGGAGTGAGTTAGAGAAAAATATCAAGTTGAATTAAAATAAAATATAACATAAAAAATAAAAATGAAGGAAGTTAAAATGAGAAGGGTTGTAATTATGATAAGTGTATAAGGGGTCAAAGGAATGCATTTTGTATCAAATATTACTCGGTAATATATATATATGGGTAGAAGGGTTAGGAAATAATTAAGTGCGGGCCAACTAATGTGGTTTCTCCTCCCGATTGTTAGACACATGTTAGTATCTAACAAGCTGGCTGTGGTTATAGCCAAGGCAGAATCGGGAAATGCATATGTATGTGGGGGTATAGGGGAATTAGGGCAAATGGGGCATTCTGTTATGTTTTTTTGTATGTCAAATGGGGTGTGTGTAAGGCCTGTAATGAGGAATTTACTTATTATGTCTATTACTTTTGTTGATAATGCATAGTTATAAATGCATTACCCTTAATGTTAGGGGTATCTTATCAAAGCTTAAAACTCAGAGATTGAGAGCGTATTTAAAAAGGTCAAGACCAGACTTTATTTTTCTGCAGGAGATCCACCAGGGAGGGAGACGTAGTGATATTCATTTGAATTGGGTAGAGCATTATATAAAGGCATCTGGAAGTGCTAGAGCCAGGGGGGTTGCAGTGTTGATTTCACAAAAAGTGGGATTTAAGATTGATTCAATTGATAAAGATGATGAAGGGCGAATCTTGATTATTAAGGGTACAGTAAATAATGAGGACTATGTACTGGTGAACATCTATGCCCCAAATAGTGGTCAAAGGGATTTTTTTAGAGGGGTTGACGAAAGGATGAGAAAAGTACAAATAGACAATATGATAGTGGCAGGGGATTTTAATGCAACATTCAATCAGGAACTGGATTCATCATCACAAAAGAGAGGGGATTTACAAGCGAGGCGTGCTTTTGTTCAGTTGATTAATAATTATAATTTAAAGGATGTACTGAGAATAATGAAAGGGAACGAAAAGATATATACATATTATTCAGCAGTGCACAAGGTGTTCACTAGAATTGATTATATATTCATAACACCACCCCTAGTAAAATATGTTAAAGATGTCTATGTAAATTTAAATTCTATAAGTGACCATCGAGATGTGAACATGATATTAGATTACCAAACTGATTATGAACCTCTAAAAAGAATGTGGATGGATATAAATATTATTAACAATAAATCTATAAGGGAAAATATTTTAAGAGAATGGGCAGAAATTTGGGAGTTGAATGCAAGGGAACCCCCTTCATATGAGGTGCTCTGGGATGCAATGAAAGCAGTTTTGAGAGGACTGTTTAGTAAATATTCGGCCATACGGAAGAAACAGGAAAGGGAACGAGAGAACCAACTGATAGGAGAAATAAAAAAACTGGAATCAATGTACTTGTTAACAAAGGATCTGAAGATTATAAATAATATTACAAGACTAAAGAAAGAGTTGGAGGCTAAAGATATAGAAAAAGTTAAAAAAGATATGATGTACACAAACAGATACTTTTTTGAATATAATAACAAAAGCTCAAAACTGCTGGCAAAAATAGCCCAGACTAAAAAAGTAAGAAGGGAGATTGGATGTATCAAGGATAGTAATGGCATTGTATGTGCCAGAATGGTAGATAAAATTAAAGTGATACAGGATTTCTACTCTAATATGTACAGAAATACAGAAGTGGATACAGCTGAGCTGGATAAATATCTGGAACAAAACTTAGATAAGAAATTAAGTGAGACACACAGTAAGGAAATGGAGAAATCTATATCACAAGAGGAAATTAAAGACACAATACATAAATTAAGGAAGGGTAAATCACCGGGTGAAGATGGTATTCCAGCTGAAATTTATAAAACTTATATAGAATTTCTAGTTCCCAAATTACAGATATTATTCAATGAAATATTAAGGGGAAAACCCATACCAAATTCATGGAAACACACTAGGATAATATTAATACCTAAACCGGGCAAAGATAAATTATTATTAGACTCTTATCGCCCTATTTCTCTAATTAACCAAGACGCAAAAATTTTTACGGCAATTTTGGCAAGTAGACTTAAAAACTTCATAGAGGATTATATTAGCCCAGATCAATGTGGGTTTGTTAAGGGCAGGCAAATGTCTGACTTGGTCCGCAGACTGATAAATATTATAGAGAACGCAAAAAACGAGAAAGCTCAAGTAGGCATTATTGCATTAGATATATATAAAGCCTTTGACTCAGTGGGTTGGACAGTGTTGAAATCATTAATTAAAAAATATGGTTTTGGAGACGGGTTCCAACATATAATAGAGCAAATATATTCGGAAAATAGGGCTAAAGTTATAATTAATGACTCAAGTACTGAACCCTTTAGTATCATGCAAGGAGTAAAGCAGGGCTGCCCTCTTTCTCCGGTACTATTTATATTAGTTATGGAATTATTAGCCTCTGCAATCAGGAAGGATAAAGAAATACAGGGAATAGGAGTGGACAACAAAATCAAAATTAGCTTATTTGCAGACGACACACTTTTGACGGTCAGAAATCCAGATAGGGCACTAGACCGGATAAACCTACATTTAAAACAGTTTGGAAATATAACAGGCCTAATAATTAATTGGAAGAAAACGGAGGTAATGGCAATAAACCTGGAGAGAAAAGACAAAGAGAAAATAATTAATCAATTTAAAGTCAAGATTAGAAACAAAATTAAGTATTTGGGAGTTACAATATCTGTCGATTACTCAGAGTTAAAAAAATTAAATTTTGATAGACTATTTAGGGAAATTCAAGAAAGGCTACTAGAATACAAAAAATTCAATCTCTCATGGTTCGGCAGAATTGCAATCTTTAAAATGAAAATATTATCTAAATTTAACTTCCTCTGTAACATGTTACCTATTAAACTGCCAGAGGCTGATCTTAAAAAATGGCAGAAATTAGTCAATGAATTTTGTAATGGAAGTAGAAGATCTAGGCTACCGAGAAGCTTATGGCATATTTCTCAGAAATTAGGGGGACTAGGAATACCAGAACTAAAAACCTACCATCAGACACATATAATAAAGGGGGTGTTTAGGCTGCTTTCGGAACCTAAATTAATCTGGCGGGAAGTGGAAGGAAAATGCTGGCACAGAGATTATGGGGAAATGTTTTTTAGGTCAAAAATAGGCAAAGAAATTAAGGGGTGTAAAAATAACCTGGCTAAAGATGTTATGGAGACATGGGTTAAGTTAAAAAATAAGATATTTCCAGGAGTTTCCCCCCTAACTCCAATAGTGGTACTGGAAAACTTCCCAGAAGACCTAAGAATTAAACTTAAACATAAAAAATTAGTGGAGGGGGAAACTGCTCTTTCCTGGAAGGAATGGATACAAAACTCGATGGGCAAGTTTAATAAATTAGAAGAACAAGGTGCCTTGAATTGGTTTGAGAGGCAACAGCTGTATAATTGGAGAAAGGACTGGTTAGGTAAAAATCCCGGATGTAGAGCACTGAATAAATATGAGGAATGGTTAAGCAAGCTTAAAAACAAAGAAATAATGGGGAAAGGATTAATTGGGAAAATATATAAGGGATTAATTGGCGAAGAAATAGGGCTGAAGCAGTTAGAAAACGTATGGGAAGGAGACCTAGGGCCTCTGACAGATTTTGATTGGAAAGGAGTCCTGAAGTGGAGAGTGGCCAAGAACCTATCAATAAGATTAAAAGAAAATGTATACAAAGTTATATGGAGATGGTATACTACGCCAGTCAAACAACATCAGATGGATAGCAAGCAAAGTAACCTCTGCTGGAGATGTGGCAAACACAAAGGGACATATTTTCATCTATGGTGGGAATGCCCCCAAGTGAAGAATTTTTGGAAGGATATATTTATCGAAATTAACAACATTATAGGATTAAACATTATGCCGGATGCTAGGTTAGCATTATTAATGGACACCACGAAGCTGAATGTAGAAATAACTAAGAAAGAATTGGTGACTATTTTGCTCACAGTGGGAAGAATTATAATAGCAAAGAACTGGAAAATAATAACCAATCTAACACTGGATGCATGGTACAGGGAAGTTTGGAATGTAGCTTTAAACGATAAACTAACAATGGAAATGAGGGTATTCAGGGGGGAAATTAACAGGTCGGATTTTGAGACATACTGGTCGGTCTTTATTAAATATGTCTTAGAGAGCGAAAATGGAAAACAACAGAATTTGGTTGGTCAGGAATTTTGGAGATGACATTTGATTAATGGCTGATTTATAAATACATGGTGAAGGAAATTATACTTGTTCAGGCCTTGGTGGTGGGGTTATGTGTTTGTAAAATGTTCACTGTTTTGGGTTTTGTCTATTTTGTAAGTTGTTATTGTATTTAAATAAAATCTTAAAAAAAAAATCATTCAAGTTGCAATACAGCAACATCTGGAGGGCCACATTATTTCCATTCACTTGTAGGAAATAATATGTTGCATTCTGGGCTCTTTTCACATGCAGAAGTGTAATTCCACTTTAACTGATATGGGTCCATTTTATGGAATCCTGAGGGGCGCTGTCTGGAGAGGCAATATTGTTATCTGACTGAGAAGCAGGCCCGTAGCCAGGATTTTGATTCAGGGGGTGCCGAGTTTGAATTGGGGGGGGGGGGGCTGAGTTTGATTCAAAGGGGGGGGGCTGAGGATCTACCCTAGCAAACCTTTTGTATCATTACCCCAATACCCCCATGCATATGGGATATATTGAGCATGGTGATCAGATCATGATATAAATAAACATAAGAGTTTAAATAATGCACCAGTAAGGCCTTTTCGTGAACCACCATGAGAATTTCGGGGGGGGGGGGGGGCTGAAGCCCCTCAAGCTCCCCCCCCCCCCCCCCCCCCCCCCGGCTACATGCCTGATTTGGCTATATTGATTTATTTATCATATCAGGAGCAAACCAAGGATACAGTTGCAATGCATTTTTAAAAGAGTTTCAACAATTTTGCATTATACTAAATGTCCTTTGACCAGTATCTGGCCACTTGGAGTGCCTCTGGTGTTGCTGTAAGAAGGTCCTCCATTATGCATGTGGCAGGGCTCAGACTGCATTGTAATAGGTGGTCTGTGGTTTGCTGTTCTCCACACTCGCATGTCATGGACTCCACTTTGTGGCCCCATTTCTTAAGGTTGGCTCTGCATCTTGTGGTGCCAGTGTGCAGTCTGTTCAACGCCTTCCAAGTTGCCCGGGAGGGAGTCTCTCATTTGGTATCAGCCATGGATTGAGGTTCTGGTTTTTATCCTGCCACTTTTGGACTTTTGCTTGCTGAGGTGTTCCTGGAGTATCTGTATAGATCTTAAGAAACTTTTTCTTGATTTAAGGAATTGGCATGCTATTAAATTATTATTATCATTATTATTGTGTTTATTATACCCTGCTTTTTCTCTCTACAACAGAACCAATGCAATACTATTTAAAACCCAATGCGATACAGCTTAAAACCTAAAAATATACAAATAAAATTAAATATTAATGGTGTTGAAAACAAACAGTTAAATCCTTTAAAATGGCAGTGGGATTGGGATTTTAAAGTGGGTATAAATTTCAATACATGTTAACATTTAATGGTTTTAATTTCATAGATGTCTTTAAAAGATAATTATATTTCAGTGCATTTGTATTGATTTTATTTAGCGTTTGGTATTTATTGTTACCTGCCTTGCATCCCAATTTTGGGAGAAAGGCAGGAAATAAATGAATAAATATTGTGCTTTGTGCCATTGGAACACATGCCCTACCGCAAGTTGTCCATCTCTGACTGCTATTCATCCTGCAGCGATGAGCGAAACAGGCTCCAAATAAATGGATTGTCAGCAAGAGACCACTTGTCATATAAATTTTGAAGAGGGGAATGGCTATTATGGACTAGGAATTGATGTCTCATGTTTCTGTTTTTCCTTTTTTTTTGTTTTCTCACCCAGGCAGAATAAGGCTCTTCACAAAATATGGCTGCACCAAAGGCACAGAGCTTTGCAACAAGACTGAGCAGAGGGAAAACATTTTCGACACGAGCTACAACCGCACCTGCTGTGACACTGACTTATGCAATGGGGGAGTTGTTGGCAACCCTAGCTTCTCACTCTTAGCTGGCCTCAGCATGGCGTTGGGCTGGTGGGTAGCCCATTAACACTGGCACGGATGCCCTTTTCATTAGAAGAGGCAAAACACAAACTTTTTCCTTCTTACCCTTTTGACCCAAGCTGGGCAAGGTATGGTCTACAAGCTGTAGATGTGACATGACTATCAACATAGGCCAGTGTTTCTCAAACTGTGCTCCTCCAGGTGTTTTGGACTTCAGCTGCCAGAAATCCCAACCAGCTTACCAGTTGTTAGGAATTATTGGTGCTGAAGTCCAAAACATCTGGAGGAGCACAGTTTGAGAAACTCTGACATAGGCTATTGCTTGCAGCTGAGTATGATTGAGTCATGAACTCCCTTTTCAATTTACCAACTCACCTGCCCAACTAGTTGCTGCCCCAAGTCATATCAGCAATATTGCTATCACAACTGTTCCAAAGTGAGTTTCCCTTCCCCTTCCTCTTCCCCTTTCCCCTCCTCTTCCCTTCCCTTCCACCTTGTAAAATCCACCTCATCTGATTTTACAGGGCCCTATATAGGAAAACATTGCCACTTCCTCCATAATTCACTTAGTTCCTTATCACACTTTTCCATTACCACTTTATTATTATTCCAACCTCCTATGGAATCCCAAGATTTGCAGTTTAGGGATGGGATAGCTGGAATTTTTAGCCAGAGAGCTTTTGGGCCTCATTTAAATTACACACCCCATAATTCCGGGGTGGTTTACACTGGGGTAACAGTGCTATAACACTGCAGGGTGGTAACACTTTTTTAATCAAATGGAACAAATCTCCAGTTTTCCCTGGCTATTTTGGGCTAGCACTTGTAGGTCCCTATGCAAAATATATGACCGGTGTCTGACATGGCTATGAGTCATCAATGCTTCCTATAGATTTGCAGGCTTGCGGTTTTTGATTTGCCTTGTCCTTTTACTCGCTGTCATTCACAAATGAACCACTTTTTGAAAAACCAAGTAGCTTTGTCTTAAGTTCTGCTGCTACAGCCTCCTCTATTTCATTAATAATTATAATAAAACCAATAAGAAAAAGATGTTTCTTTCAGCCTGTGTCTTTATTAAATCTACAATTACAACCAAACTGTAGGGGGATCCCAGTTATACCAATGGTTTAGAACAGTGGTTCCCAACCTGTGGTCCATGGATCACCAGTGGTCCCCAAGAACTAAAATATGGTCTGCGACCTCACCGTTACTACATCGCTGCAATAAGAGTGACTGGTCTCATGAAACCCTCTTATAATGCCAAGGCAACTGGGATTTTGGGCGGGGAGAGGCTGACTACCTATGAAAGGTGCAACAACAAGCTGCCTGACTGCTGCTTCTGCTCCTCTTCCCTCCCCTGAGTAGAGCTGTTCCATGTGGTGCTTGGAAGTGGGGGTGCCTTGGTATCTTCATTTTTAGGCCTGTTCCTGGGATTATTTAGGGTACTGATTCAGAAAATTGCATTGGGTAGACCACATCAGCTCTAGATTACTAAATATGGTTTTCTGTGGGCAAGCAAATGGGGACTACTGGATGGCATAGGTTCTGGATCAGAAGCTAGAGCTGATGTGGTCTATCCAATGCAATTTTCTGAATCAGCACCCTAAATAACCAAACTGATTCTAAGATTTACCAAAAAATGATTTGTAACCCTTTTGGTACTGATATTGGAGAGTGGTCCCTGGTCAATAAAAGGCCGGAAACCACTGCTTTAAAATGATGTCATGAGATAAGCAGCGTGATCAACCCTGAGACTCTGGTGATAATGTCCAAAGCCCCCCATCCGTTGTTAAGGGAGCAAGTAGAAAGCTGCAGATTTTCCAGAGGCACCTGGCTAGAATATCTAGGAATAGGATTATGGACACCGTAGGGTAGAGCATGTTCTTGATTGAGATTCTGTGTGACATTTATTGTTGTTGTTATTGTTATTGTTATTATTTGAAACACAACAAGATGAGTCCACAGCAAACAAGATCATTCTGCTGGCTGTCGTATTGGATCACACCTCGGACACTTCCCAAGTGTCTAAGACTGTGTGATGTATCAGCAAATAATGTGTGCAGATCCCAATAAGGTGGCTTTTTGCAGCTGACAAAATTTTGTCAATGCCAATTGTGTTCAAGTGCAGGCCAAGGTCTTTAGGCACTGTACCCAGTGTGCCCATCACCACTCGGACCACTTTGACTGGCTTGTGCCAGAGTCTTTGCAGTTAGATCTTTAAATCCTTGTATTGTGTCAGCTTTTCCAATTGTTTCTCTTCAATCCTGCTGTCACCTGGGATTGCAACATGAACGATCCATTTTTTGTTTTTTAACACAATTTTGAGGTCAGGAGTATTATGCTCCAAAACTGTCAGTCTGAATTCGGAAGTCCCAGAGTAGTTTGACATGTTCATTTTCTGTAACATTTTCAGGCTTGTGATCCCACCAGTTCATTGTCGCAGGCAGATGGTATTTGTGGCACAAGTTCCAATGAATCATCTGAGCAATTGTGTTATGCCTCTGCTTGTAGTCTTTCTGTGTTATCTTCTTGCAGCAGCTGAGGATGTGATCTATTGTTTCATCTGCTAACTTGCAGAGTCTACAATTGGAATCTGTCGTCGACTTTTTAATTCTGGCTTTGTTAGCATTTGTTCTAATGGCTTGTTCTTGAGCTGCCAGAATCATGCCCTCCGTCTCCTTTTTCAGAGTTCCATTTGTGAGCCACAGCCATGCTTTTTCTTTGTCAATTTGGCTCTCAATTTCCCCCAGCAACTGTCCACAAAGAGCCTTCTTTTGCCAGTTTTATTATTATTATTTATGTATTTTATTAATTTATATTCATTATAAATTATTTTATTAATTTATACTTGATAATAATAATAATAATAATAATAATAATTTTGCCATGCCAAAAGATCTCAGCCAGCATTTGAAAACAATAAACATTGACAAAATCATGATCGGTCAACTACAAAAGGTCATCTTACTTGGATCTGCATGCATCATTCGAAAATACAACACACAGTCCTAAATGCTTGGGAAGTGTTCACCTTGTGGAATTCATTGTGATAGATCTTTGCTTGTTTCATACCATTAAGTGGCAGGTGTTTGGTGCAAGGCTGACGGATCCACTCTTTCAATACATGATCAAGATATTTATTTTTACCTTTATGCAGTGTTTTTCTACTTTTCATTAACTTTTCTTCGCCTTGGGAAGTGTTCGCCTTGTGAAATTCAGCATATATATCTCATTTGCTGTGTCATATTGTGTTTTTGCATCAGTAAAATAATAATTTATTTGTATTCTGTCTTCTGACTGTGATAAGGCCATGGCAAGAGAGAATTGGCAAGAAGAATTCAACAAAGTGATGTTCCAGAACCGACTGAAAGGGGATAAAGTTATTTTATTGGAGGAATGAGTCACAGTTACTTCTACAGAGTGTTTCAAAAGCCTTTGGACAGTAATTTCCCCAGTTTAATGCCAACCTTTTTTCAATCATTTCTTCAATGGAAAAAAGTAATGAAGAATGCAGCAAGGGATGCAGAGAAGTGCGTTCTTGGTTGAGTCATGTGTAGTGTCAATACATTGCTTTCCAATATAGTAACAATTTACAGGAATGAGTTACTTTCTAATAGTAACTTTTCAAGTTTTAAAACTTCAGTGATGGAAAAGGTAAAATGGATAGGTTGCCCCACCTGTAGCATGAGGTGAGCCTTTGGCAGTTTTCTATTATCCGTTAATCCCAACTACGAGGCAGTGGTGGGAGTTCTCCATTACACTTGTCTTTGTTACAACAAGTTTCAATGTGTGTATATTTCTCATTCTTTTCAGTACCGTTGCAATACCAGGTCCAAAAGTTATCATTGATACAATCATAACTCAGGAAATAGGGCTCATCATCTGTGAGGAAAAAGAGAAAGAATGAAAATTGGAGATTGGCCTGGAACAGTGGTTCTCAACCTGAGGGTCCCCAGATGTTTTGGCCTTCGACTCCCAGAAATTCTAGCCGCTGGTAAACTGGCAGGGATTTCTGGGAGTTGTAGGCCAAAACACCTGGGGACCTACAGGTGGAGAACCACTGGCATAGAACAAAAAAGTCAAGTTCATCTGTCCCAGTGAAAACATGCAATTTTTTTCATACGGAAATGAAGAGTATCTCAGTTCTGAAATACATGCCCTTTTTCCAGGGCTTAAGATGCCATTTGGTAAATAAGAGATTATACAACAGGAAAACATTTGAAAAATATAAACAGTAGGGAAGACACTGTGAAAAAGAATCTTGTTGCATTTTAGAAACAAGCTCAGAGAACAAAGCTGGTGGCCTAAGCTTTCATAGACAAGGCTTGTTAATCTAGGATCAGTCTGGAGCAGACTGATGGTGGGCCACATGTGCCATCCTGAACCTGTAGTCGGGGTGGGTCAGAGTCAAATCACGACCTCATCACACTCACCTAAAAAGTGTCCTAGGATGCTTTCACCCTGGCTTCTAGACAGAACCCCACTCCAGACATCTCTCAATGTTGTGTAACTTCCAATGGAGGCCCTACCCCCAACCGGGGTGAAAGCATTGTTGGAGGTTTCCCCCACAACATGGGAAGCTTCCTGTGTGGCACTGGATCCAATGGAGACAGCACAGGTCGTCCATGGTAGGGTGATGCTTAGCCCGTGTGATGGGGAAAGCATTGCCAAGAGGGAACTATGTGCAGGGTGACAGATTCTCACTGCTGCCCTCCTCTTTTCTGATGAACATACTTTTCCTGATGATACTTTTCCTAGCCTTTGTGATGAGGCCTTTAGTCCAGTCTGTTCAAGACGGTCAACTTATCTTCTGTGTTCCTGCTTCCAGATGGCCACAGAGCAGTGTTTCTCAACTTTCCTAATGCCGTGACTCTCATGTTGTGATGACCCTAACCATAACATTATTTTCATTGCTACTTCATAACAGTCATTTTGCTACTGTTATTAATTGTAATGTAAATATCTGATATACAGAATGTATTTTCATTCACTGAACCAAATTTGGCACAAATACCCAACATGCCCAAATTTGAATACTGGTGGGTTGGGAGGATGGGGGCTGATTATGTCATTTGGGAGTTGTAGTTGCTGGGATTTATAATTCACCTACAATCAAAGAGCACTCTGAACTCAACCAATGATGGAATTGAACCAAACTTGGCACACAGAACTCGCATGACCAACAGAAAACAGTGGAAGGGTTTAGTGGGCATTGACCTTGCGTTTGGTAGTTGGAGTTCACTTACATCCAGAGAGCACTGTGGGCTCAAGCAATGATGGATCTGAACCAAACTTGTCACAAATACTAAATATGCCCAAATGTGAACACTGGAGAAGTTTGGGGAAAATTGACCTTGACATCTGGGAGTTGTAGTTACTGGGATTTATAGTTCACCTACAATCAAAGAGCATCCTGAACCCCACCAATTATAGAATTGGGCCGAACTTCCCACACAGAACCCCCATGACCAACAGAAAATACTGTGTTTTCTGATGGTCTCTGGTGACCCCTCTGATATCCACTTGCGACTCCCACCCAGGGGTCCCCCAGGTTGACAAATACTGTCATGGAGCTCTGAGTTAACTCCTGGCTGTTGTGTATGCTCTGTGCTGACATTGGCAGAGCTGCCAACTCAACTATAAAGAAGAGAGGAGCAAATCTTTCTACCATATATACATAGTCTGAAAGTAATGTTTTTAATAATTGTGTGCATCAAAGAAAGTTGTGAATACTGAAGGTCTCACTATCTGAGTCACCCTATGTGATAATTTTAGATTTTGGAGTATTTCAGATTTTAGAATTCCAAATAAGGGATGTTCAATCTGCAATGAAGAGTTTCCCAAACTGTGAATCTCCAGATGTTTTGGACTTCAGCTCCCACAATTCCTAACAGCTGGCAAGCTGGCTGGGATTTCTAGGAGCCGGTGTTCAAAACACCAAGAGGAGCACAGTTTGAGAAACACTGGTGTAATGTTTGTGATTGTAGATTTTAGAGTACCATGGCATAGGAGACAGCACATAAAACGGGGCAACAGATGTTATAGCACCTCAGCCCTAAATGAATTGGTGGGGACATTCTGAGAATTCCAAATGTTTTCCATGAAGCCAAGCAAAGAAAGCACACAGAATTATCACAATTTTCTCCAAATTCACACAGTGATGTGAGTTTGTCAGGTTGTCCCTCCATCTCAGTGTAGATCTGAATTTTCAGATCCCACGCATTTTGTATTCCTAGATCTTACCAAGGTAGGCTGCATATGTATAACATAGTCCTACTTCACTCTTGCAAACAGCAACTGGAGTATAACAACCTTTTTCATTTCCAGATGGACAGACTTTACACGTGATGCCTTGGGCTGAAAAAGAAATCGAACATGTTATAAGGGACTAATGGTTACAAGATCAGATTGCCTGAAATTGGGATGAAAACCTGACAGTGCAGTGCAGCTAGAGATTAATATTTTGGAATCTGGTTAGTTCCAGCCCAACTTACGTATCCAAACGGTTCTCCCCTTACGAACCTCCCAGGAATTTAAGATCATATGAGGAGGCCCTGCTCTCGGTCCCGCTTGCCTCACAGGCGTACTTGGCGGGGACGAGAGATAGGGCCTTCTCAGTGGTGGCCCCTCGGCTGTGGAACTCCCTTCCTGGGGATATTAGATTGCCCCCCTTCCTCCTGACCTTTAGGAAAAGAGTAAAAACCTGGCTCTTCAAGCAAGCTTTTGGAACCTCACTGGAACCAGGCAACTCAGTATTGTGAACAAATATGGAATGGCTTTACAATGCAAATGGAAATGGATTTTAACCCGGAAGTCATTTATTTTTGTATTGTTTAATACTGTTTTATTATGAATTTTATTGTGTGATTTAACTTGTTTTAAATGATTTATTTATGTGTGTTCGACATCTAATTGTTTCCTGCTTGTACATCGCCCTGAATCGCCTTCGGGCTGAAAAGAACAGGATAAAAGTGTAGTAAATAAATAAATAAACAAATGTTTCAAAAATTTAATGAAAATCATTGGGTTTTTTTGCTTTCCAACTTTTCCACCTCTGAATCCATTCTACCCTGAAGACTCTGTATTAATAAAATTAGCAGCTATAGAATAACAGTGGTTCTCAACTTGTGGGTCCCTAGGTGTTTTGGCCTACAACTCCCAGAAATCCCAGCCAGTTTACCAGCTGCTAGAATTTCTGTGAGTTGATGGCCAAAACATCTGGGGACCTTAAGGTTGAGAACCACTGGAATAGAAGGACATTTTGGCTAGTGTAGAAATAAAATTTGTTTAATCAAATATGTTTCAAAAGGAAACAGAAACAAAATAAGCCCCTGGAATTATGTTTTACACACATGTGTCAGTTTCCGTTGCCTTTGGCATCTCGAGATTCCCAAGTCTACAAGGATTTACTTGCAAAAAGAAAGGAAAGTGTAATGTCTCCTTCGGAGTGAATCTTAATACAACTTGACACAACCTTAACTTCTATGGCTTAGTGCTATAGAAGAGGCATGGGCAAATTTAGGACCTCCAGGTGTTTTGGACTTCAACTCTTACAATTCCTAATAGCCAGTAAACTGTCTGCGAGTCTGGAAATTGAAGTCCAAAACACCTGGAGGGCTGAAGTTTACCCATGCCTGTTCTATAGCATAGAGCAGGGGTCCTCAAACTAAGGCCCGGGGGCCAGATACGGCCTTCCAAGGTCATTTACCCAACCCTCACTCAGGGTCAACCTATGTCTGAAACGACTTGAACGCACACAACAACAACAATCCTATCTCATCAGCCAAAATCAGGCCCACACTTCCCATTGAAATACTAATGAGTTTATATTTGTTAAAATTGTTCTTCATTTTAATTATTGTATTGTTTTTAAGTGTTTTTTGCACTACAAATAAGATAGGTGCAGTGTGCATAGGAATTCAAATTATGTTTTTTTCAAATTATAATCCAACCCTCCAACAGTTTGAGGGACTGTGACCTGGCTCTCTGTTTAAAAAAGTTTGAGGACCCCTGTTTTAAAGAGTGAAACTGCATGCATTTCAAAAACATACCTGGCCATTTTGGAAAATGGAAATCTCCATAACCTTTTGAAAACTGGAAATTGAGAATCTTTTAGGAATCTTTTGGAAAGGCATGACCTTGTTAGAAGTCATAACCTTTTGTAAAGTAACTCTGAGAAGAGTTAAACATTCGCTTAGTGGTAAATATCCACGAGTATTCATGCGAGGCAATTAGGTTCCTCAACTGTTAGACTGATATACCTAGATATCTCTTTGAACTGTTAGGAACAAAGATATGCCAATGCACAAAGAAACATGAAGTTCTCAGTTGACCAAAAACATCTACTCTCCCTTAAAACATCTTGGTTATTATAGAACCATGGGAGTTGTAGTTTTACAAGTTTTTTGGCTTCTCTGCCAAATAATGCTGGTGCCCCACCAAACAACTCATCATCTCACAGCATTAAACAATGACAGTTAAAGAACTGTCGAACTGCATTTTTTCCAAAGTGTAGATAGACCTCTAGAAGCCCAATGAGAATATCAAGTCACCTAATACTAATATCTATATTTGATATAAATACCAAATCAGCTGTTCAATAGGCCTCCTTGCTTCTCTCTTTCTCCTGATCTCTTTTGACACATGTACATTTAAAATTAAACCTGTTCTTCAAAATCAAAGGCAGACTTCTGACCACTTCCCATTTTCTTTTGCTTGTTGTTTTGACATTTTTGGCCCCTGTGTTCAGTGTAGTTATCTGTTACTTATAAAAAATGTGCCCTTTGCCTCATGCACTAGATCGGAAGATTATGTTTTCTCTTGTCTTGCAAAGTAGGTCCAAAAATACAATAAACCCTCCATATTTGCTGAGGTTAGTGGAACAGGACCCCTCCATGAAAATGAAAAATCATGAATAAAATTGCTATTTTATAACTTGAGAACACCCAGAATCTGACCACAAAACCATGCTCAACAAACTAGAGCAGAGTTTCCCCAAACTTTGTGTCATAATACGTACGTGTGTCAGCGGAAGTGTGTTGGTGTGTCACATAAACGTAATGAGAAAGCCGAGTCTAGAATCATAAAATCATAGAGTTGGAAGAGACCTCGTGGGCGTCCAACCCCTTGCCAAGCAGGAAAAGCACAAACAAAGCACACTTCACAGATGGCCATCCAGCCTTTGTGTAAAAGCCTCCAAGGAAGGAGCTTCTACCACACACCTATATTATATTATATTATAATATATTGTATATACATATAATATTTATAATATTATAATGTAATACAATATAATACTACCAATAAAATGAAATTATAATAGGAGCATAGTGTCTAGATCTAAGGAAGTAATGCTACCCCTCTATTCTGCTTTGGTTAGACCACATCTGGAATACTGTGTCCAATTCTGGGCACCACAATTCAAGAGAGATATTGACAAGCTGGAATGTGTCCAGAGGAGGGCGACTAAAATGATCAAGGGTCTGGAGAACAAGCCCTATGAGGAGCGGCTTAGGGAACTGGGAATGTTTAGCCAGAAGAAGAGAAGGCTGAGAGGAGATATGATAGCCATGTATAAATATGTGAGAGGAAGCCACAGGGAGGAGGGAGCAAGCTTGTTTTCTGCTTCCTTGGAGACTAGGACGCGGAACAATGGCTTCAAACTACAAGAGAGGAGATTCCATCTGAACATTAGGAAGAACTTCCTGACTGTGAGAGCCGTTCAGCAGTGGAACTCTCTGCCCCGGAGTGTGGTGGAGGCTCCTTCTTTGGAAGCTTTTAAGCAGAGGCTGGATGGCCATTTGTCAGGGGTGATTTGAATGCAATATTCCTGCTTCTTGGCAGAATGGGGTTGGACTGGATGGCCCATGAGGTCTCTTCCAACTCTTTGATTCTATGATTCTATGATTCTATGATTCTATAATTATATATTTTATATTACATGTATTCCTAATAATATTACAATATAATGGTATAGTACAATATAATAATATATAATACTGATATTGTGCTATGCTAATATTATATTATATTGTATGTATACATATCTTGTAAGCTGCTCTGAGTCCCCTTCGGGGTGAGAAGGGCGGCATATAAATGTCGTAAATAAATAAATAAATAAGTCCTAGATTCTGAATTGCTGATAAAAAAACTAAAAAGGCTCTTGTATCTTTAGTGGTTATATAAAAACCAGTGTAGCAAATTGGTTTGAGTGTTGGACTAGGACTCTGGAGACCAGGGTCCGAATGCCTGATGCCAAGAAAACTTTAGCTGAGTCACATTATTTCAGCCTCAAAGGAAAGCAAGAGTAAACCCTCTCTGAACACAGTTTACCAAGAAAATATTGTGATAAAGCTGCCATAATTCAGATCCAACTTGACGGCACATAACACCAACAAATGCATTAACTCTTTCCCATTCCCATGCTCTGGGAGCCATGCTAATAAAACACCCACGAGCCAGTACTTCCCATGTTTATTTCCCTCTACATTTCCACACATATATACTCTCACACTTACCAACAGTCCAGCAGAACAGAGCAGAAAATCCAAAGAGAAGAATCTTACTCATCCTGATTAATTTTTGTGAGGCTCCAGTCTCATAAATGAATATTAAGAAATCAAAAAAGCACTGGAGAAAATGACAAAAAGGTGATCTCTTTTGGATTAGCAGATTAAGTTCTCCTGGCCTCTAAAAATAGCCAATGAGAGCCAGGGTAAAGCTGTGCAAATATTTTCTTTTGGGAATAAATATTGGCAGACAATCTAGCCAAAACCAGGTCTGGTTGGAAACATTTCACTGCCTGAGGCAGAGTAACACAATTCCCAAACCCACCAGATGCATAGTACATGAAACCTGTCTTGTTAGTTTGGCACAGTATCTCAAAGGGGGCTTCCTCTCTTTTTCAGCAGTAAAAGGTAATAATAAGGAAGTATTTTCCTTTACCTAACAACTTTTAGATGGTTTATCTTCCTTTGCTGATTGGTAGATCCAGTATTATGGGTGTGATCCTGGACTCATCGCTGAGCCTGGAACCTCAGGTTTCGGCGGTGACCAGAGGAGCATTTGCACATTTAAAAGTTGTGTGCCAGCTGCACCCGTTTTGGAACACAATACACCAGACATCACGATAGTGGAAAAGAAAAAAAAAATGGATTATTGATGTTGACATGCCAGGTGACTGTCGCATTGAGGAAAAACAACAGGAAAAACCCGAACTGCAAAGGCTCTGGCATAAACCAGTACAGGTGGTCCCAGTGGTCATCGGCACATCGGGTGCTGTGCCAAAAGATCTCAGCCAGCATTTGGAAATAATAAACATTGACAAAATCACGATCTGTCAACTGCAAAAGGACACCTTACTTGGATCTGCGCGCATAATTTGAAAAGACATCACACAGTCCTAGACGCTTGGGAAGTGTTCGACTTGTGATTTTGTGATACGAAATCCAGCATATAGATCTCATTTGCTGTGACATACTGTGTTTTGGTGTCAGTAAAATAATAATGATAATAATAATAATAATAATAATAATAATAATAATCTGTATTTACAGCCAGCTTTTCTCTCACACAGAAACCAAAGTAGCTTGCAACATATTAAAATCATGTAAGCAAAAATACAAATACATTGATAATAAGTATAATATGTGACGGCGCGTGTGGCGCCTCATACACTTAGAACTGTTAGTTGCAGGATTTTAAACTGCCATTTTATTTCTGTTTACCTTGTACATGTATAGTTAAATTTCATTGGTTACTATAGCTGTCAATTTATTGTTGTTGTGCACCAATTGGCTTGTTTCCCTAGTTCTGTTGTTTAGGCTCTGCCCCTTCCAAGGGAGAAAGGGAAGGTTTCTCCCTCACCCTTTTTACCTCAGTAAAAGACTCATTGGATGGACGTGTCCAAAAGCTTGGCCCAAAAGCCCCTGGTCAAGGCATTTTTTACTACCAGTTCTTAAGTTTTACCCCTGAGTCTTATTCTTTATGTTCAAACCCCCTGAACGAACATGTGAAGACTTCAGGCGCCCTCACACCAGTTCTTTGGCACCATAGGAAGGTCTTGTCCTTCAATTTAGGCCACTGAACTGGGGTTGTGGTTTGCTCCGGCATCCATAGCCATTGAGAGAGAGGGAACAGGAAAAGCTTCTCAGCTTATTACTCCTGGGACTCTGGACTTAGAGTTTACAAAGTATCTTTTCTCAGTTGAAACATAAAGTTTGTGTCAAAGATAGAGAACTGTTAGCAATAAACATCATTTCAAGTTAACTGTTGTGTTCTGGTCCTTGGGAGTTCCAGTTTCCCTAAAGGAGGGCAAGAAAGCAATCCCCTGGGGAAAGCAGTCACGTCCATGCCTCTTTCTCTATAGCCCCAGGCGCGACGGCACATAATACATCATTAAATAACTGATTAAAACAACAATAATATACTTTTACATTCTTATGGCATCATGTCAGATCATATTTGTTCCAATCTGCAGGAAAATAAATTCCAACTAAACATGACACAAAAATTTCTGTGTTTGACAATGGATGATGATTCTTTGGACTGTGGTGCTCCTGAAGGTTTTTAAACAGAGGCTGAATGACAAAGGAGTACTTTGAGTGTGTCTTACTGCATGGCAGAAGGAGGTTACTCTGGATGACACTTGGGGTCTCTTCCAACACTAGGATTATATATAGTGAGGACTCATCTGCATGTCTTTTCTCCTTAGTTAGAATTTTGTGTTTTTACAATTCTAAGCAACATGTTCTGGACAAATGTGGTTGGTGCTTAGTATAAATGCCTAGTGACATCGTCAGGATCCATCCACTATGACATCACTAGTGACTTGACTCTTTAACATCACCACCAGATGTTGTTCCTGGTCTCACAGTTAGGCCTTGAAATCTCTGGGCTTTTAACCTTATTACACACTGAACATCTCCAAAGCCTGCTACACCTCTTAATCATGATGATGGTGATGGGCTTAGAAAAACTAGAATTCAACTCTTGACATCTACCAGAAAGGTAACTTTTCTAGTTCAATAGCTGAATATTCAATCATATTAATGTGAATTTCTAAAGAAGCAAATCTAAATTCCAAGGGAGAAGAAATTAGAGTTAGTTTGATGGTTGTTGTTGTTCATATGTTCAGTCATTTCCGACTCTTCATGACCTCATGGACCAACCCACGCCAGAGCTCCCTTTCGGCCATCATCACCCCCAGCTCTTTTGAGGTCAATCCAGTCACTTCAAGGATACCATCCATCCATCTTGTCCTTGGTCGGCCCCTCTTCCTTTTTCCTTCCATTTTCCTCAGCTTAATTGTCTTCTCTAAGTTTTCCTGTCTTCTCATGATGTGGATGGTTGTTACAGACTTCCCAGAAGGCATCCATCAATCAGACTGGTGGTCCTCAAAGAATACAAGGAGGGAAGACAGCATGATGCTGTGGGTGGATTGCTTGTATTTGACCTGGACAAAGGAGGTTCAGTCATGACACATATCAGGTGTCACCGGCCCAGCATAACTTCTTTCAAAGGGTTTGATTAAAAGAAGGTATGGAAAGGCTGACCATGGAATCTTCTCAAGTAGTATATATATCAGTGGTTCTTAACCCTTTGGCTCCCAAGATATTTTGGCCTTCAACTCCCAGAAATCCTAATAGTCTATGTCCCACCCCGGAGTTTAAGATCGGCTGGGGAGGCCCTGCTCTCGACCCCGCCTCTTTCACAAGTGAGGCTGGCGGGGACCCCCACCAGGTGGTGGCCCCCTGCCTGTGGAACTCGCTCCCCGGGGAAATTAGGTCAGCAACCTCACTCCTCTCGTTCAGGAAAAAAACTAAAAACATGGATCTGGGACCAAGCTTTTGGACAATCGGGCAGGTAAAGAAAGGATGTGACGATGTCCAGGTAATGTCAAACTGGAATGGAACTGGAACCCGGAAAGATGAATGCTGAGCATGCGAATAGTATGATGTGTTGCATATTGACTGTTTCGTTTATTTCGTTATTTTTAACTGTGATATTGTTTTTAACTATGATTGTATATTATGTATACAATATAGGCATCAAATTGTGCTTTTTTGTAAGCTGCCCTGAGTCCCCCCTCGGGAGTTGAGAAGGGTGGGGTAAAAGTAACTGAAATAAATAAATAAATAAATAAATAAATAAATAAATAAATAAATAAACTGGCTGGGATTTCTGGGAGTTGTAGGCCAAAACACCTGGGGACCCAGAAGTTGAAAACCACTGATATAGATGAAATCAAAAGCTATTTAAATAAGGGGGCTGAAAACAGATATTGCAACACCTGGTTTATCATTTACTATTTGCTTAGGAGAGAGAAGCTTTTTTCAGTTCAGGTGCCAAACCTCAATTCTGTATGAACCTCAGGGAGTTGTATTGCAGAACCTGATGGGATAGGTCCAAGGGTAGAATTGCCATTGCTATTCTGCATCTTTAAGTCAAGTCTGATTTATGGCAACCCTCTCCTTGGTATTGCCTTGAGAAGACTTGCTTATTGGAGGTCTGACATTGCCTTCCTTTAAGGTGAAGAAAGAGTAACTTGTCCCTGATTATCTGGAGGGTTTCCCTAGCTGTACAATGATTTCAACTCTAGTCTTCCAGACACCTAGTCAAACCAGTACTTCACATTGGCTCTCTTACGACTTTATTATATGAGGCAAGCAAATTGGCATTAGCCTCAACTTTAGTAGACCCTTTAAATGAAAAACCTCCAATAGCCCTGCTCATCGATAGAGTTACAAGCTGGGTAGATGCAGGAAATGCCATGGATGTAGCATATCTGGACTTCAGTAAGGCTTTCTGGCAAACAAACTAGTCCAATGTGGACTTGGCAAAACTACGGTTAGATGGATCTGTAATTGGTTAAGTGAATGAACCCAGAGGGTGATTCTCCCCAGTGCTTCCTCTTCGTGCTGGAAAGAAGTGATGAGTGGAGTGCCAGAAGCAGGGTTCAGTCCTGGGCCTGGTCCTCTTCAGGATCTTTATTAATGTCTTAGATGAGGGGTTAGAAGGCATGATCATCAAGTTTGTAGACAACATCAGATTGGGAGGGAGAGAAGACAGGAGCAGAATTCTAAACAATCTGAACAGATTAGAGAGATAATTGGCCAAAACTAACAAAACGAAGTCCAACAGGGACAAATACAAGATACTCCACTTAGGCAG
Source organism: Anolis sagrei (assembly GCF_037176765.1). NCBI lineage: Eukaryota > Metazoa > Chordata > Lepidosauria > Squamata > Anolidae > Anolis > Anolis sagrei. The sequence goes on from NC_090022.1 coordinate 20,603,260, forward strand.
AAAAAATGAAATGCAAAGATACAGAATGGGGGACACATGGCTTGAGAGCAGTACGTGTGAAAAAGGTCTTGGAGTTCTCGTGGACGACAAGTTAAACATGAGCCAACAATGTCATGTGGCAGCAAAAAAAAAAAAAGCCAACGGGATTTTGGCCTGCATCAATAGGTGTCTAGTGTCTAGATCCAAGGAAGTCATGCTACCCCTCTATTATGCCTTGGTTAGACCACATCTGGAATACTGTGTCCAATTTTGGGCACCACAATTGAAGGGACATGTCGACAAGCTGGAATGTGTCCAGAAGAGAGCAACTAAACTGATCAAGGGTCTGGAGAACAAGCCTATGAGCTGAGCATGTTTAGCCTGAAGAAGAGAAGGCTGAGAGGAGACATGATAGTCATATATAAGTATGTGAGAGTCATAGGGAGGAGGGACCAAGCTTGTTTTCTGCTGTCCTGGAGATTAGGACGCAGAACAATGGCTTCAAATTACAAGAACGGAGATTCCATCTGAACATTAGGAAGAACTTCCTAACTGTGAGAGTTGTTCAGCAGTGGAACTCTCTGCTCTGGAGTATAGTGGAGGCTACTCCTTTGGAGGCTTTTAAACAGATGTTGGATGGCCATCTGTCAGGGGTGCTTTGAATACAATTTTCCTGCTTCTTGGCAGGGAGTTGGACTGGATGGCCCATGAGGTCTCTTCCAACTCTATGATTCTATGATTCTATCAGCTTCTCTGTTCAGATCCTCTGTCGGTGATCCAGAAGCTCAAGTTGGTACAAAATGCAGCTGCTCGGCTTCTTGCGGGAGCTCCAATGAGATGCCACATAACACCAATCTTACTGCAGCTGCATTGGTTACCAATTGAGCACCGGATCACTTTTAAAGTGATGGTACTCACCTCCAAGGCCTTGCATGGTCTGGGGCCGATGTACCTGAGGGACCGCCTCACCCCCTACCAACCCCAGAGATCCCTCCGTTCCGAGGACCAAGATTTATTGGAAGTTCCCAGTGGAAAGACCTTGCGTCTAACAGCAGCCAGACGCAAAGCCTTTACAGCAGTGGCACCATCACTCTGGAATACTCTGCCACCTGAAGTCCGTGCCTTGTGGGACTTATCAGCTTTCCGCAGGGCATGTAAGACATATTTGTTTCGGCAGTCCTTTGATCTGTGATATTGCTGTTTTCAAATTGTTTTAAATTGTTTTTAATCTGTTTTAGTTTTCTTGTAAGCCTCTCCGAGTCCCAGGGGAGTGGCGGCATATAAGTTTGAATAATAAATAAATAAATAAATCTTGAAAATATAGGACTGTGGGTCCCTTGATCAAACTTGCAACATAGTTTCTCTCTTTTCTTACTGCCTTCTGCTTTGCCAAACATTGTTGCATTTGCCAGTGTGTCATGACACTGCATGACAAGTCCAAAATAACAGTTTAGACAGTTTAGTAATCTTCACTTCTAGATCTGATTCCATGAACTGCTGAAAAATGCTGCGACTGCCTCCTACAGAATTCTGGAGTTTGTAGTTTAGGGAGGGACCTTCAAACTGCTCATCTGGAGAAGCCCCGGGTCTTCCTAAATTACAAATCCCAGAATTCTGCAAGAGGTAGTCACAGCATTTAAAGTGGATTAAAGTGGATAAATGCTCGAGTGTGATGAGGCCAAATGTGGCCTCATTTGTCTTTTCAACAGTCCATGAGTATCTATAGCACTCTCCTTCAACATCACATTTCAAATAGTTCATTTTCCTCCGGTCACCTTTCTTCATTTTCTTTGCAACTTTCACAACCATTCATAGAAAACATGAAAATTATAACATGGAAGATCTTGACTTTAGTTTTTTTTTTTTTTTAACCCCACATGTTTTGCTATTTACACTTCTGGAGCAGATGGGAACTCCCCCACAAATGAGCTGGAGATTCACTTTCCCTTACATAATGGCTCAGTGTGTTACTCCATGAATTAAAACAGCTGTGTTTACTTTCAGCATACAATGGAAATGGACAAGATATGCAGCTGACCCGAACACTGAATTTGCCCTCTGATCATGGTCCTTAGAGGAAAAAAAAATCAAGCTGCAGCTGCAGTCATGTTCATGCTCATGCAATCGGTGTTGCCAACAGACATGAAAACAATGCAGACTCATTTAATTTCTACCATCCATCAGCCTTCTGAGAAATTAAGCAGAAAACAGAAAACAATAGCCAAAGATAAATCTGACTTTTAGTAAGGGTAGAGAGGAAAAACCAGGAGTAGCTTCACTGTCCCACTGATATAGAAGCCTTTAGCTACCCTTGGTTCTTCTATCCTTATAAAAAGTTCTTCTTTGACTTGAGATTTCTGTGTGGTGAGGGGAAACAGAGCTCCACATACAACGCTATGCACAAATATAGGTTTCTGGCCAAAGTCCTCTGCTTGGATACATATATCTGTTTTTCTTTCTCCTACTTTCACTTTTTAAAATAAATCTTTCCATCCCAAACTTGAATAAATGTGTGGATTTGGGTAAATTCCCACCCCGGAGTTTGAGATCATCTGGGGAGGCTCTGCTCTCAACCCTACCACTGTCACAAGTGAGGCTGGTGGGGACAAGGAGCAGGGCTTTCTCAGTAGTGGCCCCCCACCTGTGGAACTCACTCCCGGGGGAAATCAGGGCATCATCATCCCTCCTCGCCTTCAGGAGGAGGGTGAAGACTTGGTTATGGGACCAGGCCTTTGGGCACTCTGGCAATTAAATCAGACAATCAGGCAAGTAAGACCAGCAGGATTGATGAAGTGGAACATAAAACTAGATCTATGAGTTAACGAACACTGACCATGTAAGAGGAGAAATTGGGTTTGTATTTGGTTTTATTGATTTTATGGTTATAATGCTTGAATTGTTGTTAACTGTGAATTGATGTAATTTTGTGTATGATTGTTTTATGATGCAGGCATCAAATTGTGCCTTTGCTTTTGTAAGCCGCCCTGAGTCCCTTTCGAGGTGAGAAGGGCGGAGTAAAAGAACCCCAAATTAATAATAATAATAATAATAATAATAATAATAATAATAATAAATTCTAAAAACAAACAAAAATAAACTAATATTAAATACTCATGTCAACCCCAGGCTATCTGGAAACACTGCTTCAGAATACCCGGAGTGAGGTGCAATGGCCCTGGAGTATGATTTGGATGGCATGATTTGAATTGATGTTTTAATGTTGATTGTTGAGAACGAGATAATGACCAGGCGGGAAGCAGGGTGTAGAAGTGAATGATGATGACCTTTTATTGTTGTCTAAGCAATGCTTATATAGGTTTTGGTGCTCTTCAGTAAAGTCTGCATAGCAACAGTGGAGGATTACATAACTGCCAAGCGATTGGTTAGACTCTTAAGGGTGAGGTAATCTACAGGTGAGGTCAGCTACAGGCGATGTCATCCTTCCTGTCTTCAAGGGTAATGTCCATATATGGTCAGTGGGGTAGGAACAGTGTATGTATCTGGGAAGTATGGCCTGTCTTTAATCCTATGTCATGATGTCCTGTATACTTGGCCAAAATGGTGTGAAGCATTAGTGTCAGAGGACTGAAATTGGCCATGTCCATATAGAGGTATGGTGTGCCAATCCCTCTGTGGTATATAGCCATTTCTGTACTGGGGGACACAATGGTGTATTGGGGACACAATGGTGTCTCTCTTGTATAAGGGACATAATAATGTCATCACTCCTTTACATCACTCCTTCAGTTGATGTTTTTATTTGTTTTGGACTTTAATGCATTGTTTATCAATATGTTTTTGTGTGTCATCAAAGAATAACAACAACAACAACAACAACAACAACAATCTTTATTTATACCCCACCACCATCTCCCCAAAGGGGACTCAGAGTGGCTAACATGAAGCCAGGCCCAAGATTACAGTACAGCAAAAAATATATAATATAATATAATATAATATAATATAATATAATATAATAAAATATAATAAAATATAATAAAATATAATATAATAAAATATAATAAAATATAATAAAATATAATAAAATATAATAAAATATAATAAAATATAATAAAATATAATAAAATATAATAAAATATAATATAATATAATATAATATAATAAAATAAAATAAAATAAAATAAAATAAAATAAAATAAAATAAAATAAAATAAAATAAAATAAAATAATAAAATAAAATAAAATAAAATAAAATAAAATAAAATAAAATAAAATAAAATAAAATAAAATAAAATAAAATAAAATGCAAGAAGCAAAATTACCATCAAAATAGATACATGAAATAACAAAACAAAATAAACAATATCAAAATAACATAATAGAAGAGTAAAACACAGTGGGAGGGTCAAATGTACTAGAAATAAAATTGATACAATTGATAAAACCCTGTATGAAATATGTAGAATGTATTTCTAAGGGAGAATGTATTTCTGAGGGAGGACCTCAAAGGGACTGAAACAATAGTGTTAGGCCTTCATTATTGCCTTTGTAAATATGTTCTGAGCCCCCTTTGTGGTGAGAAGGATGGGGACAAGTGTGGTAAATAAATAAACCTGAAATGCTGCATCAAAAATGAAGGAAGATTTTGGAAAAATACATGGCAAAGGGAAGAAAAGAATGCTCAACCTGGAGAATGTGGGCATCGATCCCACTACCTCTCACATGCTAAGCGAGCGCTCTACCATTTGAGCTAATTCCCCATCTGATTAGCTGCAGTCTTCAGCAATATCCTGAGAAAGATCAATTCAAAAGTTCATACAGAAAATGATCTAAAATGTTTTGCTCTATGCATGATGATGGTAATGGGAGCCCCATATTTTTTGGCACTTCCCTCTATTGCTTCCATGACATTTTTGCTTTTCCCAGTTTTGTCTAAAGGCAGATCCACACTGACCAGTTATCCCAGGGCCAATCCAGCATGCTGTATACCAGATCGACACCAGGATGGTTAGCATAATCATCCCACAGCTGCTGTGGAAACGGGAGGGGGTACCAACTGCCCAGCATCACTAAATCCGGCTTGGTACTGCTGGACTGCAACCTTTAACATGCCTTCCATTCTTGGATCCATTCATCCTGCCGGCAGCCATTGCCTGTAATGATGTCAGCCAGGTGACAGGATGACAAGAGGTGGGGAAACTTTTTTCAATTGGCCCATCTCCCTGTCCAACATCACTCCTAGCCATAGCCAACCAGCAGGACCTGTGTCATTTGTGAAGACTGCCACGATATGGTGAATGGGTTGTTGTTCATTCGTTCAGTCGTCTCCGACTCTTCGTGACCTCATGGACCAGCCCACGCCAGAGCTCCCTGTCGGCCGTCACCACCCCCAGCTCCCTCAAGGTCAGTCCAGTCACTTCAAGGATGCCATCCATCCATCTTGCCCTTGGTCGGCCCCTCTTCCTTTTGCCTTCCACTTTCCCCAGCATAATTGTCTTCTCTAGGCTTTCCTGTCTCCTCATGATGTGACCAAAGTACTTCAACTTTGTCTCTAGTATCTTTCCCTCCAGTGAGCAGTCGGGCTTTATTTCCTGGAGGATGGACTGGTTGGATCTTCTCGCAGTCCACGGCACTCTCAGAACTTTCCTCCAACACCACAGTTCAAAAGCATCTATCTTCCTTCGCTCAGCCTTCCCTAAGGTCCAGCTCTCACATCCGTAGGTTACTACAGGGAATACCATGGCTTTGACTAGGCGGATCTTTGTTGCCAGTCTGATGTCTCTACTCTTCACTATTTTATCGAGATTGGACATTGCTCTCCTCCCAAGAAGTAAGCGTCTTCTGATTTCCTGGCCACAGTCTGCATCTGCAGTAATCTTTGCACCTAGAAATACAAAGTCTGTCACGGCCTCCACGGTTTCGCCCTCTATTTTCCAGTTGTCAATCATTCTTGTTGCCATAATCTTGGTTTTTTTGACGTTTAGCTGCAACCCGGCTTTTGCGCTTTCTTCTTTCACCTTGATTAGAAGGCTCCTCAGCTCCTCCTTGCTTTCAGCCATCAGAGTGGTGTCATCTGCATATCTGAGGTTGTTAATGTTTCTTCCAGCAATTTTCCCCCCAGCTTTGCATTCATCCAGCCCCGCACATCGCATGATGTGTTCTGCATACAAGTTAAAAAGGTTGGGTGAGAGTATGCAGCCTTGCCGTACGCCTTTCCCAATCTGGAACCAGTCTGTTGTTCCGTGGTCAGTTCTGACTGTTGCTACTTGGTCCTTGTACAGATTCCTCAGGAGAGAGACAAGGTGGCTTGGGATGCCCATCCCACCAAGAACTTGCCACAATTTATTATGATCCACACAGTCAAAGGCTTTAGAATAGTCAATGAAGCAGAAGTAGATGTTTTTCTGAAACTCCCTGCCTTTCTCCATTATCCAGCGGATATTGACAATTTGGTCTCTCGTTCCTCTGCCTTTTCTAAACCCAGCTTGAACATCTGGCAACTCTCGCTCCATGTATTGCTGGAGTCTTCCTTGCAGGATCTTGAGCATTACCTTACTGGCATGAGAAATAAGGGCCACTGTACGGAAGTTTGAGCAGTCTTTCGCATTTCCCTTTTTTGGTATGGGGATATAAGTTGATTTTTTCCAGTCTGATGGCCATTCTTGTGTTTTCCATATTTGCTGGCAAATGGCATGCATCACCTTGACAGCATCATCTTTTAAGACTTTAAACAGTTCAGCTGGGATCCCGTCGTCTCCTGCTGCCTTGTTGTTGGCAATGCTTCTTAAGGCCCATTCAACCTCACTCCTCAGGATGTCTGGTTCTAATTCATTCACCACACCGTCAAAACTATCTTCAATATTATTATCCTTCCTATACAGATCTTCCGTATAGTCTCGCCACCTTCTCTTGATCTCTTCAGCTTCTGTTAGGTCCCTGCCATCTTTGTTTCTTATCATACCAATTTTTGCCTGAAATTTACCTCCAATGTTTCTAATTTTCTGGAAGAGGTCTCTTGTCCTTCCTATTCTGTTGTCTTCTTCCACTTCCATGCATTGCTTATTTAAAAATAGTTCCTTATCTCTTCTGGCTAACCTCTGGAATTGCGCATTTAACTGGGCATATCTCCCCTTATCCCTGTTTCCTTTTGCTTTCCTCCTTTCTTGGGCTACTTCCAGTGTCTCAGCAGACAACCATTTTGCCTTCTTGGTTTTCTTTTTCTTTGGGACGTACTTTGTTGCCGCCTCCTGAACAATGTCTCGGACTTCTGTCCATAGTTCTTCTGGGACTCTGTTTACTAAATCTAGTCCTTCAAATCTGTTCTTCACTTCCACTGTATATTCGCTAGGAATGTTAGTGAGATCATATCTAACTGGTCTGTGTATTTTCCCTGAACTCTTTAGTTTTATTCTAAAGTGGGCAATAAGAAGTTCGTGATCTGAGCTACAGTCAGCCCCAGGTCTTGTTTTCACCGACTGGATGGATGTCCGCCACCTTCGGCTGCAAAGGATATAGTCAATCTGATTTCGGTGTTGACCGTCTGGAGAGGTCCATGTGTAAAGCCGTCTTTTAGGTTGTTGGAAGAGAGTATTCGTTATACACAGCGAGTTTTCCTGGCAGAATTCTATCAGCCTGCGTCCCGCTTCATTTTGTTCTCCCAGACCATGCTTGCCTGTGATCCCAGTTGTCATTTGACTTCCCACCTTGGCATTCCAGTCTCCTGTAATGAAAATAATGTCTCTTTTTGGTGTATTATCCAGTAGTTCCTGCAGATCCTCATAGAACTGATCTACTTCTGCTTCTTCAGCAGCTGTGGTTGGGGCGTATATTTGGATCACTGTAATGTTGAAAGGCTTTCCTTGCACTCGAATTGAGATCATTCTGTCATTTTTTGGGTTGTATCCAAGCACCGCTTTAGCGAATTTCTTATTAATTATGAAGGCTACTCCATTTCTTTGATGTTCCTCTTGTCCGCAGTAGTAGATCTGGTGGTCATCTGATGTGAAGTGGCCCATTCCAGTCCATTTCAGTTCGCTGACCCCCAGAATGTCTATCTTTAGTCTTGACATCTCACCAATAACAACATCCAATTTGCCCTGGCTCATAGATCTTACATTCCAGGTTCCTATGGTGTGTTGATCTTTAGAGCATCGGATTCGTCGTTCACCTCCAGTACCGTCGGCCGCTAGCCTTCCTTTCGGCTTTGAGCTAGCTGCGTCATCACATCTGGGGCTAGTTGAACTTATCCTCTGCTCCTCCCCAGTAGCATTTTGGCCATCTTCCGACCTGGGAGTCCCATCTTCCAATGGCATACCGACATATCTCTGGTTGTACTGGTCCATTTAGTTTTCTTGGCAAGGATACTGGAGTGGTTTGCCATTGCCTTCCCCAGGGATCACACTTGGTCAGACCTCTCTGCCACAACCGTCCCGTCTTGGGTGTCCCTTCACGGTTTCGCTCATGACATCATTGAGGTGCTCAAGCTCCAGCGCCCCGACAAGGCGGCGATCCTTTGCTGGAGATGGTGAATGGGAGGGGATTGTAAATTCCATCCCATGACTTGGGGTGCCTGAGGTTGGGACATATGAGATGGCAGTATGAACAATTGTGGCCAGTTCTATGGCTCAACCGTTTAAATGGGTACAAAGTTAATCTGAATCCTGCAACTTTGATTAATGTGGGTCAAAGTTGTGTTAAGGTGGCCTTCCCTTGCATTTTCCTAGTGGTGCTGGTCTGTAAGATAGCATGAAAATCCACAAAGCCATGCAGAAACTGAGCATAAAAGGCTTGCATTGGAAAAGAAAGAACATGAAAGCCTGGCTGGAGAATGTGGGCATCGATCCCACTACCTCTCGCATGCTAAGCGAGCGCTCTACCATTTGAGCTAATTCCCCACCTGCCTGGCATAACTGTCCTGCAATAGATCTCAAAACGCTTTGTATTGTGGATGGAAGGACAGGAAGGGGCTCTCTCTGGAACTCATTCTGCTGTTCAACCTTTGTATATGATGACCCTTGAGAATTCATTGATGACCATGAAAAGGGATAAATTAGCTTCGAAAGGTCACTGGCTGGGAGTGGAGGAAGATGTCACCTGGAGTGATTCTCCAAAGATAATGATTCAAAAGGAAAATCTCACTGTAGAGGCTACTGAAGAACTGATTGGATTGTCAGGAGAAGGAAATCCTACTGAGATAAAGGATATGGTTGTTGTTGTTCATTCGTTCAGTCATCTCCGACTCTTCGTGACCTCATGGACTAGCCCACGCCAGAGCTCCCTGTCGGCCGTCACCACCCCCAGCTCCTTCAAGGTCAGTCCAGTCACTTCAAGGATTCCATCCATCCATCTTGCCCTTGGTCGGCCCCTCTTCCTTTTGCCTTCCACTTTCCCCAGCATCATTGTCTTCTCTAGGCTTTCCTGTCTCCTCATGATGTGGCCAAAGTACTTCAACTTTGTCTCTAGTATCCTTCCCTCCAGTGAGCAGCCGGGCTTTATTTCCTGGAGGATGGACTGGTTGGATCTTCTCGCAGTCCAAGGCACTCTCAGAACTTTCCTCCAACACCACAGCTCAAAAGCATCTATCTTCCTTCGCTCAGCCTTCTCACATCCGTAGGTTACTACAGAGAATACCATTGCTTTGACTATGCGGATTTTGTTGCCAGTCTGATGTCTCTACTCTTTACTATTTTATCGAGATTGGACATTGCTCTCCTCCCAAGAAGGAAGCGTCTTCTGATTTCCTGGCCACAGTCTGCATCTGCAGTCATCTTTGCACCTAGAAATACAAAGTCTGTCATGGCCTCCACATTTTCTCCCTCTGTTTCCCAGTTGTCAATCTTTCTTGTTGCCATAATCTTGGTTTTTTTTATGTTTAGCTGCAGCCCAGCTTTTGCACTTTCTTCTTTCACCTTGATTAGAAGGCTCCTCAGCTGCTCCTCGCTTTCGGCCATCAGAGTGGTGTCATCTGCATATCTGAGGTTGTTAATGTTTCTTCCAGCAATTTTCACCCCAGCCTTGCATTCATCAAGCCCCGGCCATCGCATAATATAGTAGGTAACAGTTTATCTCCTGAAAATGAGCTACGCTTAGTGGATCCAGCTATGAATGGAGTAAGAGCTCTACCTGCTGGGGACGAAGCGTTATGGCACCAGGGACTTGAGCATGTTATAAGCCCCAGCTCTGAGCTATTTAGAACAGAGGTTCCCAAACTTATTTGACCTATTGCCTTCTTTTCAGAAAAAAAATTACTCAGCATCCTCACTGGAAACAGAAAGGTGTAGTGACAATTTGCGTTCTTCTGTGGATCTATATTTCTATCTTCATCCTACAACAAGATGTTGTAAATAAGACACCTTTATTCAATATCTTTATTTATTTATTTATTTCATGCATTACTACCCCATCTTTCCCCCCCCCCCCCCAAAGGGGGACTCAATTGCAGGCCAAGTTACAAGTGCCCCTGAATCATTCCAGCACTCTCCCCCCCCCCCAAGGCAGTGGTTCTCAATATGGGGTCCCCAGATATTTTTGGCCTTCAGCTCCCAGAAATCCTAACAGTTGGCAAACTGGATGGGATTTCTGTGAGTTGTAGGCCAAAAACATCTGGGGACCCCAGGTTGAGAACCACTGCCTTAGGGGGTGCTGGAATGATGTGGTGTCTTGGAGGTGGGTCTGTAGATGGCTGTGGAGCCCTTTCCTTGTTCTCCTGCAGTGAGGATATTGGTTTCCAGGTGGAAGGCGGTCCTGGTCAGGGTTAGCTTGATATGCCTTCCTCTTGGCACATTTCTCCCTTTCACCCTCCATTTGTGCCTTTTCGAATTCTGCAGCACTGCTGGTCACAGCTGACCAGTTAGAGTGCTCATGGGCCTATGCCACAGTTTTTCTGGTTGGCTTTAAGTCCATCTTTAAATCTCTTTTCCTGTCCACCAATGTTACATTTCCTGTTTTTGAGTTGAGAGTTGAGTAACTACTTTGGGAGACGGTGATGGGGCATTCAGACAACGTGGCCAGACCAGTGGAGTTAATGGCAGAGGAGCATTGCTTCAATACTGGTGGTCTTTGCTTCTTCCAGCACGCTGACATTTGTCCGCCTGTCTTCCCAAGAGATTTGCAGGATTTTCGGGTGGCAGCACTGATGAAATCGTTCTAGGAGTTGCATGTGACATCTGTAGACAGTCCACGTTTTGCAGGCATATAGCAGGGTTGGGAGGACGATAGCTTTATAAACAAGCACCTTGGTATCCCTATGGATGTCCTGGTCCTCAAACTCTGTTTCATTTGGAAAAATGCTGCACTCACAGAGCTCAGGTGGTGTTGTATTTCAGTGTCAAAACTGACTTTTGTGGAGAGGAGGCTGCCAAGCTAGCAGAAATGATCAACATTTTCTAATGTTACACCATTAAGCTGTATTTCTGGCATTGGAAAGGGATTGGCTGGATTTCATATGGCAGTGAAGAAGGGGCCTCTGTGAATCCCAAGCCTGAGGCTTCTGGGAGTTGAAGTCCAAATCACTTGGAAAGTCAGAGTTTGGAAATGCCTTACCTTGGACCTGGCCAGAGGGAGACTTCTGGAAGAGCACTTTGGTTTTCTCGATGCTCAATGACAGGCCGAGCTTCTCGTATGCTTCTGCAAAAGTGTTTAGAGTGGCTTGTAGGTGTTCTTCTGAATGCGCACAGGTGACATTGTCATCAGCATACTGGAGTTCTATAACACATGTTGTAACCTTGGAGTTTTTGGCTTTCAGTCTGCTGAGGTTCAATAGCTTGCCATCTGTCAGATAGATGATTTCCACTCCGGTGGGAAGCTTCCCGACAACAAGAAGTATCATAGTGATCCCTTCTCCATGCTTGCCGCCTAACAGAGACTCTGTTAGGTTCTTGTGGGTTTTTTCGGGCTATAGAGCCATGTTCTAGAGGCATTTCTCCTGACGTTTCGCCTGCATCTATGGCAAGCTTCCTCAGAGGTTGTGAGGTCTGTTGGAAGTAGGAAAAATGGGTTTATATATCTGTGGAATGGCTGGGGTGGGGCAAGGAGCTCTTCCCTGCTGCAGTTAGGTGTGAATGTTTAGCTGATCACCTTCATTAGCATTTGAAGGCCTGCCTGAGTCTGGGAAAATCTGTTGCTGGGAGGTGTTAATCTGTGCCTGGTTTTTTCCTCTCTGTTGTTTAGCTGTTATAATTTTAGAGTTTTTTAATACTGGTAGCCAGATTTTGTTCATTTTCATGGTCTCTTCCTTTCTGTTGAAATTGTCCACATGCTTGTCAGACTACACAGAGAAGCCATTGAAATCCACAAGCATGTGGACAATTTCAACAGAAAGGAGGAGACCATGAAAATGAACAAAATCTGGCTACCAGTATTAAAAAAACTCTAAAATTATAACAGCTAAACAACAGAGAGGAAAAAACCAGGCACAGATTAACACCTCCCAGCAACAGATTTTCCCAGACTCAGGCAGGCCTTCAAATGCTAATGAAGGTGATCAGCCAAACATTCACACCTACCTGCAGCAGGGAAGAGCTCCTTGCCCCACCCCAGCCATTCCACAGATATATAAACCCATTTTTCCTACTTCCAACAGACCTTCTCAACCTCTGAGGATGCTTGCCATAGATGCAGGCGAAACGTCAGGAGAAATGCCTCTAGAACATGGCTCTATAGCCCGAAAAAAACCCACAAGAACCTAATGACTTGAGCTGTCAGGCTCTGCGCCTACATTGGCTTTTCAAGAGCGCGAAAGCGACTGGGCTTGGCTTGCAGAGCACTGACGTCAGGTAGAACCCTCTCCTATTGGCCAGCTCTTTCTCCTCCACGCCCTTCCTTTCCTGATTGGTGGAGAACGCGGAAGGAGACCGCAAGAGCGCCATAGGTGCATTCCACGTGTAGCTTCCTTCGAAGCCGGGCGAGGTCCTGAATGAAGGAGTTGGAGAAGGCTTGGAAAGAGGGACGTGCTGGGATCAAAGGAGAGGCTATGGAAGCGGGATCCTGGGGCTTGCTGCTGCTGCTGCTGGCGCTGGTTGCGCTGTCTGTTTCTCCCCCTGTCCAGGTCCAAGGTAAGGCGTTTCCAAACTCTGTCCCTCCAAGTGATTTGGACTTCAACTCCCAGAAGCCTCCGGCTTGGGATTCACGGAGGCCCCTTCTTCACTGCCATATGAAATCCAGATTATCCGCTTCGAACTAGGTTCTATGGCAGCGTAGACTCAGATAGTCCAGTTCAAAGCAGATCGTGTGGATTGTCTGCTTTGATAGTGGGGATTATATGGCAGAGTAGAAGGAGCCTGAATCAATTTGAAACTGGCATGGCTCAGTGCTCTCTAGTCATGGGAGTTATAGTTTTGCATGGTGTTTAGGCTTTTCTGCCAAAAGATGTTGGTGCCTCGTCAAACTACAGAGCATGGGGCCCTGCCAGTTCAAGTGGGGTCAAGGTTTTCTGGAGGTTTTTTTTTTTTTAAGGAGAGCCTGGAAGGTCATCCGCCAGGGGTTCTTTGATTGTGTTCTCTGCCTGATTGTGTTTTCTACCCCTACAGCCAGGCATGTAGGGGGGGGGGGGGCTTGAGAGGCTTCAGCCCCCCCCCCCCCCCGAAATTCTCAGGGTGGTCCACGAGAAGGCCTTACTGGTACATTATTTAAACTGTTATGTTTATTCATATCATGATCTGATCACCATGCTCAATATATATCCCATATGCATGGGTCTATTGGGATAACGATGCAAAAAGTTTGCTAGAGTAGATCCTCACCCCCCCCCCTTTGAATCAAACTCAGCCCCCGCCCCCCAATCAAACTCAGCACCCCCCCCCCCCCCCGAATAAAAATCCTGGCTACGGGCCTGCCTACAGCAGGCCCGTAAACAATGATGCTAGTGAAGGGGCTAACAGAACTCAGAAATGTTGAAATTCTAAAATGCAAACCTAGAGAGGGGTTTGTGCCTCTCCTCTGGCCTGCAGAAGACCAGAAGCTAAGAGGAGATAATGTATCTAGAAGACACAAGATACCCAGGGTGGGTTAAGAACGCCCAGGGAGTACCCAGGGTGGGTTAACACCCAAAATGCTTATCTGTAACAATAATGTGTGTGTTTACGTAGTTTGTAGAAGGTTAGCAGTGAAAGACACTGAAGTGGCAAAATATGAGAAAAACATGTTTTTGAATGGTTGATCCGATAAGAGAGGTGTGTGCCCATGACACAGCGAAAAGACATGTATATAAGGTGACTGAAATATCCAAATATCAGAGACAGCTCTCTTTGAAGACACTGGTCTGTCTGGGCTGTTTCTCCCTGTGTGGCCACACTTGAAATAAAGAGATTTTTGCTTTACCTCTAGAGACTAGACTTTCTTCATTTTGCTGCCCTCTGTGACGGACTCAGCAAGGACCCCAAGCAGGGGGTCCCCTACACTAGGAAAAACAGAAGGGAAAAGGAAGAGGGGCTGACCAAGGGGAAGATGGATGGATGGGATCCTTGAAGTGACTGGATTGACCTTGAAGGAGCAGGGGGTGGTGACGGCCGACAGGGAGCTCTGGCATGGGCTGGTCCATGAGGTCACAAAGAGTCGGAAACAACTGAATGACTGAACAACAACCCCTACAGCAGCATTTCTCAAGCTGGGGGTCAGGCCTCCTGAGGGGATCACGAGGGGGGTGTCAGAGGGATTGCCAAAGACTATCAGAAAACAGTATTTTCTGTTGGTCATGGGGGTTCTGTGTGGGAAGTTTGGCCCAATTTATTTATTACTAGTTGTCCCCTGCCACGCATTGCTGTGTCCCAGTCTGTATATATGTGTTTTGTGTGTGTTTATATTTATGTATATGTGTATATATGTGTGCTTACGTAAATATATATGGTTTTGTGCATGTGTTGTAATTTTTGGTTTTTGGCTTTCTAAGTCTCTTCTGTGTTTTTCAGTGTTTTTATGAGTGATGGTCACTCCTTCTCCTGATAGATGTATTGTGTCCAAATTTGGTGTCAATTCGCCCAGTGGTTTTTGGGTTCTGTTAATCCCACAAACGAACATTACATTTTAATTTATATAGATTTATTATTTATGTATTACATACATTTCTATCCCACCCTTCTCTCCACAAGGGGACTCAGGGCCTTACATGAGCATCCAGTGATGTAATCCACATATATACCAATAAAATTACAATTAAAACAATAAAGTCCATTTAAAACATTATCCAGATTCACCATAAATTCATTAACAATAAATTAGCATGCCAATACACCAAAGCCAAGCCGGGAGAGTCCAGTATCGGGTCGGGATGTCCAAATGTTTTTCTTTCATATTGCCATTCCCCCCTAGTCAAATGCCTGGTTCCAGAGTCAGGTCTTCACTTGTCTTCTAAAGGACAGGAGAGAGGTGGCCAACCTGATGTCCTTAGGGAGGGAGTTCCATAAACCGGGGGGGGGGGGGCACTGCCGAAAAGGCCCTGTCTCTCGTCCCCACCAACCGCATTTGTGAAGGTGGTGGGATCGAGAGCAGGGCCTCCCCTGATGATCTTAAACTTCGTGATGGTTCATAGCAGGAGATACGTTCGGATAGGTAATCTGGGCCAGAACCATTCAGGGCTTTAAAGGTTAAAACAAGCACTTTGAATTGTACTTGGAAGCTGATCAGCAGCCAGTGGAGCTGGCGCAACAGAGGAGTAGTGCGCTGGTTAACAACATGGCTGCCGACCGTTGGATTAATTGAAGCTTCTGAGAGGTTTTCAAAGGCAGCCCCACATAGAGAGCGTCACAGTAATCCATTTAGGATGTAACCAGAGCGTGGACCACGGTGGCCAAGTCAGACTTCCCAAGGAACGGGCGCAGCTGGCACACAAATTTTAATTGTGCGAAAGCTCTCCCAGCCACCACCAAGACCTGGGTCTCCAGGCTCAGCAATGAGTCCAGGATCACTCCCAAACTGCGAACCTGTGTCTTCAGGGGGAATGTAACCCTGTCTAACACAGGTTGTAACCCTATCCCCTGTTGGGCCTTTCAACTGACCAGGAGTACCTCTGTCTTGTCTGGATTAAGTTTCAATCTGTTCGCCCTCATCAAGTCTGACACAGCAGCCAAGCACCAGTTCAGGACCTGCACAGCCTCCTTAGTGACAGGTGGGAAGGAGTGATAGAGCTGAACATCATCCGTATATAGATGACATCTGACCCCAAAACTCCGGATGATCTCTCCCAGTGGCTTGGGGGACAGTATAAAACTCTGCAGGACCCCACAATTCAATGATTGTGAGGGTGAGCAGGTGTCCTCCAGCAACACCTTCTGGGACTGACCCTCAAGGAAGGACTGGAGCCACTGCAAAACAGTACCCCCAAGTCCCATATCCCTGAGGCATCCCAGAAGGATACCATGGTTGATGGTATCAAAGGCCGCTGAGAGGTCCAGTAGAACTAACAGGGACACACTCCCCCTGTCCCGGCGTAGATCATCTACCAAGGCGACCAACACATCCTGGCCTAAAGCCAGACTGTGTCAGATCTAGATAATCAGTGTCTACCAAGAATCCCTGGAGTTGTGAGGCCACCACACGTTCCATGACTTTGCCCAAGAAAGGGAGATTAGAAACTGGCCTAAAGTTGTCTAATTGAGTGGGGTCTAGTGATTGTTTCTTCAACAGCGGCTTTATAACAGTCTCTTTTAGGTTTGCTGGAAACTTGCCCTCCCATAGGGAGGCATTAACCACTACCTTCACCCATTCTGCCAAATCCCCTCTGGCTTCCTTTATCAGCCAGGATGGGCAGGGGTCTAGGGTGCATGTGGTCGCTCTCGCCTCTCCAAGAATCTTGTCCACATCCACGAGCTGCACAGATTGAAACAAATCCATCAAGCTGTGCTTGATTTGACTCACTAGGCTTTTTCCACTACATGCTCTCTAGTCTCCTCTTCATTCACTTAATCGCTGCCAGCTCCTCGGTAAACCAAGGAGATGGTTTAGCTCGGCTACTTGAGAGGGGGATTCTGGAGCGATCGTGTCTGTTACGCTAGTCATTTCCCTATTCCAGTGAGTGATAAGAGCATTGACAGGATCACCAACCAACGAGGCAGGAATATCCTCAAGAGCCATCAGGAATCCATCCGGATCCATAAGCCTCCTGGGGTGGACCATTTTAATGGGTCCTCAATTAAAATTTGATCAGGAAGAGGTCTGTCCATGGCAACTGAGAGATGGTTAACTCCTCTACACCACCACCTTCCTCCCATCCCTAACAGAAAATCAAATCTAATGTGTGTCCAGCACAATGTGTGAGGCCCGATATCAATTGGGACAGCCCCATAGTTGCCATGGAAGACATGAAGTCCTGAGCTGTTCCTAATAGGATGGCCTCTGCATGAATGTTGAAGTTCCCCAGCACTATAAGCCAATGGGACTCCAACGCCAGGCTCGAGACCACCCCAGCTAGCTCAGGCAGGGAGACTGAAGTGAAACGGGGTGGTCAGTACACTAACAGAATCCCTATTCTGTTAGTGTACGGGGTGGTCGGTACACTAACAGAATCCCTCAAGTGGACCCATTTGAACATGGTAGATTGTGGGATGGAGGCCCTGATCAAGGAGATAGAATCCTTATAGATTACTGGAACCCCCCCCCCCCCACTCTCCAGTTCGCGGCTGGTGCTGGTGCTGGGAGAGATTGACCTTCCCAGCCTCATCCAGCCAGGTCTCAGTTATACATGCCAGGTCCACTTGCTCATCAAGAATTAAGTCTTGAATGGTGATGGTTTTTCCATTTACAGACCTGGTGTTTAACAGCATCATCCTTAAGCTGGAGGATCCGCCAACCTGGGTACTCAGATTTACCATGTCAGGAGATCGTTTTGGAAAAGCCAATTGTCTATTGTAAATTTTGGGTCGAATTGTTTGTTTGAAACTCCCTTTCTCGTATCTCCCCTTCCCCATCACTACCTCAATAGAGGCCCCTCCCTGCCTGAGTCCCCCCCCCCCCCCCAGAAGAGCCCCTCCTTCCCTCCTGTCCTAAGACCCAGCTGACAATGTTCATTGGTTAACTTCTGCATTATTATTTAGGCCTACTTCCCACCTTGCCCTCCCCACAACCTCTAGCCCTCCAAATGTTTCCAGCTTTCTCCCGTCACTTAGAGTATCATAAAGTGCAGTTGCAACTCAATTGGGTAGGGAGATATATAAGTAAATTAGTTACTGGTTACGTTACTGGTTACGTTACTGGAATGATCAGTGCCGGAAGTAAAGTGCAGGTGGGAGTAGAAGTTACTACAACTAGGAAGACTTGTTGTAAAGTTCTAGTGCAGTCAAACTAGAAATAGCAGCAGTACAGTTGTAAAAAGGGGAACCAGGAGTAAACAGTAGTTATAATCCAACAGCAATATGAGTAACAGGTTACAATAAACTAATCTCAATGACCAAAAGTGCTAAGTGCAGTTTGTTATAATAAAATTCAAAGGCTAAAGTGACAAATTCAGGAATAGTCTTCTTAATTAAAGCCATATTCAGATAGTTGGTCCAATACAAGGAATCCCAGATCCCAGTTGATCCTTGAAATTACAGCTGGCACCCGTCGGGCCAGGCCCTCGGTTCTTCACAATCACCTGATGAAGAAAGTGGCAACAGACCCGCTTGTTGGATAATGGAAGCTGGGGTTGTACAGCAGGAGTCTGCCCCTCGCTGCCACTATTGTTATGCGCACTTAAGGCCATGAAATTAGAATAGGCTACTCAGGCTAGGCAAATGATAGATGTAACGCACGCTAACCAGGATCCAAGCGAAGACTAAAGGTAAGCTAGGGGCCGGGCCACGCTAAACGCCAAGGCCATCGGCAGTAAGTTATCGCCTGGCCACAAATCTCCAGTTCTATCATTGGTGGGTTTCGGAATGCTCTTTGATTGTAGGTGAATTATAAATCCCAGCAACTACAACTCCCAAATGTCAAGGTGTATTTCCCCCAAACTCCACCAGTGTTCACATTTGAGCATATTGAGTATCCATGCCAAGTTTGGTCCAGATCCATCATTATTTGAATCCACAGTGCTCTCTGGATATCGGTGAACTACAACTCCCAAGTGACAAAATATGTAGAAATAATATGGAAAGATTAGGAACAGGTTGTTATGCTACTAAAAGGGAAAAGCCTTCAACTTATATCCATGGGTCTTATCAAAATCTAGTCTTAGCCCTTAAACCTGTCCTTGTTTTATAAATGAGGTCAGATAATACATGAATATATATAGGCTCACCTGAAGCACTATTCTTCTGCTTACACGAGGGTTTCCCTTTGATTACGGTTTCTAACATACCAATACATTTCAGTTTGTCTGTCCATATCCAGTTTGTTAAAACCTATTTTTATTGCATGGCATATCACCTCCAGATAATCTTTATTCATCTTTTTTCCAACACTCCTTACTCTCATAATGCTCACAGGTTCTTTCTGTAAGGGTGGAGGGTGGCTTTCTTTTGGTGATGGTACTTGCTAACACACACAATACAATCCCTGTATTTGTGGATGTTGGGTTAAGATCTGCTTTCCCCTATTTTGAATTAATATGTAGTCTTTCTTTATCCCACTTACTGGTATATTCACCACCAGAGTTCACATTTGGGCATATTGAGTATCCATGAGTGTTTGGGCCTTGTGGGTTGTACAACATTTCTCAGTCTGTGGGGATGTGTAGGCAATAATTCAAATATTGCACTGCGCTTCCTTGTCTATCAGAGTTGCTCTTAGATGGACCATGATCAGAACCATCATTGCAAATGTTTGATAAATGTGGATAGATAAATTAGACAGTTCAGATACTGTCTAATCTTGGAAGTTAAGCAGGTTACCACTTGGATGAGAGACTGCGATCATAGGCACAGTGCTGTGGCCTATATTTCAGAGAGGATGGAACTGGCAAAATCATCCCCAAGTATTCATTTCCTAAAAGGACCCAAGGAGTGACTAAAAGGCTCTTGAATCTAAAAGGCTCTTGCTGTGAGTTTTCCAGGTTGTATGGCCATGTTCCAGAAGCATTCTCTCCTGACGTTTCACCCCATCTATGGCAGGTATCCTCAGAGGCCATGAGGTCTGTTGGAAACTAAGAAAGCGGAGTTTATATATCTGTGGAATGTCCAGAGTGGGAAAAATAACTCTTTGTCTGTTTGAGGCAGGTGTGAAAGTAGCGATTGGCCTCCCTGATAAGTATTTAATGGCCTGCAGTTTCAAGGTCTGGCTGTTTACTGCCTGGGGGAATCCCTTTTTTTTTAGTGTTGTTTTTTGAATGATTTTTTGAGTGTTGTTCTTTATTTACTGTTATGATTTTAGAATTTTGTAATACCGGTAACCAGATTTTGTTCATTTTCATGGTTTCCTCATTTCTGTTGAAATTGTCCACATGCTTGTGGATTTCAATGGCTTCTTTATGTAGTCTGATATAGTGGTTATTAGAGTGGTGTAGCATTTCTGTGTTCTCAAATAATATGCTGTGACCAGGTTGATTCATCAAGTACTCTGCTATGGCTGACTTCTCTGGTTGAAGTAGTCTGCAGTGCCTTTCATATTCCTTGATTCGTGTTCAGGCAATGCTGTTGCGTGGTCCCTATGTAGACTTGTCCACAGCTGCATGGTATACGGTAGACTCCTGCAGAGGTGAGAGGATCCCTCTTGTCCTTTGCTGAACATAACATTTGTTGGATTTTCTTGTGGGCCTGTAGATAGTTTGTAGGTTGTGTTTTTTTATCAGCTTCCTTATGTGAACAGTGGTTCCCTTGATGTATGGCAAGAACACTTTTCCTCTAGCTGGATCTTTGTCTTTACTCTTGTGGCTTGTTCTCGGTCTTGCAGCTCTTCTGATGTCTGAGGTGGAGTCTCCATTGACCTGTAAAGCCCAGTTTAGGTGGTTCAGTTCGTCTTGGAGGAGGTGGGGTTCACAGATTCTTTTTGCACAGTCTGCCAGGGCTTTAACTGTGCTTATTTTTTGACTTGGGTGATGGTTGGAGTTTTTATGTAGGTATCTATCCATGTATGCAGGTTTTCTGTAAACTGTGTGGCCAAATTGTGGATTGGGTTTGCCAATGACATCTAGAAATGGCAGTTTTCCTTCATTTTCTTTTTTCATGGTGAATCAGATGCTATTGAGGTGATCCAGGAATTTCTTTAGTTAGTTGTTTAGGTGTCATTCACATATCTGAATCATATAGTGGTTCTTTTGACGCTGTTTCCAGGGTTTGTTTTTCAAAGTGTTTCATGGAGAAATTTGCTATGACCAGGCTGAAAGGGCTCCCCATGGCTACTCCATCTTTCTGTTCATCTATGGATGTTCCACAGATTTATAAACCCCACTTGCCTAGTTTCCAACAGACCTCACAACCTCTGAGGATACCTGTCATAGATGCAGATGAAGCGTCAGGAGAGAATGCTTCTGGAACATGGCCATACAGCCTGGAAAACTCACAGCAACCCAGTGATTCCGGCCATGAAAGCCTTCGACAATACAATGAATATTGATGAAATCTCTTCCAATTCCAGGCTCTAATCAATGAATGTGATAATAGAGAAGGATGCAGAGATCTTTGATATCTTATTTGTAATTCTTTGGTGATTTCCACCACCCCCCTTTCCACTTCTAGATCACACATCCTGTCCAGATCATGATGACTTCTCTTTGCCTGAAGGTTCAGCCAAGGTGATCACTGCAAATTTATCTGCCTATCCTGAAATACTTGTTCTGCATAAATACAACCATTCTTCCATTAGTTGGGAAGAAATTCTGATCATAAACAAAGGTCAGACAAGTCCTGTGGAGACTGCATTTGCAGACTATTTCATTATCTCTGGCAATGACCTTGCTATCAAGAATGCAAACAAAGTGCTCACTGGATGCTACCAGCTTAACAATTACCTTGACAGATCTTGTGTGAAGCAATTTTGTCCTGCAATTCTAGGTAAGTCCGTGTATTTATTTGTTTCATTTCTCCAGGGTGGCTTACAAATAACTTAATGTATGGTTCCCTGTCCTCTGGCTTATGATATAAATAAGACATAACACATAAGGAAAAGGGAATGGTAGTGAGAAAGGGGATCCTGTCCATTGTGTGCTGGCTGCTCTTCTCTCCCTCAGAGGCCAGAAAAATGCCAGAAGAACATGGAAGAAAGGCTTCTAGCTAGCCATTGGGCCAAGGCCTGATGGAACTGTGCTTGACTTTGGTCCACGTGTTGTTGTTGTGTGGGCCTTCAAGCCATTTGATAGCATATGTAGAAATAATATGGAAAGATTAGGAACAGGTTGTTACGCTACCAAAAGGGAAAAACCTTCATGGGTCTTATAAAAATCCAGTCTCAGCCCTTAAACCGCCCGGAGTTGCCTGAGGGCTGAGGAGGGTGGTATACAAATACAGTAAATAAATAAATAAATAATAAAATAAACCTGTCTTTCTTTGTATGTTGGATAATGTATGTTGGATAATACATGAATATGAATGCAATATTCCTGCTTCTTGGCAGGGGGTTGGACTGGATGGCCCATGAGGTCTCTTCCAACTCTATGATTCTATGATTCTATGATTCTATGTATAGGTCCATCTGAAGCACTATTCTTCCGCTTACATGAGGATTTCCCTTTGATACCAATGTATTTCAGTTCGTCTGTCCACATCCAGTTTGTAAAAAACTATTTTTCATTGCATGGCTTATCAGGTGCTAACACACGCAATAGAATCCCTGTATTTGTGGATGATGGATTAAGATCTACTTTTCCCAGACATGAGCCAACAATGTGATGTGGCAGCAAAAACAAAAAAAACAAAACCCAATGGGATTTTGGCTTGCATCAGTAGGAATCTAGTGTCTAGATCCGGGGAAGTCATGCTCCCCCTCTATTCTGCCTTGGTTAGACCTCATCTGGAATACTGTGTCCAATTCTGGGCACCACAATTGAAGGGACATGTTGAGAAGCTGGAATGTGTCCAGAGGAGGATGACTAAAATGATCAAAGGTCTGGAGAACAAGCCTTATGAGGAGTGGCTTAAAGAGCTGGGCATGTTTAGTCTGAAGAAGAGAAGGCTGAGAGGAGACATGATAGTCATGTATAAATATGTGAGAGGAAGTCATAGGGAGGAGGGAGCAGGCTTGCTTTCTGTTGCTCTGGAGACTAGGACATGTAACAATGACTTAAATCTACAAGAAAGGATATTCCATCTGAATATTAGGAAGAACTTCCTGACTGTGAGAGCTGTTCAGCAGTGGAACTCTCTGCCCCAGAGTGTGGTGGAGGCTCCTTCTTTGGAGGCTTTTAAACAGAGGCTGGATGGCCATCTGTCAGGGGTGCTTTGAATGCAATTTTCCTGCTTCTTGACGGGGTTGGATTGGATGGCCCATGAGATCTCTTCCAACTCTATGATTATATAATTCCCCTATTTTGAATTAATATGTAGTCTTTCTTTATCCCAGGTCCATGGAATTGTTCTTCTGATAGCTTCTCCTTAGCAGAAGGTTCCTCTGCAAAGATCATTCCTAACCTGTCCTCCAACTCTTCTGATCTTGCTTTATATAAGAAAGTTAATGTTAGTTCTGACTGGGAACACATCCTGAACATAACTGATGGACACCTGAGCTACATTAGAGAGGAATATAAAAACCATTTCTTGCTATCGGAGGATAGCCTTATTCTCAAGGATGCAACTGAAGAGCTCACTGGAGAGTATCAGTTTGTTGGAAAAGACAATAAGACCTGTGTGCAGAAATCCTTCCTTAATGTCACAGGTAAGATTCTGGAACTGCTGTTCTGATGTCTCAGCTATTGCAAGAGTGGTAGGAGACGTAGTTTACATTTGTTTTTGTTTCTTACCTGATGTTTATACTGTGTTTCTCAACTGCTGTTTTGGACTTTTGCTCCAAGAATCCATCACATTAACAAAGTCTTCTGGGAGCTAAAGTACAATAGACCTGAAGAGAGGAATAGTTGTGAATCCCATGTCTAAAGACCTGAGCTCTACTGTTTATGGGTGTTTGCTGTGGTTTCTTTTAAACATCTATCTTTCTTTGGAGGGACCCTGTGTATTTCAAGGAGCTGGAATGCTTTTCTAAAACTGGGACAAGAAAAAAAATCAACTATAAAAACACATAGCCTATCCAATATGTGACCCAGCTCATTATATTACTCTGCCTTGATGTTATTGGTGGCGGTCAGTTTTTCTAGTGCTGTTAAGAACAGTTGCAGAAATGCATTAAGACTATGGAGACCTGTGTTCAAACCTGCACTTAGTCATGAAATGTAACCAAGAGTGACCTTGGTCCAGGTAATCTCTCAGCCTTAAAGGGATGCAGTGTCAGGCCCCCTGTGCCGTCACACCCAGACCCTATAAAGTTAAAACTAAGATGTGCTTCTCTCTTTATCTGGGTGAACCGCAGGGGTCTTTCTTTGAAGCCTAAGATTTTCAGCAACTGAGGCCAGTCCAGGTTTGAACAAAAACAGAATATTTATTTCACAAAGTCCTCGGCAGACTTGGCACAGCTTGATGAAGTTACAAACACAAACAGTCAATTTGGGAAACGATAGAGATGTGGTTCCTTTCCTTTTCCTTCAGGTACTTAGTTAACTTTTCCCCAATGGTAGAAAAGATCCTGGGATCTTTCACCCTAACCCTGAGCTGTTATCTTTCAGAAAGTGCAGGTCTTCCACTATCTAAGCTCAAGATTAGTTTTGGGGATGAAGTAATGGAGTCTCTCCCTTAATGGCAAAGAAATCCGGAGATATTCCCTGCCCCAGCGCTGAACTACTGTCCTTTAGAAAGAGCAGGTCCTTCTCTATCTGAGCTCAGTACAAGTTTCAAAGGCAAGAGGGTCCCTGACCTGAATCTCAATATCTATTTCTCTCTCTATAACTCAATAGCTCAATATCTTTTCTATCTATGACTCAATAACTCAATATATTTCTCTATCTGTCTTTCTATCTATCTCAATAATCCAATAAGCTTCTCTATCTATAGTATCTCAATCGTACTCAAAATGGCTTTTCAGAGTTACCTGCCTGACCAACAGCACGTCTGAGGCTTTTTTCCTATACTGAAGGAGGCAGGGGAGATTCCAAAATGGAGATCTCATACCCAGGAAAAAGGGCGGTCTCTAAACCCAAAGAGATACTTTCTAAACCAATAGCTGCACAGGGCCTGCAGGCTGGCTTTCTAGCCTCTAATAATGTTAACTTTCAGGGTGCAGCTGAAATTGTAGCAACCCTGGGGAAATGCAAAGGGATGCTATTTCAAGCAATGAAAGGGCAATGCAAACCAAGCTCCTGGAAGATGGAACACCCCCTCTGTATAGTCTTGCTAAAAAAATGCTGCCTGAAGTTGGGGTCAACTTGAAGGCATGCAACCCACCACCCAATTTTATAAATGTGTGCAAGCTGACTTTTTCTTCTTTTTTCATTTTAGGTTCAGAAGCCATACATGATTCTACCTCTTTGAAAATTATTGGTATTTTTATTCTAGTAGTAGTAGTTCTGGCATTATGTGTGGGACCCTTTATATATTGCAAAAATAAGAGAAGAAAAGAAAACAGAGAAAATAAATATGATTATCACTATACAAAAGGCCAAGATTCTGAAAATGGATTTCTGCAGCATGGAAGTGAAGGAACTGAAATGGACAGACAAACAGAAGGTACAACAAGGATCTTTCCCCCTCAAAATGAAGAAGTGCCATCTTCTCCCTGTGCGGAGTAAGCTCTGTTCTTTTTTGCACATGTAAACTTCCTATGGGGCTTACAATATTGGTTTGTGCACAGATACTGTTTACCTTTTCTCTTTTTAAGCATTATTGTTGTTGCTGTATCTTCCCATTAGGTTTCATACACTTATCCAACTGGTCTTTCTTCTGCTGTTTAAGGCTACAGCTCCGTCATCTCCAACCAACATGGTTAGGAAAGTGCCTGAGCAGGGCATTTCGTTTTCTACTCCATGACCTATATTTTTCATTTTTATTTTCCAAAAGTCATGCTGTAGCTACTGAGCTTGTTCCTTCTACATTAGGCTGTTGTGATTTGGATTTTCCCCCTTTTTTAGACTATTTTGCACTCAAGCAAAATAGTCTAAATATACTTCTAAGCACACTGATAAAAGGTAAAGGTTTCCCCTGACATTAAGTTGTTTCTGACTCTGGGGGATGGTGCTCATCTCCATTTCTAAACCAAAGAGCTGGCATTGTCCGTAGACACCTCCAAAGTCATGTGGCCAGCATGATTGAACGGAGCACCATTTCCTTCCCGCAGAAGCAGTACCTATTGTACTCCCATTTGTATGTTTTTGAACTGCTAGGTTAGCAGAAGCTGGGCCTAACAGTGGGAGCTCAACCTGCTCCCCTGATTTGAATTACCAACCTTTTGGTCAGCAAGTTCAGCAGCTCAGTGGTTTAACCTGCTGCACCACCAGGGGGCCCTCGAGCACACTCATATCAACTTATTTCTCATTGCTACATTTTGATTCTATTTAAGCAGTCCATCAAGTGATGGCTATGTTAGTTTGTTTCAGCATGAAAAGAAACAGTTTATTGCTGAATATACCTTGTAGTTGGAACTCACACAAGAAGTTACTACCTGCCTCCTGAAAATTGACCAAAAAGTATTTCTGCTGCTGTCATGAGGGGTTAATATAAGCTGCCACGATAATTTCACCCCGTAGACTGGATCTTTGTGGAGATCAAACGCTATAGATTGTGTGTGTGTGTGTGTGTGTGTGTGTGTGTGTGTGTCAGGAGCGACTTGAGAAACTGCAAGTCGCTTCTGGTGTGAGAGGATTGGCTGTCTGCAAGGATGTTGCCAAGAGGACGCCCAGATGTTTTACCATCCTGTTGGAGACTTCTGTCATGTCCCCACATGAGAAGCTGGAGCTGATAAACAGGAGCTCACCCCACTCCCCGAATTCAAACCACTAACGTTTTGGTCAGCAGTCCTGCCGGCACAAGGGTTTAACCCATTTCACTACTGGAGGCTCCTAACTCTATAGATCAGTGGTTCTCAACCTGTGGGTCCCCAGGTGTTTTGGCCTACAACTCCCAGAAATCCCACCCAGTTTACCAGCTGTTAGGATTTCTGGGAGTTGAAGGCCAAAAACATCTGGGGACCCAAAGTTGAGAACCACTGCAATAGATGCTCAAGTCTCACTGTATAGAACGGCATAGTAAAATACTGTTTCTTATATCGAAAGGCAAAATCAAAAAGGTTTACCCCTTTTATAATCTTTTCAAACTATCTTTCTCCATATCCCCCTCTCCCAAATGCACATATATTAATCTGGGGCAGATTTTCAGAAACAAGAAAGGCCTATTGGTCTCTCCCTGGCAAAGACAAAATCTTTTTGAATTTCTCTTGTCAGTCACATGTAGGTTGTCACCAGCACCCTGAATGGGCTAGCGAATGGGGATTGTGCCCCCTGTAAAATATTTTGGAAGATTTTTTATGTATTTTAATATCATTTAACCATATTTCAGAGTTTACAAAAAAAAGAAGCAAGAATTAGAATGCATACGAAAGAAGTCATTAAATCATGAAGACAGCATAGAGCATGTCAGCATAATAGTGAATGGTATACTTCAAAAGCTTGACCAAAATAATATGAGTTTACCTGGAATTATACCTATTTATTTTATCTCCTGCCTTTCTCCCAACGTCAGCCTATGTGGTGCTATTAAAATGAGGCTTTTAATATGCAATGCTAATATTTCCTACCTCATTCATGAAATTGGCAGGAATTCCCAACAGTGAAGCTTCTACGATTGTAAGCTGTGTGCTCCATCATTTCTTCTTTCTCCAAAAACATCTTTAACAGCAGCCTTTTTTACTTGGTAATTCTTAGACTGGATGGCCCCTGGGGTTGCTCCTATTATTATTATTATTATTATTAGTAGTAGTAGTAGTAGTAGTAGTGGTAACGATTTTAAACAGTGTATTTAAATGCTTTTAATGTTTATTTATGCATATAATTTATTCTTGTCCCAGCATTGAATGTTTGGTGATCGCTAGTTTGGTGAACTTCTTCAACTTCTTCATCTTCAAGCTACGGTTTTAAGTAGAATGTTACAATCCACAAACGAATCACAGTATTGCAATAAATAACATTTTGAATGTTGTAGTGACTTTTAATGCATTTTTGGATACTGTATTTGTAAAACAATAAAATATTTTACTGCACATGGCTCTTTTATACATTTCATTACTGATTTCATTCAGTCACATCTTACACGGCATGAAAATATCAATGTAAATTGTGAAAACACTATGCGATGGGGCAAATCTGAGGTCATGGTCTTATCGCCCCCAATATTACAGGTTTCTGAAGTTTATTTATCATTTCAGAAGCAAACGGAGGGTACCATTGTAATTTATTTAAAAACACAAACAAAGTTAAAAGCTTGGCAATATACTAAATGTCCTTTGACCAGTAGCTGGCCACTTGGAGTGCCTCTGGCAAAAAAAGCAGTTCAATACACAGTGGCGTTATGTAGTAATTAATATATTACGAATTTATCACCAAAGCATCCCAATGTATTGAAACAGTTGTGGATCCGGGTGGGAGACAGACTGCGTTCGATAATACAGAATGCGAGACTCCACTGTAGATAACAAAGAAACTGAATGAATTCTTTTCATGAGTCTTCAGTGCTGAAGATGTACATACTCATGCCTGAACAGAGGCTTTCATAAAAGGATATTAAGAAACTAAGGCAAATAGCAGTTATACGTTTTGATCTTATTGACAAATAGCAGGTCAGGATGCTATCCATGCAGGAGTTACTAAAGAACAGCTCCCTACAGTTTCAAGATTTACTTTTGTAGATTCAATTATTAGTCGATTTTTTAAAACGACAAAAATATCCCCAATGGCTAAAGTGGTTATTATTACTAGTAAAATGTATGCCAAAAAGTTTTTTGTGACTTTACGAAATTGTAGTATATGCTGGGAGTGAGGATATGATACACTATGGTCTGGTGAAGCCCTCCAAAGTGCCCCAATGCCTTGTCGCCAGTGGCAGGAGAAGAAATTGAATGAATTGTTGAGCAGTCAACAGCTGGTTCTTTTTAAAATTGAAAACAGCTGATTTTACATGTGCAAATCACAAAAACACATGAAACTTTATATCAGAAAAGGTTGATGCATTCTTTCAAGCAGACGACACCAAATTGGGAGGGATAGCCAATACTCCAGAGGACAGGAGCAGAATTCAAAATGATCTTGACAGATTAGAGAGATGGGCCAAAACTAACAAAAAGAAGTTCAACAGGGACAAATGCAAGATACTCCACTTAGGCAGAAAAAACGAAATGCAAAGATACAGAATGGGGGGCAATGCCTGGCTTGAGAGCAGTACATGTGAAAAAGGTCTTGGGAGTCCTTGTGGACAAAAAGTTAAACATGAGCCAACAATGTGATGTGGCGGCAAAAAAAGCCAATGGGATTTTGGCCTGCATCAATAGGAGCACAGTGTCTAGGTCCAGGGAAGTCATGCTACCCCTCTATTCCGCTTTGGTGAGTCCACACTTGGAATATTGTGTCCAATTCTGGGCACCACAATTCAAGAGAGATATTGACAATCTGGAATATGTCCAGAGGAGGGCGACTAAAATGATCAAGGGTCTGGAGAACAAGCCCTATGAGGAGTGGCTTAAGGAGCTGGGCATGTTTAGCCTGAAGAAGAGAAGGCTGAGAGGAGATATGATAGCCATGTATAAATATGTGAGAGGAAGCCACAGGGAGGAGGGAGCAGGCATGTTTTTTGCTTCCTTGGAGACTAGGACAAGGAACACTGGCTTCAAACTACAAGAAAGGAGATTCCATCTGAACATGAAGAAGAACTTCATGTTCAGATGGAGAACACAATAGAGGGGTAGCATGACTGTGAGACCCGTTCAGCAGTGGAACTCTCTGCCCCGGAGTGTGGTGGAGGCTCCTTTGGAAGCTTTTAAACAGAGGCTGGACGGCCATCTGTCAGGGATGAGTTAAATGCAATATTTCTGCTTCTTGGCAGAGGGTTGGACTGGATGGCCCACGAGGTCTCTTCCAACTCTTTGATTCTATTATTCTATGGAAGAGTTATAATCATGTCAGTTCCTCAATGTAAATCATTGGTGGAAGACAGCTGATCCAGATTTCTAAACCTCACTTCAAATTCAGAGCCTGGATCAGTGTGGACCGAATCAGGGCCGTGTTTGAAATGTTAACTCAGGTACCAAACCAAACAGGGGGCCTTAGTTCTTATACTTTAGTGGGGGGAAACATTCTTTCTTACCTGTCCGTTGTTCATGTAGATGCCTTCAAGTCGCCAGTTGACTTATGAGCACTCTATCCATTTCACAGATTTGCTTAGGCAAGAGATGTTTTTGCAAGGTCCTTCCCCTGAAACATAGCCCTTGATATCCATTGGGGAATCTTCCATTTATGTACCAAAGCCGACTTTACTTAGTTTCCAAAATTAGATGCATTTAGGCTATTTAGATCCCTTCATCAATAACTACAAATGGATATTTGTACTTCTCCATTACCGCCACCAGAGGTCAGAAGAAGTCCTTCTAACTGACTGTCTCCGGCTATTTAGTCTTCCCCTACTTATGTAGGTTTATTAACAGTATTCTCCAGTTGTTCTCATGTTCATATGTGGTCTTTTTCCTACAATGCCAGCTAGACTTGAGCAGAGATCTATTTTCTGGAACATTTCAAAATATTCCAAATTCAGGTCCCTGGCAAATCCAGGTAGGGCTGAAGCAAAAAGTCCTTGCTTAATATTCTGTCATTTCATTGATGTCGAGAAGTGGGCAAAGTGCACCTGAGTGGATGTTACTGGATTGCAGTTCCCATCAGTATCAGTTATGCTTGGAGGTTTAGTCCAACTACATCCAGAGAATGATACTAACAGCATAGACATTACTGAAAGGGTCTGGAGGCTTGTCAGGGAGGTTCCAATAGACATCAACATTGTGCTGGCTGTTGTTGCCCAACTATATCCTGAGGACCATATAGAAATAGAAATTACTAATGCGTCAATTGTCTTCTCTTTTTGTGTGTGTGTGTCAGGAGTCACTTGAGAAACTCCAAGTCACTTCTGGTGTGAGAGAATTGGCCATCTGCAATTGGCCCAGGGGACGCCCAGATGTTTTGATGTTATACAGTCCTTGTGGGAGGCTTATCTCATGTCCCTATATGGGGAACTGGAGCTGACAGAGGGAGCTCATTTGCACTCTCCCCAGATTAGAATCTTCAGTCCTTCCAGCACAAGGATTTAATTCATTGTATAACTGGGGGTTCCTAGGCCAAATGTCTGATAAGTCAAAAGTAGCAGCCAATAGTGAAAGGTCCAAGGCAGTGACATCTCCAGCTCATCCCTTGTTTGGGTATCACCCAGTATGTCAATGACTTAAATCAAGAAATAGTTTTCTAAGATCTACAGAGACACTCGCTGGAACACCTCAGCAAGCAAGAGTCCAAAAGTGGCAGGCTCAAACCCAGAACCTCAATCAATGGCTGATGATGATAATAATAATAATAATAATAATAATAATAATAATAATAATTTGATACCAAATGAGAGACTCCCTCCTGGGCACACAGAAGACTGGGCGACTTGGAAGGCACTGAACAGACTGCGCTCTGGCACCACGAGATGCAGAGACAATCTTAAGAAATGGGGCTACAAAGTGGAATCCATGACATGCGGGTGTGGAGAAGAGCAAACTACAGACCACCTGCTGCAATGCATCCTGAACCTTGCTACATGCATAATCGAGGACCTTCTTGCGGCAACACCAGAGGCACTCCAAGTGGCCAGATACTGGTCAAAGGACATTTAATCAACTACCAAGCTTGCAAACTTTGTGTTTTGTATGTTTGTTTGTTCTGTTAGAAATGTAATACAATTGTCTGGTTGCCCCTGACATGATAAATAAAATAAATAAATGGAAGCCAACACTGAACAGGAAAGAGATACTCCTATCCTCATGTCTTGCTTATGGGCTCCTGGATGTCCACTCTATGGAGTAAGATTGCAATGATTAGATAGGACTTTAGCTTGGGCTATTAGGGTTTTTCTCATCTGGCTTCCCAACTGAAAGGCCAAGCAAAGGCAGTAATGAATCTACCAATATTGCCCCTCCCATCTGGCTGTGGCACGCAGTCCATTGAGTTATTTTTAACAGTGTCACGTGGACATATAATGCATCGACATTAAGTATGCCTCTGACTGTTTAGTAACAAAAGGGAACCACAAGGTAAAGGGAACTCTATTGCAGAAACAGTGCAGTTTCTGCTGAGCAACTAACAAAAGGAAACTTTTAAAAAGGCAAAATTGCTTCAGATGGATGAAGAGTATGTTTCCTGCTTCTTGGCAGAATGGGGTTGGACTGGATGGCCCATGAGGTCTCTTCCAACTCTTTGATTCTATGTCCTTAGAATGGCACAGACAACAGTCAAGCAGTGCTATATTCGTTACAGAACTGTATATTAATATTACATGAGTGCAGCATAATGTTAGAGTGTTAAAGGATGACCCTGGAGACCAGGCTTTAAAGTTTTGCTCAGCCACAGCCTTTGGCAAATCACACTCTCAGCCTCAGAAGGTTATGGTAAACCTTCCTTAAACAATTATTGCAGCACACAACACACAGCGTATATACCCAGTATTCTCTAGGTCTGCATTTTATTTGAGGCTCTTTCTTTCCTTCCCATCTTTTCCTCATGCACCTTATCCCTTTGTCTTTTCTTTGATTCTTTCCGTCTCCCCTTGCTTTTCCTCACATATCTTCCCCCTTCTTTCCTTCCTTCCTTCTTTCCTTTCTCTTCCTCCTTTCTCTTCCCTTCTTTGTCTTTTCCCCCTTTCTTTCTTTCTTTCTTTCTTTCTTTCTTTCTTTCTTTCTTTCATGTTTCCTTCCTTTCCCTCCCCTTCTTTCCCTTTCTTTCCTTCCTTTCCCTTATGTCTCCCCTTTTCCCCTGTTCCTTTTTCTCCCTTCATTTCTCCTTTGCTTGGAACTCGCAGTCTCTTAGTCTCAGAAGGCTCAGACACACACACAAGAGAAGGCTCAGACACACAAACAAACACACATCTCCCAAACAAACACACATCTCTCCACTGCATTTGGGTGGGGGTGGCTCTCAAAAGGAAAATATATGTATGTAGTGCTTGGATGCAACCAGCAGAGGGCATGCTGGCAACATGACCTTGGAGGTGTCTATCGACAATGCCGGCTCTTCGGCTTAGAAATGGAGATGAGCACCAACCGCCAGAGTCAGACACAATCTTCAGTAAATTTCTTACTTCCTTATGGGGTGGATGTCCCAACTGTGGCCTCCGGGGCTGTGTTTTTTGCTTTGTGCTAGTTTGGACACCATACTGTCTAGCAGTAAATAAGCCCTCTTATTTACTGCTAGTAAATACTGCTGGTTGCAACTTAGCACTGCATACATAAAAGGTAAAGATAAAGGTAAAGGTAAAGGTTTTCCCCTGACATTAAGTCCAGTCATGTCTGACTCTGGGGGGTTGGTGCTTATCTCCATTTGTAAGCCAAAGAGCCGGCGTTGTCGATAGACACCTCGAAGGTCATGTGGCCGGCATGCCCTCTGCTGGTTGCATCAAGGCACTACATACATATATTTTCCTTTTGAGAGCCACCCCCACCCAAATGCAGTGAATTTTATAGTTAAACTCCTGCAATTATTTTAAGTTGGGTAATGAAGGGTATGTGAGTCAGGTTTGGCCTAGATCCATTAAGCTACATAGGAACCTTTGTGGTACAAATAAACAAACCAATATAATTTGATGTTTAGATATATATAAATATAGATATATAGATATAGATATAGATGATATATAGATAAAATAAACCAGGAAAGATTCTGCTAAAATAAATGTATTCATCTTTGTGCTGTCGAAGGTTTTCATGTCTGGAATCACTGGGATGTTGTGAGTTTTCTGGGCTGTATGACCATATCCCAAAAGAAAAAGCAACACTAAAAACAGGGGAATTCTAGACAGGAAACAATCAGGGCCAGTTAACAATTCCAACAAAGGATTCCCCCAGGCAGGAAGCAGCCAGGCTTTGAAGCTGCATGGCCATTCAATGTTAATCAAGCTGGCCAATTGCAACATTCACACTTGCCTCAAACAGATAAGAGTTCTTTCTCCCACCCTGGACATTATTCCACAGATATATAAACCTCACTTGCCTAGTTTCCAACAGACCTCACAATCTCTGAGGATGTCTGCCATAGATGTGGGCGAAAGCTCAGGAGAGAATGCTTCTGAAACATGGCCGTACAACCTGGAAAACTCACAAAAACCCAATGTTCATCTTTGACTCTTTATAGGCCTGGCTGCCCACAAACGCACAGTGCTGTCACTTTTGGAAACTCTTAAAGTTAAAAAAATGTGTGAACCAAATCAATAATGTGACAACTATTCCAAAGACTTCCACTACCCTGTGTTTTTTTTCTCAGAATCCTACCTGCTCTTCCTCAATTTACCTGTAGTTCTTTTCTCAGATTGGGTTCAGCCAAGAAGAAATTCTTGAGGCCAATGTTTCTCTTCTTTGTTCAGAGATTAAAGTGTCTGTGATCCCATTTGTCAGCCAATGGGCGTGGAAGGCTAGGGAGTGATCCCGAATTAAGCTGCTGTAAAAACTTCCCATTCTTGACAGAGGGATAGGCAATAACTCCCCAAACAAACATGAAAGGATAAGGAGAATGCAAGCATTGCTGTCCATGAAACAGTCATTCAGTTGCATCTCAGGGTGGGATTGTGTAATTTAGAGCATAATGTTAGCTGAGATGATGATGACTTCCAAGGCTGTGATTGAAACCAGATGATTATTCTCACATTTGTAAAAAATAATTTTAAAAATCATTATTGTTGGAATTCAAGAGGCACCCACACTCATAAAAGTGTTTGGTGGGAATGCTAAAGAACCAGCTTTGCCCTTCTGCTTCATCTCTGTTTCTTTAATCTATGTGCTCCTGCCTGTTTGCAAAGGCCACTTCCCTCTTCTTCCAAAAATTAGTGCTTTGTCTCCCTCTTTTCTGGGAAGAAAGCATCCATGAGGCTTCACATGCCCTGAGACAGGAGCCAAGCTAAGGAGCCTTTCTACTGAAATCTAGGTAATCATCTTATGTTTATCTTCTATGCTAAGATGGACACCGTGAAATATTAAGTTTCTTTCTATTGTGTGTGCGCGTGTGTCAGGATTGAACCTTGTGCATGCATATCATGTGTATTGTTCCAGAAAGCATTCCCTTTCCCAGTCTGGTAAATATAAGTGGAATCCAGGACCTGTCATGGCACTAGCTTGAATCACAACTAGATAGCATTCATTCCCTCACAAGTAATCTGTTGAGGGTCACTGGAGGTTGCTGTGATCACCAATGGAAGGGTACAGAGTCAGAAGTATCAAATTGTTATAAGGAGGTTGGATTTGATGGCCCTGGGGGTCTTCCACTGAAATACTCTTAAGTTTATGTTGGTTAAAACTGTTCTTCATTTTAAATATAATATTGTTCTTTCTTTCTTTCTTTTTTTTGCACTGTGTGAATTAGTTCACACAAACACTCTTCATCCATCTGCCACTGGTCTAGCCCATGCCTGATATGTATACATTATATATAATATAACATATAAACATTTCTTGGGGCTTCACGAGAAACAGAATTTGTCAGTATTGTCAGTAGAAACAGAAATGTAATCCATACAATTCAAAGTCGAACTAAACAAACAGTTCTGAAATCAGTTCAAAACTGAGAAAAGTTGTGCTAGAGGCAGGCCCATAGCCAGAATTTTGATTCAGGGGAGGGGGGTGTTGAGTTTGATTTGGGGGGGGGGGTGAGTCTGAGTGAGAGAGGATCTACCCTAGCAAACTGTTTGTATCATTATCCGAATACCTCCATGCTTATGGGATATATTGAACATGGTGTTCAGATCATGATATGTATAAAGATAACAGTTTAAATAATGTACCAGTAAGGCCTTCTTGCCGACCACCCTGAGAAT
The DNA here is from genome assembly GCF_037176765.1 of Anolis sagrei. Taxonomy (NCBI): domain Eukaryota; kingdom Metazoa; phylum Chordata; class Lepidosauria; order Squamata; family Anolidae; genus Anolis; species Anolis sagrei. The sequence goes on from NC_090022.1 coordinate 20,639,166, forward strand.
TTCGGGGTGGGGGCTGAAGCCCCTCAACATCCCCCCCCCCCCCCCCTCCGGGCTACATGCCTGGCCAGAGGGATTCATTCAGATGCAAACCAATGGTCAGAACCAAGACTGTCACATGAGGTTACCAGAGATTGTTGCAAGTCGCTTCTGGTAACAATTTCTGGTAACGCCACGATATGCAAGTGAAGAGCAAACCACAGACCACCTAGGACAATGCAGCCTGAGCCCCGCCACATGCACAATGGAGGACCTTCTCTCAGCAACACCAGAGGCACTCCAAGTGGCCAGCTTCTGGTCAAAGAACATTTAGCATAATGCCAAGTTTTAAAACTTTTTTGTGTTTTTAAATACATGTTAACAGTACCAATACGCTTCTGATACGATAAACCAGAAATTGTTGGCTCTATAATGTTGTGTGATAGTCTTGGCTTCATGTACCAGGAAATCTTGGCCTTGGCTGAGATAATTTATAGTTAATACTGAATTAGCCCAGTTGGCATCATAAACTCATCATACTTTACTTCAGCAAAACAGTAGCTCTGGCATTTCTGCTCCCTTTGTTTTTACTGTTGAGGCACAACAGGGTGCAGGTCATGTCTTCTCCAGAACTATCCAGGTGCTTCTGAAATGGGCAGGATCTGCTTCTGTCACAACAAGACTAACAGTTTTATCTGTGCCCAGCTGAAAATCACAATCCTAGCAGTCCTCTTCTCTTTCTTCACCCAAGGAGGCCTCCTTTAGGAAAGGCATAATGCGAAGATCCATTTTGCACCTTAATGTTCCCAAATGCAGCAGAACAGAAGGCAGCCAGATTTTCTAGAAGTGCATCTACTGCAGGGGTTCTCAAGGGGGGATAGTGAGGGGCTCCAGCAGTGCCATGCTGCTTTCCCACCTTCTCCTCTTTCCTCCTCCTGAGAAATGCATGGAAATTAAAGTTTGAGCTGCTGGAAACAAAAGCAGCAGCAGCCTAGATTATTTTCTCATCAGCTAGACCAGTGGTTCTCAACCTGTGGGTCCCCAGATGTTTTGGCCTTCAACTCCCAGAAATCCTAACAGCTGGCAAACTGGCTGGGATTTCTGGGAGTTGTAGGCCAAAACATCTGGGGACCCACAAGTTGAGAACCCCTGAGCTAGACCCTCCCACCCCACTTTCAGCTTTCTTTGCTTCCCAAACGCCCTCCCATCACTCAGGGAGTGCTTTGATTGTGTTTTTCCTACATGGCAGAAGAGGGATGGGCTCTGGGGTTTCCGCTATCAAATTGTTATAACTTTATACTGTAGAGTAGGGATTCTCAAACCTTTTCAGCTGCGAAGCCCTTTTTTGAAGCAAAGGTATCTATTGACAACCTTCGGACTGATCTGAGTTTTCTCTTGTCAACATCTCCAAATTGGAGGTGCAACTATGTAAAACATTTATTTATTATTCGAACTTATATGCCGCCACTCCACTGGGGCTCGGAGCGGCTTACAAGAATGGCTAAAATCTAACACAATTTAAAAACAATTTAAAAACACCAATATCACAAATGAAAGGCCTGTCGAAACAGGTATGTCTTACATGCCCTGCGGAAAGCTGATAAGTTCCGCAAGGCTCGGACTTCAGGTGGCAGAGTATTCCAGAGTGATGATGCCACTGCTGTAAAGGCTCTGCGTCTGGTTATTGTTAGACGCAAGGTCTTTACACTGGGAATTTCCAATAGATCTTGGTCCTCAGAACGGAGGGATCTCTGGGGTTGGCAGGTGGTGAGGCGGTCCCTCAGGTACATCGGCCCCAGACCATGCAAGGCCTTAAAGGTGAGTACCATCACTTTGAAAGTGATCCAGTGCTCAATTGGTAACCAATGCAGCTGTAGTAAGATTGGTGTTATGTGGCATCTCATCAGAATTCCTGCAAGAAGCCGAGCAGCTGCATTTTGTACCAACTTGAGCTTCTGGATCACCAACAGAGGAAGGCCAATGTCGAAGACTATTGGCTTCGGACTATCTATTATGAAGCCTTAGTTTTAGAGAAAAATATAGCCAAAGTCATATAATCATCAGTTCACATTTTTAATCAAGTTTTTTTTAAAGAAAGCTTCTGCAACTAATTGGATTCCTAGTTGGTGAGTGGTCTAAACCCAATAGTTCTTTGCCATTCGATAGAGCTATGAGAAGTGCCTCAGAGTTATATCTGTGGAGGCTCCTTCTCTGGAGGTTTTTAAGCAGAGCCTGGATGGCTATCTGTCAGGGGTGCTTTGAATGTGATTTCCTGCTTCTCGAGAGGGGTTGGACTGGATGGCCCATGAGGTCTCTTCCAACTCTATGATTCTATTATTCTATCCTGCCTCTGCTTTATTCAGGAAATATGTAGGAAGACAAAGCAGAGGGTATACTCATCAAATTGGCAGGTTACACTGAACTAAAAGGGATAGCTCATACCTTGGGAGAAAGAATTCAAGATGACCTTAACAGATTGGTAAGCAGGATCTTTGGAAAAAAAGAAAAATGTTAGGAACTACAATGGATTTTAAAATATATAAATGTAAGGTTTAGGCAGGGAAAATCAGATAAAGGACATCCCAGCTAGATCAAAGCTTATTACAAGACTGCATCTTAGGACATGTAAGAGCATGCAGAGAGATAATGAAGAGATAAAGTAAGAAAGGACAGTGAAAAGGGAATTTTTGGACGAGGTCACAGAAATCTCTTGTATAATCTGTATCGGCTAAAGACTAACCTTTTATGTAGGGATAGACACCACTCAGTCTGTCTCCTGCCTTGACATGAAGTAGTTTAAATAATGTAGCAGAGACACAGAGACAAGGATTCCGGCAAAGGCCATTGGTAACAGATTTTTTTTCTGTTCTGAGAGGCAAGGAGTAGGCTTGAACGAAGATCCATTTTTAGCCATTTCCCGAACCCCTAACCATAACATGGCAGCTGATCTCAGCTCCTCTTCCCCCATTCAGCATCCGAGTTTAATCTTTTTATTTTCCTTTTTTTTTTATTCTATTTATTTAGTAGGACTGACTGGCTGTTGGAGACATGCAGGATGGATGGGTGGTGTGCACGCTTGCGATTGAAGGCTTAAGAGAGTCACTTTTTTAGCTTTTTTTTCTCCTTCCCTTCTTCTCCTTAATACTGCTAAAAGATAGTTGCCTCTGAAAAATCCTGCAAATTTCTTGGGAAGACAGGTGGACAAATGTTAGTGTGCTGGAAGAAGCAAAGACCACCAGCATTGAAGCGATGGTCCTCCGCCACCAACTCCGCTGGACCGCCACATTGTTTGCATACCCGATCACCGTCTCCCAAAACAGTTCTCTACTCCGAACTCAAGAATGGAAAATTGAATGTTGGAGGACAGGAAAAGAGATTTAAAGATGGGCTCACCACCAACCTTAAAAACTGTGGTATAGACACCAAGAACTGAGAAGTCCTGGCCCTTAAGCGCTCTAGCTGGAGGTCAACTGTGACCAGCAGTGCTGTAAAAATTGAAGAGGCACAAATGGAGGACGAAAGAGAGAAATGTGCCAAGAGGAAGATGCATCAAGCCAACCCTAGCCAGGACCGCCCTCCACCTGGAAACCGATGCTCTGACTGTGGGAGAAGATGCAGGTCAAGAATAGGGCTCCACAGTCACCTATGGACCCACCGCCAGTACACCGATCTTGGAAGACAATCCTACTCGGACAACGAGGGATCGCCTAAGTAAGTTCTAAAAGATGATGATAATAATAGTAATAATATAATAAATTAATCCTAGCAAACAAAAAAGAAAACCTTCATTCTCTGAAAACTCCTACTGATTTGCTACAGCTCCTAATTGGAACAATAAAGCACACAGGAATTGAAGGCAGGATAGAAATCAATTTATTTAGCTCTGGCCTGAGTGGACACTGGGGTAATCCCAAGTCCAGTGTGCTTTGCAGGTATAAGCATGGACATTACATAGAAGAGGTATACATATCTGAGAACATGAAGAATAGAGGGATTGGTGTGGTTTTTGAATCTGCAATCCCATTGGGTTAAACGAACACTCATTTACAGTTTGATGCAAATTAGGATCCACAATCCCTTTGTGTTAAAAGTACACTCGTTTATAGTTTCTGATTGATGCATAGAATGGAATAAACTGTCATTAGTTGCATTTGAAGCTATCTGCAGTCTGTTTGTGTCTGCCTCTGAAAGGGTACTCCAAGGCAATCAAATAGCGCTTATTGCCTGGAAGTTGTTCCTAATGTTTCGGCAGCATACCTCTCAGCAGTTTAAATCCTTTGTTCCATCTCCTAAGACTTAATTGCATGATTCATTGCATCAGCAGATAAATCACAACTAGACCAGAATAATGGTGCCCTTATTTGGGCTTATCATGTGACACATCCATATTCTGTTAAACATAGGTCTGCTTTTAATTTACATATCCCTGAGGAGTGTATCTTGTGGGATACCATTTGGAAAATGTTTCTTTTTATTAACACAAAAACTCCATTAATGACCCCCATTTCCACTTCAGTTGTGCCATCATTTCCTGTGAAAAAATTCAGTGCTGCTTAAATGTTGCTTCAGTGGGTGCTGGGGGTACTCTAGATGTGTCTTGGGTGCCCTTTGCTTACTAGGCATGGTTAGGTGCCGTCGGAATTTTCGTAATTCAAAATAAATTGGATATTTCCAGGAGTTTCCCCCCTAACTCCAATAGTGGTACTGGAAAACTTCCCAGAAGACCTAAGAATTAAACTTAAACATAAAAAATTAGTGGAGGGGGAAACTGCTCTTTCCTGGAAGGAATGGATACAAAACTCGATGGGCAAGTTTAATAAATTAGAAGAACAAGGTGCCTTGAATTGGTTTGAGAGGCAACAGCTGTATAATTGGAGAAAGGACTGGTTAGGTAAAAATCCCGGATGTAGAGCACTGAATAAATATGAGGAATGGTTAAGCAAGCTTAAAAACAAAGAAATAATGGGGAAAGGATTAATTGGGAAAATATATAAGGGATTAATTGGCGAAGAAATAGGGCTGAAGCAGTTAGAAAACGTATGGGAAGGAGACCTAGGGCCTCTGACAGATTTTGATTGGAAAGGAGTCCTGAAGTGGAGAGTGGCCAAGAACCTATCAATAAGATTAAAAGAAAATGTATACAAAGTTATATGGAGATGGTATACTACGCCAGTCAAACAACATCAGATGGATAGCAAGCAAAGTAACCTCTGCTGGAGATGTGGCAAACACAAAGGGACATATTTTCATCTATGGTGGGAATGCCCCCAAGTGAAGAATTTTTGGAAGGATATATTTATCGAAATTAACAACATTATAGGATTAAACATTATGCCGGATGCTAGGTTAGCATTATTAATGGACACCACGAAGCTGAATGTAGAAATAACTAAGAAAGAATTGGTGACTATTTTGCTCACAGTGGGAAGAATTAGAATAGCAAAGAATTGGAAAATAATAACCAATCTAACACTGGATGCATGGTACAGGGAAGTTTGGAATGTAGCTTTAAACGATAAACTAACAATGGAAATGAGGGTATTCAGGGGGGAAATTAACAGGTCGGATTTTGAGACATACTGGTCGGTCTTTATTAAATATGTCTTAGAGAGCGAAAATGGAAAACAACAGAATTTGGTTGGTCAGGAATTTTGGAGATGACATTTGATTAATGGCTGATTTATAAATACATGGTGAAGGAAATTATACTTGTTCAGGCCTTGGTGGTGGGGTTATGTGTTTGTAAAATGTTCACTGTTTTGGGTTTTGTCTATTTTGTAAGTTGTTATTGTATTTAAATAAAATCTTAAAAAAACAAAAAAAAAACAAAATAAATTGGAAAAATTACCTCTTTAATGTGATTTCAAAGTTTTTAAGAAAACTGGAAGTCCCTTTGCCTTTCTGAAGCTTTTTCCATCATTTTTTTTATGACTAATGAAGTGAGTCGGAAATTATTCAGCTTTAATAAATAATTTTCTGGTTTTCCTATCAATTCTTGGAAGCTCTGGTGTTCTAAATCTTCTTTTAATAAAAGAAGACATTCAAAGCACATATAAGTTGTAATGTGCATCTTGGGGACTACCTGTGTACACATTGTGTCCTTAAGACACTTTATATTTAAAGTTGTTTCAGTGATAATAAATGACAAAAACAATTTGCCAGTAAGGAGACATATTAGCAGCAATTTGGCTGTCAGTGTCAAGCCTTGAAACAAGCTAAGCGTCTGACACAGGAGAAGAAAGAGGAATGTAAAACTTAAGCTGTTTCTTCGGTAAAGGAAAAACAGGGCGGAGAGGAACACAGAGTGACCCCAAATATATGTTCAGGGTGGAGTCCAGCTTCTTGCCTTGTCAAGCGCTTCTCTGTGCTCAAACCACATAGAATCATAGAATCCTAGAGTTGGAAAAGACCTCATGGGCCATCCAGTCCAACCCCCTGCCAAGAAGCAGGAAAATTGCATTCAAAGCACCCCCAACAGATGGCCATCCAGCCTCTATTTAAAAGCCTCCAAAAAAGGAGCCTCCATCACACTCTGGGGCAGAGAGTTCCACTGCTGAACAGCTCTCAGTTCACAAACAAAACTATTATGTTAAAGCTACTATGTTAACTTACCATGCCAGGCTCTCGAAGAAGGATTTTGGGAGAGAAATGTCAATGATTGGTAGGAGACTTCCCATAGGAGTGCCCCTTACTCCATGTCACTGAAGTGATTCACCATTGTCAAAATTGACAGATCCCATCCCATGTGTCCCCCCCCCCCCACTTTATTCGGTTTCTACGCAAATCATGAGCTCAAAAGACAATTTCCCTGTCTCCTACCCCTCTCCCTCCTAATTTTTTATCACTTCTAAAACAGTTCCCTGACGAACCCAACAGATGGAAGTCTTTCTGTGTTGTTTGATGGGAGCTCCTAAATGTTCAGTCCACATTCAAATAAGCCTTCTCTATAAGCAGGAAAAAAAGGACGAGAGAGACTATTATCTGAAGAGCAGAGAAAGGCAAGAGCTTCATCCACTCCTATGAAAACCTGTCAAACAGTGACGCTGACACACACACACTGCTCTCTTGATGCTCCTTTGAGGGGAGGTGCCAAAGAGCCATCTCCATTTTCCCACGGAGATATTAAAAAAGGCTAGAAGTGCCACTCTATTCAGAGAAGGGGATGGTTCCATTTTTGATCAGTGTTAATACTGTACTTTTAACTTTTTTTTAAAGGGACCATCTCAATTTCTGAGTGGCAAAAAGCCTTTCTGAATGCCTCGTTGGGAAAATGATGGCAGTGACCACAGCAGCTGGCCTCCTAAAGCCCCTTCCACACTGCCCCTTTATCCCAGGATCTGATCCCAGATTATCTGCTTTGAATTGGATTGTATGAATCTATACTGCCAGATAACCTGAGATAAGAAGGTAATCTGGTATCAGATCCTGGGGGAAAGGGGCAGTGTGGGAGGGCCATATGAGAGAAGTAGGATTTTTCCCTTCTCGGTAGAATGACCCACAACTTACCCACAGGTCATATCATCCATTTGACCCACAAACCTTTCCTTGACTTATACCTGGGGTTGACTTATGTTCAAATATTAATAAGATAGAATTGTAATCAATTCTCCCCCTATAAACCATCTTGGAGATGAAGATCATCCGGGGAGGCCCTGCTCTTGGTCCCACCACCTATAATGATTTAATGTATTTTAACTGTCTATTGTTGTGAAGGCATTGAATTATTGCCTATCTGTAAGCCACCTTGAGTCCCCTGTGGAGTAGAGAAAGGCAGATATAAATATAGTAAATAAATAAAAATAAATAAATTGCTGCAGTAAAATACTGTGGCAAGCTTTACCTGTGGCTCTCAGTTCCTTCTTGTCTCCCCTCCCAAAGTTGGTGAGACACAACCACACAGTCCACAATCCCCCCCCCCCCCCCAGTGCAACTGATCACTCAAAGAGGAGAGATTTTCCAAGCATTTATCTCCAGAAATGTGAATAATGTAACTAGCGTTTGTTTTTGGTTTTTTGTTAGAAATGTGTAGTCATTCCTTTCACAAGTCTGAAACATGCTGTATTAGGTAAAGGTTTTCCCCTGACATTAAGTTCAGTCGTGTCCAACTCTGGGGGGTAGCGCTCATCTCCATAGACACCTCCAAAGTCATATGGCCAGCATGATTGCATGGAGTACAGTGGTACCTATTGATCTACTCACATTTGCATGCTGTCAAACAGAAGCTGGGGCTGACAGTGGAAGCTCAAGCCACTCCCTGGATTCGAACCTGCAACCTTTTGGTCAACAAGTTTAGCAGCTCAGCGGTTTAACCCACTGCATCACCGGGGGCTGGACACTATAAAAATTATAAAGGAAAAAGAAGCTGACCAATGATGATGCCTAAAGTCAGATCACCCTTAGTGTAGGCCACAGATCCATACCAAACATTAATGTGTGGAGTAACACCTTTCAAGAAGCAGACTCTTTTGTCTCACATGGATTGTGAGAACTGTGGAAATAATGCCGTGATGTTGTGCTTCCACATTGCTGAATAGTTGTTTCAGTAAAGGGAGAGGCATGTAGAAACTCACAAGAATAGAATAAAAGAATGTTTTCCTTTCTCTGTGATTGTCACCAAGAGGATTATGGCATGGTAACCATATTTAGTAATTACCTTTTCTAATTACACACCATCAGCTTTATTTCAGAGCCAGGGAGGGGCAATATGGTTATTGTACAAATGCTATTCCAAGAATGCTATTGCAATATTTACAGTCCTTGAGAACATGACATATCCAGGGGTTTCTCAGAGACCTCTAGTTCTTGTTATCTGTTTCCAAGTCAACATTACTTATGGTGACCCTATCATAGAGATTTCTTGGCAATATTTATTCAGAACTGGGTTGCAGTTGCTTTCCTCTGACACTGTGAAAGTGGAACAAGGTCACCCAATGGGTTTCCATGGCTGAGTGGAAGTTCAAAATCTGATCTCCCAGAGTCCTAGTCCAACTCTCAAACCACTATGATGTGCTCATTCTAGGGTTAGGATGGTCCTATTCTAGGGTTATCTTGGCAACATGCATTCTTAGGCAGTTCACCATAGCCATACTTTTGTTTTGAGAGATTGTGACTTGCCTAAAGTGGTCTCCAGGGCTATCCGGTTGAACCTTCAGCGATAAACCACTGTGCCATATTGGTTCTGGACAGGGTCATTCTATCCTAGGGCTTTATTGCTCGGACACTTCCCAAGTGTCTAGGATTGTCTGATGTATTGGCGAATAATATGTGCAGATCCCAGTAGGGTGGCCTTTTGCAGCTGGCAGATGGTAATTTTGTCAGCACTGATTGTGTTTAAGTGCAGGCCAAGGTCTTAAGGAACTGCACCCAGTGTACTGATCACCACTGGGATCACCCTTTGCAGTTCAATCTTAAATCCTCGTATCGTGTCAGCTTTTCCAGTTGTTTCTCTTCAATACCGCTGTCTCTTGGGATTGCAACATCAATGATCCATACTTGGTTTTTTAACATGATCATGAGGTCAGGAGTATTGTGCTCCAAAACTCTGTCAGTTTGAATTTGGAAGACCCAGAGTAGTTTGACGTGTTCATTTTCTGTAATTTTTTCAAGCTTGTGATCCCACCAGTTCTTTGTCGCAGGCATTTGGTATTTGTGGCACAGGTTCCAATGAATCATCTGCGCAACATTGTTGGGCCTCTGCTTGTAGCCTGTCTGCGTGATTTTCTGGCAGCAGCTGAGGATGTGATCTATGGTTTCATCTGCTTCCTTGCATGGTCTACACTTGGGATCTGTCGTCAACTTTTCAATTCTGGCTTTGATGGCATTGGTTCTAATGTCTTGTTCTTGGGCTGCCAGAATCAGGCCCTCCGTCTCCTTTTTCAAAGTTCCATTTGTGAGCCACAGCCATGTTTTTTCTCTGTCAATTTTGCTCTCAATTTTTCCCAGGAACTGTCCATGGAGAGCCTTCTTTTGCCAGCTTTCTCTTCTAGGGCTGGGCGGTTTCGTTTCGTAATTTCGTAATTCGTTAAAAATTCATTATTTTTTTTGTTACGAAGCGATAACGAACCATTCAGGAGCATCTAAAAAATGAAACGAATTTTTCAATTCGTTTCGTAATTGCTTCGTATTCATTTCGTATTCGTTTTGAAATTGTTTCGAAATCGTTTCGTTATTATTTCCGCATGTCTGGGCAAGTTTTATAGCTGTTGTTTGTTTAATCAGTGAAAAAAAATTATAAATATCACACCAACAGTCAACCACAGAGGGAGAGGGAAGCTTCAGAAGTTCCCCCTGTCCCATTTGGAGGTTTTTTAGCATATTGCGCGGTCGCGTCCGCCATTAACGAATCGATTCGTATTCGTTTCGTATTCGTTTCGTATTGTTTCGTAATTTTACAAAATTTCGTAAATATCGAACTTTTTTAAAGAAAAATTTCGGAATTCTTTTAAATATCGAAACGCAAAAAACCCCAAAAAACGAATCGAGTTTAGAAACAAATTTTTCCGTGGTTGCCCAGCCCTATTCTCTTCTGCTCTGGATTGTGTTTTTACGGTATTTCCTCTTTGTCTTTTGCACTTGAAGCAGATTATTATTATTATTATTATTATTATTATTATTATTATTATACCAGGGAAGCAGCTCCCATCCCAATGGGTGTCACTTTACTCATGCAATAATGTATCAGCACCTGGATACTTGTTGCTTCAAGTTACAAAACAATGAGAGGTGTGGGAAACTATTATGAGCCCTGCCCAGAAACACAAACTGGAGAATTTATTGCCTCAGCAAATCATTATTTCTCTTTTAGTACTCATCCCCAGTCTTCTTTTCCCCCCTCTTGCCCCAGTGTTTCCCAAAAACTAGATCTCAAGGTCACTGAGTTGAGTCAATGGAGGAGGGAGTGAAACCACTCAAGGCTTTAGTCTGAATTGTAAAGTCCAGGATGTTGAATATACTTGTGGGGTAATGACTGTCCAGCTTCTCTGGTCATTAAACCTGGAGCAAATTTATTGCCTTAAAGACACCAAAGCCACTGAATTTTCCCCAAATCTTAATAATACATGGATTTGAAAGACTCCTCTCCCAAAACCTTTGGAAGTTTTTAAACTGTGATTGGCTTGCTTTAATTTTCTGTAACTTCAGGCATGTTTAGCCTGAAGAAGAGAGGGCTGAGAGGAGATATGATAGCCATGTATAAATATGTGAGAGGAAGCCACGGGGAGGAGGGAGCAAGCTTGTTTTCTGCTTCCCTGGAGACTAGGACGCGGAACAATGGCTTCAAATCACAAGAGAGGAGATTCCATCTGAACATGAGGAAGGACTTCCTGACTGTGAGAGCCGTTCAGCAGTGGAACTCTCTGCCCCGGAGTGTGGTGGAGGCTCCTTCTTTGGAAGCTTTTAAACAGAGGCTGGATGGCCATCTGTCAGGGGTGATTTGAATGCAACATTCCTGCTTCTTGGCAGGGGGTTGGACTGGATGGCCCATGAGGTTTCTTCCAACTCTTTGATTCTATGATTCTGTGATTCTAATTGGAGTGATTTCATTGTGTCTTCCTACATAGCAGGATGGGGTTGGGCTGGGTGGCCCTTGGGGTCTCTTTCAACTCCATGATTCTATGATTTCAGGCACTGAGCTTTCCCCATCTGTTGTTGGGACATCTCTAGTTTTGACTGAAATGGGTGTGCTTGGAATAACAACCTGATCACCTCCCATTCTCAGCTTGATGGCACCAGGTTTTGACACATGATTGCTGAGTCAAGCAGCAATATATAGAGGTGGTACTATTAATCATTGCTTAATCTCTGGTAGGTGTTCCAGCAGAGCTGCTGCTACTACTTCGCTAAGTGTCTTGGAAGGTGTCATTTTCTCTATTCCAGTGCCTGGTGTCCTGGTATTTCAGAACTCAAGACATGGACAAAAGAGCTGCTGCCACCCTGTTCTTCACATTGACTTTTTTTCAAATAGGTAAGGATTGATTTGGGCAAGGGTGTGTCTTTGGCTAGCTGAACTTTCTGTTGTTCTGAAACATCTGCTAATATTTGTGAACAGAATGCTCCAGCATTACACTTCTGTGGAGTGAAATCCTATATGCCAGGGATGGAAATTGATGCAGCCCTCCAGATGTTGTTGAACTGCAATTCCCAGCATTCCCACCATTGGTTGTGCTGGAACTTAGAGTCCAACAATACTAGGTAGGCTGCATCCTTCACCAGAGGCACTCCAAGTGACCAGCTACTGGTCAAAGGATATTTAATGTAATGCTAAGTTTTCAAACTTTGTTGTTGTTGTTGTTGTTTTGTCGTTGTTTGGTTTTTAAATACATTATAACTGTACCCCTTGGTTTGCTCCTGATAGATAAATAAAATAAGATAAACCCTTCACTGCCTTGCTGTAGATACTTAGTAATGGGGGTAAGATCCATGGAACATGCTGAGGCATACATATGAGTAGACATGTACTCATGTCTTACTTACTAAGGCAATCCCTCATAGCCCTAATGTGATGATCCTCCAAGGATGATGGTCCTCTTGACAGTGAGTCCGTAGGTGGCTGTGAAGATTATTTTTGATCCACAAGTTCTCCTGCAGTGAGGAGATCAGTTTCCAGGTGGAAGTCCATCTGATATGATCCCCAATCACACATGTCTACTCGGGGGTGCTTTGAATGCGATTTTCCTGCTTCTTGGCAGTTGGTTGGACTGGGTGGCCCACGAGGTCTCTTCCAACTCATTGATTCTATGATTCTACAAGATTGTGATATCATTTAACATGCATACTACTCACAGTCAAAAGGGGAATGAGGGAAAGAGGCCACGTCTATGTTGGTGGGTAAATCTGTGGTCAGTCTGGCACACCCTCTTAAACCCACTGCACTGGTAGATCGGAATCCAGATAGTCAAAAGTGCCAAGAGTCACTTCACCATCCATGTTATCATCACTTTTCTCAGCTATATACAGAGCTCTGTGTGAGCTTATAGCTGTCCTGCACAAAGATGCCTGCACAACCAGGAAGGAGGGAGCCAATCTCCTCACTTTCCTGCTACTCATGCATATGCTTCTGCTGATGTCACCACAGGGCACCTGCCATAGCCAAGGGCTCACATGGAGCCCTGTAGCCACCTGGAAGTAGGGACATGGGCACAATACATCACTTTTCCCTGTGCTGACAATCTCAGGGCCACCTTGATTGTGGAAGTGCCCCATGGGGACCTAATCCAGCTGTCAACACAGCCATGAGCACTCTCTGGAGTTTCAAGCAAATTCAAGAGCATCACCCAACTTTTAATAATGCAGGGCTGAAACAGAGCAACACAGTTCACCCCCTAATACTTAACAGAAATGGAGAAACATTGAGGGTATATGCAGGAGCCTAGTCAGGGAGAGCCTGTGTTTTTATACCCATGTAGATAAGCTCAGAGGGAGAGAAATTACACAAGGCTAGCTTCTGTAAGTGACATAAGTTAACTTTATACTTGCATATATCCATTTTTGATAGCTGAAGAATCAGACTTCCACCCTCTGTAGCAACCAAAGGCCTTCCCGGACCTATTCTCAAACTACTAAAGCTTAGGAACATGTCTGCAAGGACATTGCCCAGAGGACGCCTGGATGTTTTGATATTTTACCATCCATGTGCGAGGCTTCTCTCATAGCCTTGCATGGGGAGTTGGAACTGACAGAGGGAGTTCATCCATGCTCTCCCCGGATTCGAACCTCTGACCTGTCAGTCTTCGTTCTTGCTGGCACAAGGGTTTAACCTATTGCATCACCGGGAGCTCCAGATGTCAAATGATTACAGTAGATGATGGGATTGCTTTACATCTGACTATAGCAGTGGTTCTCAACCTGGGGTCCCCAGATATCTTTGGCCTACAACTCCCAGAAATCCCAGCCAATTTACCACCTTAGGATTTCTGAGAGTTGAATGCCAAAAACATCTGGGGACCCCAGGTTGAGAACCACTGCACTATAGGGACATAACACTACACTTCTGTGCTCCATCAACTAGGTGAGGGTTTCAGCAGCTCTAAAGTAGGTTTGAGGTGGTAAATCTTTAACATAGTAGTAATTCCACATGCTGGACATTTACACTGTAGAATTAATGCAATTTGATACCAGATTAACTGTCATGACTCCTTGCTTTGTGATCCTGGGGAAAAAAATCATGTCAGGAGCAACTTGAGAAACTGCAAGTCACGTCTGGTGTGAGAGAATTGGCCATCTGCAAGGACATTGACTGGATGTTTGATATTTTATCATCTTGTGGGAGGCTTCTATCATGTCTCTGCATGGGAAGCTAGAGCTGAGACAGGAGCTCAACCTGCTCTCCGGATTCGAACTGCTGGCACAACGGTTTAACCCATTGCATCACTGGGGGCAATTCTTGGGTATTGTAGTTTGATGAGACACCAGCCCTCTCACAGAGAAAGTTACATTACTTGTTCAACTCCAAGTCCCACAAGGCCATTGCATTGAGCAGTGGTTCTTAACATGTGGGTCCCCAGGTGTTTTGGCCTACAACTCCCAGAAATCCTAGCCAGTTTACCAGCTGTTAGAATTTCTGGGATTTGAAGGCCAAAACACCTGGGGACCCACAGGTTGAGAACCACTGACATTGAGCCACAGCAGTTAACATGATGTCTACAAGCATTAATTCTACTTTGCAGATGCAGTCCAAGTGTGAATTTTAAAGAAACTGTCCAAGGTGCTGAAACCTCTCTGCCAAATATTTGAGCCAGAATCATAGAATCATAGGAGCCCTTGGCTAGTTGCTTTGAAGATTAAAACCCAATCTCCTGACATTATAAGAATCAGCTGCTGCCACTGCTATTGCCATTATACTTGATACTCATCTTGTTGGTGGAACCGGGCTCTGTTCTAATGCCCTGATATTCAAACAACAGGAAATGAGATTCTACCTAAATGTTAAGAAACTCCTGATGGTAAGAGCTGTTCAACAGAGGAAATGGGCTGCCTCAAGGGGTGGTGGAGATTCCTTTTCTGGAGATTGGATGTCCACCTGTCAGGAGTGTTTTGATTCTGCATTCATGGCAAGATGGGATTGAACTGAATGGTTCTTGGGGTCTCTTCCAATTCTATGACATCCACTCCATCAGTAAGATCTCCTAATAGGATTCCATGGGCTCATTCTGGGAATATTTCTCATTGCATCCTTCAGCTTCATGCCAGCAAGCAGTAATGAATGGCCTCCAGTGTTACAAATGTAAGTTCGACCAGCCCTGCTCGGATCCATCATCTGTGGTGAGCTGTCAAGAAGGAGAAGTTTGTGGCTTCATAAAGGGAAACTCAGGTTTGTTTTGATTGACTGACTCTCCTTCCTCGCCCCCCCCCCCCCCCGATATTCCAGTCCCTACTCTGAAGACTCTTTACCTTTCTATTAACAGGGAAACATCTCTAGCCCTTTTCAATTATTAGGTAAACCCAGGGCCCTTCCAGACAGACCCGATATCCCAGTATCTGATTAAAGGTTTTCTGCTTTAAACTGGATTATATGAGTCCACACTGCCAGATAATTTGAGATAAACAGAAAACCTAGGATCAGATCCTGGGTTATAGGGCCTCCAGAGCTGGAAAAGAAGTAAGGGACCTTCCAAAAATCTGTATAAAATCCACATTGAACTGGATTATATAGCAGTGTGGACTCAGATAATCCAGTTCAAAGCAGATATTGTGGATTATCTTTCTCATTATTCTGGGTTATTTGGTTGTGTGGAAGGGCCAAAAGGTCATAGCCATATAACCCAGAATATCAAAGCAGAAAATCGCATAATGCTTTGAATTGGGTTATCAGAGTCCACACTCAGATAAAGTGGGATTTTCTGCTTTGATATTCTGGGATATAGGGCTGTGTGGAAGGGCCCTAGAAAACATAACTAGTTTTCTGGGAATTACTAATGCATCCACTTAAGGAGGAATGGCAAGTTGATTTTGTTAGGGCCCTTCCCCACAGCCCTATAACCCAGAATATCAAGACAGAAAATCCCACAATATCTACTTTGACCTGGGTGAGCTGACTCCAACCTTCCAGTTCAGAACAGATAATGTGGAATTTTCTTCAACTGTTTAGAAGGGGCCTTAGGGCCTTTCCACACAGCCCTATATCCCAGAATCTCAGCACAGAAAATCCCACATTATCTGAGTGTGGACTCTGATAACCCAGCTCAATGAAGATATTGTGGAATTTTCTGCCTTGATATTTTGGGATATAGGGCTGTGTGGAAGGGCCTCTAAACAGTGCTCACTTACACAACTTGGAAATAACTACTAAGATGCAACTATTGATTTGTTTTATATCCCACCCTTCTCCCTGAATGAGGCCTAAGGCAGTTTCCAACAACAATGTGTTGAAAATATCTACCATACAATTTATTTATTTATTTTAAAAAATAATTTCATAATACATCTTGAAATCAATTTAAAACATTTTAAAATTTAAAAGAATAAATAAAACCTGCCCAGTAAAACATCCTCCTAATTAACAAAGCTTAACAAATTAAGTTGCTATTAATTACAGGGTTTGGCCTGACAAGAGAGGGAGTGGAGAAGGGAGGAGCAGGAAGACTGAAGCGGTGTATTAGAAAATAATACTCTAGTATTGATCTCATTACTGATGTTGGTTCTAAGACCCCA
This sequence comes from Anolis sagrei, assembly GCF_037176765.1. Lineage (NCBI taxonomy): Eukaryota > Metazoa > Chordata > Lepidosauria > Squamata > Anolidae > Anolis > Anolis sagrei. The sequence continues at coordinate 20,655,789 of NC_090022.1, forward strand.
TCTGCATTGACCATTTAATGCAGTTTCAAACCATCATTGGAATAAGTGGGTTTGATATGCAGACAACTGCATAGGATGTTCAATGTGTTGTCGAAGGCTTTCATAGCTAGAATCAATGGGTTGCTGTGAGTTTTCCAGGCTGTATGGTCATGTTCCGGAAGCATTCCCGCCTGACGTTTTGCCCACATCTATGGCAGGCACCCTCAGAGGTTGTGAGGTCACTTCACAACCTCTGAGGATGCCTGCCAAAGATGTGGGTGAAATGTGAGGAGAGAATGCTTCTGGAACATGGCTATACAGCCTGGAAAACTCACAGCAACCCAATTGCATAGGAAATCTTATAACCAGTTTGAAGTCTGGATAGTGATTACACAAACCCCAAAGCACTGTTATACACTAAGGGTTTTGTTTCGCACACTTTTGGAGAGTCTGTTGTTCTCTGACCACCATAATTTGAAGCTAGTTTCGAACTCCATCAAATGGTCAGTGTAGATAGGCCTCAATGAGAGTTTCTAGAACCAGTGATGCTGTGCGACTTCTGATCATATTGGGGTACATAGGAGGCAATAGCCCCATCAGCTCTCTAGTTGCCTGCACCCAATTGGGCTCTTCCACTATAATGTTCAGCTTCTTTACTCTCCTTCCCTCCCATACCACACTAAAGTTCTGGATATGGACCTGTATTGTTCTATGCACACATCTCCATCATGTATGTCTTGAATCCTATGCTAGAAGAAAAGTGGGATAAAAATGTATTAAATAGAAAGTGTGTGTGTGTGTGTGTATGAGAGAGAGAGAGAGAGAGAGATGTTTCATATGCACACCTACCTAGCTTTGTGTTCACTCCATCCTAACTTCCTGTGCCCTTGTGGTTTGCAGAATACAAAGTTCACGAGCCTATCTTTGGAACAGGCTGCATCGAAGCCACAAAATGCAGCAGTGACGAGAAGATTATTCATTCCAGCAACCCGTTCCGGGTCAGCTACTCCTGCTGCAACACCAATTACTGCAACAACGGCAACTCTAGATTTAATCCTTCCAGAACTCACCTCACTTTGCTCTTTGTGGCCACTCTCTCCACCATCCTATTAACCTTCCTGATTGCCTAGTTTTCCTGTTTTGTGAGAAATATGTCCCCTCCCAAACCCTGTCAGTGACTGGATCCTCAAACACAAACCCAGCAGTTGGGAACTCCATGGCAAGAGCAGGTAGAAAATAGATCAGGACAGCTTTGGAGTAACAGTTGGGAGTAACATTCATAGCCTTTCTGTGGGCTTTCTTATCAGGGCAATAGGTTGGCTACTGTGTGGAACAGAAAAATGGGTAATCCGTTAGGCCTTCAGTCTGACACAGCATGGCACTTCTTAAGCTACTATTGTCATAACCTTGCTCGACCTTGAGTATCCACAACTGCCCCCCGCCAATGGGACCAAAGGTAAGGGATAGTAGGAATTGTGATCTACCAATACCCAAGGACTCTAGTTGGACAAAATTTCCTGTTTCCAGTGTGCAACATGAAACCACTTAATAATGTGTCACGATTGCAAGGATTCATGATCAGAGCATCTAGCTGTGGAGATGTCAAAGGAATACAACCTCCACAATGTTTGACTATGTGACTGATGAGGCTGGAAGTCACCCACACCTAGAAAGCCACAGGATCCACATCACTGATGTTAACCAAGTGTTCTTCAATGTGCTTTAAACATGTTCAGTATTGTTATTGTTGTTATGTACACACCTTGGTAATCCTTGCAAGAACTTGCTGAAGTTTAGCACTAGTTGATGACTCAGTTCATGAAATTTCATTGTGGGTGATGTTTGCACACAGCTTACATTTATGCTAGTGAAGGGTGACTGGGTAAAATTGTTCCAGCATGGCTTTGTCCATTTGATTGCTGTGGTGCAGCAGTGGTGGTGTAGTAGTTTGACCACTGGTTTGGCTGGGAGTTTGGAAATCCAGGTTCAACTTTCAAGCTGATCTTAAGCCAGTCACCATCTCTCTGAGTAGCCTATCTTCCAATGTTTTACAAGAAGTGAGAAACTATATACAATAACTTGCAAGAAAGCCAGGATATAAATGTACGAGGGTTATCCAGAAAGTAAGGTTGCAAGATATTTTTTTAAAATACAAAGAATTAACATATTTTAATAAAACTTACATGGATTATAGCATGGGTATTACATTATTTTTCCACCATTCCGTTCAATACATTTTGTCATCTGTGGGATGAGTTTTCGATGCCTGTGTCATAGAAGTTTCCCTCCAGCTTTTTTTAGCCAGTTTGTCACTTCAATTTTCAGCTTGCCGTCATCAGAAAAGTGTTTTCCACCAAAGTGTTCCTTCAATTTAGTGAACAGATGATAGTCACTGGGTGCGAGATTGGGGCTGTGAGAGGGGTGGCTTAAAACATCCCAACCAAATGAAGTCAACAATGAGTGGTGTGTGGGTGTGCATTGTCATGAAGGAGACAGACTCCCGCCGTCAGCATCCTACAACACTTGTTTTGGATGGCTCTGCAAAGTTTCTTCAGGTCTCACAATATATTCCGTATCCATTTTGTCACATGTTGTCTTGACATTACGTCCTCTCCATAAACTGAAATGATTTCACGATGAATTGCAGCGGCGTTCATGCCCTTAGCATTTAGGTAGGGTATTACAGTGCGAACTTTGCACTTGGAGGGAAACGGAATGAGGATGCCCATCTCTAACCTTCACCACAATACCAGTTGATGAGCTACTGACAACTGGCAGTGCTCATTCCCTTCCATTGGCTTCTTGCTACACAGCAGTGATACCAACTTCCCACAAGGAAATTCCCCGTGAGAGCTACATGCCTTGTAACCTTACTTTCTGGATAACCCTTGTATAATAAATGAATGATACACTTTAGACAAGTTGCACACCCTCAGTTTGAAGGAACACAACTGTAAATTTCTGAACAAATCTTGTCAAGAAAACCGTGCAACAGTGTTTCCTTAGGATCACCACAGCTGGAAATGACTTGAAGGCACACAACAAAGACAAGATACAGATGGGTGTGTGTTTTTCAATAGATCCAACAGAACTTTTCTTTATACCAGAAGTGGGGATTATGTTGTCCCCAGATACCTTGAGAGGAACACTTACAGCACTGTTTTGGGTGTGGCTCCCTTAGAGGCCAAACTTGGTTGCTTTCTGCTATTAATAGCATGCTCTCAGTTGCTTCTCAGGTTGATGGGCCATCCAAACAAAATACTTAAACTTTGCATTGTGGGTGTGGCTCTTTTACAGGTGACAGTGAGTTGACTTCAGCTATTAGCATGCTCTCTAATCGCCTACTCCTGTTTATTAAACATCCGATAGAAATACTGAATACGTTTTATATCCAGCAACAGTAAGAACTACCCCCACTTAAGGTAGACTTTCATTGGGCTTATCTACACCATGCAGAAAACCCAGTTTCAAGCAGAAGTTTCTTCTGGAGGTCTTGGGACTTCCCGTCAATAACCTGGGATAAAAATGTTTTAACATGAAAGCTCTGTAGTTTCTGGGTTAGTGTAAGAACTGCTCCCTTATCAACACAGTCTAGCACAGGGGTCCTCAAACTTTTAAAAGAGAGGGCCAGGTCACAGTCCCTCAAACTGTTGGAGGGCCGGATTATAATTTGAAAAAAGCATGAATGAATTCCAATGCACACTGCACATATCTTATTTGTAGTGAGAAAAAAACCCACTTAAAAACAATACATCAATTAAAATGAAGAACAATTTTAACAAATATAAACTTATTAGTATTACAATGGGAAGTGCTTTTGGCTGATGAGATAGGATTGTTGTTGTTGTGTGCTTTCAAGCCATTTCAGACTTAGATTGACCCTGAGTGAGGGCCAGGTAAATGACCTTGGAGGGCCGCATCTGGCCCTTGGGCCATAGTTTGAGGACCCCTGGTCTAGCAGACCATCTCCTTTTGCCTGTATTCTGAGGCACAGAGAAAGGGGACAGATCAGGCCTGGGAGATGGCAATGGAGCTTTGCCAGCCAAGGTGCCCATACAACTAGGGGAAAAGAGAAAGCATTATCACTGCTGCCTCTCTCTGGTTGCACAGGTTCTTTTGCTGATATCAACAAAGAGCCTGGCAACAAGCAGTTCTCCAGAACTCCATGGCATTCCAGCAGTGGTAACAAGCAACATCAAAGGTAAAGTGACCATCAAACAGGATTGAACCAGTTTTACTTCTGCTAAACAATCTAGATTCCATCCTGCTAGCATTGCCATGGGATGGAGATAGAGTTGGAAGAGACCTCATGGGCCATCCAGTCCAATCCCCTGCCAAGAAGCAGGAAAATCACATTCAAAGCACCCCCGACACATGGCCATCCAACCTCTGTCTAAAAGTCTCCAAAGAAGGAACCTCCACCACACTCCGGGGCAGACAGTTCCACTGCTAAACAGCTCTCACAGTTAAGAAGTTCTTCCTTGTGTTCAGGTCGAATCTCCTTTCCTGTAGTTTGAAGCCATTGTTTCATGTCCTAGTCTCCAGGGAAGCAGAAAACAAGCCTGCTCCCTCCTCCCTATGATTTCCCCTCACATATTTATGCATGGCCATCATCATGTCTCCTCTCAGCCTTCTCTTCTGCAGGCTAAACATGCCCAGCTCTTTAAGCTGGAGATGACAGTGTAGCCACCCCTGGAAAAGGCCTGAAGTATTGCCATTCCAGACTGCCCTCAGATTAAACTTTACATACAGATTTCCCTATGACTTTGCATTGTAAACACTTATTTTGGTCACCATGCTTGTTTATTGCAATTGAAAACAACAAAGAGCTCAAGGGCACCCCAGAATTAACAGATCTGTTGCAACTTGAGTTTTCACAGTTTAGAGTACACCACCTTGAAATATATGAAATATTGTGAAAGAATATTGCTAATTTAATTTATCTGAGACATTCCATATGCTTTCTCCCTATTTTTTTTATAACATTTTGTTCTCCTTTTTTGGAGAACTCCTCAGTCGGAAAGTGGGAGATACAGATCTTCAAATAAATGAATACATAAACTTTAGAACCGGTTTCAGCTGCATGAGCTCAGTCCATTCCTTCTTCTCTTAAGGTTTATTGTGTTTTTCTCCACACCCAGATTAATTTGTTAATACTCTTGCTGTGTCACATTCATATAGAGTGGTGCATTGTGTACTTAAGAATTCAACTAGATTTTCTGTCTCCATCCTCTTTCGTAAGAGATTTTGTTGTGGCTTCTACCCTATTCCAGCTATCAGCCATACCATGGAGCCCCCGGTGGTGCAGTGGGTTAAACCCCTGTGCCGGCAGGACTGAAGACCGACAGGTCGCAGGTTCAAATCTGGGGAGAGGCGGATGAGGGGGAGAGGCACCTCACTACCTCTGAGGATGCTTGCCATAGATGCAGGCGAAACGTCAGGAGAAATGCCTCTAGAACATGGCTCTATAGCCCGAAAAAACCCACAAGAACCTATTCAAGCAATGTAAGCCAACCGACAGGAGCCCCTGGTGGCCCAATGGGTTAAACCCGTGTGCTGGCAGGACTGGTGACCGACAGATCAGCAGTTTCAATCTGGAGAGGATGGGCTGAGCTCCCTTTGTCAGCTCCACCTCCCCATGCAGGGACATGAGAGAAGCCTCCCACAAGGAAGGTAAGCATCAAACATCCAGGCATGCCCTGGGCAACATCCTTGCAGACAGTCAATTCTCTTACACCAGAAGTAACTTGCAGTTTCTCAAGTCGCTCCTGACATGAAAATTAAAAAAAGCCAACCAACATAGTACCCATTTACCAAAGTCAGCATGGTCATAGGATAGTGTTAACATAAATAAAAAGAGCCTAAATAATCTAAAGTCACCATGAACTGGCTGAGGCAGAGGCAGCCCTGACTTGGGAGACCCTTAAGGAATTCCAGGTGCTGTGGGTTATATCTCAGAGGAAAGAACTAGCAAAACCACCTTTTAATATTTTTTTACTTTTAATCTTCTGCAACTCATGGGGTTACCTTAAGTCAATAGGAAACGTGAAGGAATGTGCGTATGCAGAATATATCTGCAAAACATCCGGATGCAGAAATCTTTACCATTGCAATGGGCAAATTTACAAAGTTCAGCAACCTATTGTCCTATGAGTATAAGTTATCAAACAATGCCTTAAGCCAAATCTCCTCCCTTAATTATACTCTCCTCCTTTGTGGATTATGTTTTTCAACTGTCTGTAAAAGTTGTTTGTACTCAAGTCAGCCCAGCAAGAGGGAGAGGAGTAGATTCAGACAAAGAAAAACTCCTGCAGCCCCTCCTAGCTTATGTGTTCTTCCTCATTCATAATATTTGTCATTCTAACCACACCCTCATCTTGTCCAGCTGCAAGTGTCCCAGTTTTCTTCTTTGAAACGTTGGAGGGTTTACTACAGCAACAAATTTTTCAGCCTCCTTGTTGAGTGATTTCAGAATCTGTTAAGATCATGAGTCTGGAGCCAGAGCACTTACACGACACCAGAGGCCAAATCAAGAGCCAAACTGGGTCAAAGGCAAAAGAACAGAGGCTTATTTTTTCTGGTCCGAAAGTATGTCAGATCTTTGAGTGCACATATTCTATTCCAGTGTTTCTCAACCTGGGGGTCGGAACCCCTGTAGGGGTCGCGAGGGGGTGTCAGAGGGGTCGCCAAAGACCATCAGAAAACACAGTATTTTTTGTTGGTCATGGGGTTTCTGTGTGGAAAGTTTGGTCCAATTCTATCGTAGTTGGGGATCAGAATGCTATTTCATTGTGGGTGAACTATAAATCCCAACAACCACAATTCCCAAATGGCAAGGTCTATTTTCTCCAAACTCTACCAGTGTTCACATTTGGGCATATTGAGTATTTGTGCCAAGTTTGATCCAGATCCATCACTGCTTGAGTCCACAGTGTTCTCTGGATGTAGGTGAACTACAACTCCAAAAACTCAAGGTCAATGTCCAACAGACCTTTCCAGTATTTTCTCTTGGTTATGGGAATTCTGTGTGCCATGTCTGATTCAATTCCATCACTGATGGAGTTCAGAAGGCTTTTTGATTTTAGGTGAACTATAAATCCCAGCAACTCCAGAATTACCAAATGACAAAATCAATCACCCCCAACCCCACCAGTATTCAAATTTTGGGCGTATCGGGTATCTTGGGTATTTGTGCCAAATTTGGTCCAGTGACTGAAAATACATCCTGCATATCAAATATTTACATTACAATTCATACCAGTAGCAAAATTAAAGTTATGAAGTAGCAACAAAAATAACATTATGGTTGGGGGTCACCACAACATGAGGACCTGCATTAGGAAGGTTGAGAACCACTGTTCTATTCTGACATTCTTTTGGACATACTTCACTGGGAAATGCAGAGTATATTTATTCATTTTGACAGTAATTAAAAAAAATATTTTATACAATATATTTGTAATACCTGTGCCAGCCCCTGATTGGCTGAAAGACACCCAGGCTCCCATTGGCTGAGGATTTGCTCTGATGTCATCACTGGTTGGTGTTCCCAAATGGTGGGAAAAATAAACAGCTGTCTTTTTTTTTTCAAAAGATTTAGTCCATTTATCGTTTTGCCTCCAAGAGGGGTGCAATCCCCAGGAATGTGGTGTGGCAAGATGTAAATGAGTTTTTGATTAACAATTCAACTTGGGTATACACAAAGGAGGGGGTCCAGGAAAAACAATGAGCAATTATGAGTGATAGACAGTACAAAGGGTGAAGCCTCACCTACTATTTGTGTGCTGATGTTCATCAGTGGATATCAATGAAAGCCAAAAGAACTTCTCAGTGACAGAAGGAAATATATATAACTGAAATAGGAATCTATCATTGGGAAAAGCTTCAGTCAATAGTGTTAGTGAGGATCTCATCTATGGGAATGGGCAATGTTTTGAGTGTGTCTCTTCCTTTTGCCCCCTTTCCTCTTTTTTTTTCTTTCTTTTTTTTTGGTTTTACAAGTTTTTTATTTCATTTTTCACAGTTTTATGAGATAAAGGGGGAACAAAGAAAAGGAAAAAAGATGGGAGATAGTAGAAAAATGTGATATGTCAGTCACAGAGTTTTATTAGTAAATTAATTCTATATGAGTGGTTCCCAACCTTTTTTTTGGCCCAGGGACCACTCTCCAACATTTGTACCAAATGGGTAACAATTTAATTTTTGGTCAACTTTAGATTCGGTTTGACTATTTGGAGTGCTGATTCAGAAAATTGCATTGGATAGACCACATCAGCTCTAGTTTCTGATACGGAACATTTGCCATCCAGTAGTCACCATCACCTTGCCCACAGAAAACCATATTTTAAAAGCCTCAGCACTATAAGAGGGTTTCGCAAGACCAGTTGCTCTCGTTGCAACAGTGTAGTAACGGTGAGGCTGCTGACCATATTTCAGTTCTTGCGGACCACTGATGGTCCACACACCACAGGTTGGGAACCACTGTTCTATACATGGTATCACCATGGGTGTGAAGAGGGAGGGGGGATTTTTATACATATTCTTTAACATATAAAGGAGTTTCATCTATAGCAAAAGCAAATGAATTCTTATCATCTGGTATTCACGTTGACCTTTCTATCTTCTTATATTGTCCCCTGACCTATTGTGATGAGATTATACAGATTTGGTTTCCACATCTAGGTGTGGCTAAGCAAACATTACAGGCTACAATTTGGGAAGAAGGGGGGCGGGGGAGACACAGCTTGTTTTGGCTTCTTTGGGGTTGCAATCTGCTAGCATTATGAGATTGTGGGACAAAAATTAAATATAAATGTATGAGTGACCCCCCCCCCCCCCCCCCGGAATTTATGAATGAATGCTGTGGAGCGAGACAGACTCTGGAGGTTCATGATTGGGGGAAATTTAGGAATGGGGTTGGCTCATCCCTTATTGTAGCAGGGAGATTGGGGGTGTTTAGCATTTTTCTTCTAAGACAGTGGTTCTCTACCCCTGGGTCCCCGGGTGTTTTGGCCTACAACTCCCAGAAATCCCAGCCAGTTTACCAGCTGTTAGGATTTCTGGGGGTTGAAGGCCAAAACATCTGGGGTCCCACAAATTGAGAACCACTGGCATTGAGCCACAGCAGTTAACATTATGTTGAAAAGCATTAATTCTACAATGCAGATGCACCCCAAATCTGTAGGAACTGTTCAAGGTTCTGAACCTTCTTTGCCAAATATCTGAGCCCTTGGCTAGTTGCCTTGAAGATTAAAACCCAATCCCCTGACATTATAAAAATCAGCTAATAAGCAATAAATAATAGGGTTGCTATAAGTCAGAACTTACTTGGAAGTACACAACTACAACAACACACATTTAGACATTGACTCCAATTTCATAGGAACTTGTTCCAACCAACAGGCTTTGAGAAAACTTATTTTGTTGGGAAAACATCGTAGGACAAGTCTGTTTATTTTTGTTGTGTATTTTGTTTTTGTTTCAGGTTGTCTTAACAACCTGAGCTCTCTGGGCAGCGTACAATATATTGGAAAGAAAAAGATGTATACAATGCAAACAATGAAACAATGACCAGAGAGTTCATGAATCAAAACCAAAATAAAACCAACCCCAGAAGAGTAAAGATGTTGTGGCACATGGAACCAAAATAAAAAAGGTGCACCAAAATAGAAAATCACAAAAAGCTGTATTTAAACAAAATTAAAAACAGCTTTTGAAATGCCTGTGGACTGTCCGACTCTCCCAATGTCTCAGGAACCGTTTCTATGACTACTTTGTCTTCCCAAATTTCCATCACGTTTGAAATGCTCCCGTTTTCCTCTCCTCATTCTGTTTTCTCCCTTCAACCTTTATTTTAACATCTGCAACATGATTGAAAGTGCAACATTAGTTTCCACTCAATGAATTCAGAAAATGGGAGATGAAGAGGGAGGGAGAAAGGCATCTTTCTTCTAGGTCAGTGGTTCCTAATCTATGGTCCATAGACCACCAGTGGTCCGCAAGAGCTAAAATATGATCTGCAGCCTCACCGTTACTACGCCATTGAAACGAGAGCGACTGGTCTCGCGAAACCCTCTTATAGTGCTGTGGCTTATTAAATATGGTTTTCTGTGGGCGAGCAGATGGCAACTACTGGATGGCATATGTTCTGTATCAGAAACTAGATCTGATGTGGTCTATCCAATGCAATTTTCTGACTCTGCACCCCAAATAACCAAACCAAATCTAAAGTTGACCAACAACTGATTCATAACTCTTTTTATACTAATTCTGGAGAGTGGTCTCTGGTCAAAGTGGTTCCTGATCAAGTGCTCCCTGGTTTAAAAAAAAGGTTGGGAACCACTGTCCTGGGTTCAAACTGCTGCAGACTCTCTCAACCTATGAGTTCTTCTTCACTTGAAACTTTTGTCAGGTAGGTCACCATCTGATGTTGCTTGGCCATATATGTCCCGGTTTTCATCTGCGAAATAATAAAAGATATGCACTTTGAGAGAATGTAGAGGTCATCACTAGGCTGAAAAGATTTGTGCATATGCATTAGTACACAAATGTCCTCTGCTTTTTAAAATGAGTGTAGGATAGGAGCTACAACAAAGATAAGATAATCAAGATTCCAGACAGAATGGAGCCTTAAAGCAATGATTAACAAGAGACAAAAAGAAGTGGTATATATACCCAATTTTCACACGCATCATACATGTTCAAATTGCTTGTTGACTTACTACGATCCCATGAATGCCATAGAATATTCCTTTTGATGCTATTGTGTGCTTTCAAGTAATTTTGAATTTGTTGTCAAAGGCTTTCATGGCCAGAATCACTGGGTTGCTCTGAGTTTTCCGGGCTGTATGGCCCAGAAACATGTCCATACAGTCCAAAAACTCACAGCAACCCAGTGATTCTGGAACTCTCTTCCCCGGAGTGTGGTGGAGGCTCCTTCTTTGGAGGCTTTTCAGCAGAGGCTGGATCTGTCGGGGGTAATTTGAATGGAATTTCCTGCTTCTTGGCAGAGGGTTGAACTGGATGGCCCACAAGGTCTCTTCCAACTCCATAATTCTATGTTCCAGAAGCATTTTCTCCTGACATTTCACCCACATCTGTGGTAGGCATCCTCAGAGGTTGTGAGGTCACTTCTAAGGATGCCTAGCATAGATGTGGACAAAACATCAGGAGAGAATACTTTTGGAAAATGGCCATACAGTCCGGAAAACTCTCAGCAAACTCTCAGTTTCTAATTTATGGCAATCTTATAATGAGGTTTTCTGTGGTTTTGTCACTTGCCTGAGGTCACCCAGTAGCTTTCTGTTGTCAAGATGGGATCCAAACCCTGGTCTCTAGAGCTGTAGTCCAATTCTCAAACCACTACCCTACAAATATATCTAATTTGCCATTAGATCAAAGCATACCTAGTCCTTCTCCCTATGGCAATCCTATGAGGTAAGTCAGGTGAGAAAGGACAGATCAGCAGTGGAACTCTCTGCCCCGGAGTGTGGTGGAGGCTCCTTCTTTTGTGGCTTTTAAACAGAGGCTGGATGGCCATCTGTCAGGGGTGATGTGAATGCAATATTCCTGCTTCTTGGCAGGGGGTTGGACTGGATGGCCCATGAGGTCTCTTCCAACTCTTTGATTCTATGATTCTATGATCCAGTGTCACCTAGAGAGTTTCCTGTCTGAATGGGAAGGTGAATTGGATCTCTTAGAACTCAGTCCAGTATTACAACCACTGCACTATGCTCAGTCTTAAGAGAGTACATGTGCCTGAAAGCATATCTTCTTCTCTATATCATGTGCTAGCTGCTGTGATTTGTGTGCTGTGTAACATGCTGCCTGCTACGTGCCATATCAATTTACTTAACAATCATTTGTTCTGTACTGCTGCCAGAAGGATTTATAAAGTAATTAACTGCAATTCATCTTTTTACATAGTATTTTCAAAGAAAACAGACAAACAGATAGCAAGCAATTTAACCTCAGCAGACTGAAAGGCAAGACCAAGGTCACAACAACATCTGTTATAGAACTCCAATATGCTGATGATAACCTAGTCTGTGCACATTCTGAAGGGACTCAGAGCAGATTACGGTATATATAAACAGACACAGGCAAACTTTCAATGCCTTGTTATATGACATAAAATGAGACACAAATACGCAGGCAATGGCAAAAGCTTCTTTTTTGATTTCTGGCTCTGGAGGCGGTGCTCATCTCTGGCTCTGGGGGAGGTGCTATTTCTCCATTTCCAAGCCAAGGAGCCTGTGTCTGTAGACACCTCGTGGTCATGTGGCCAGCATAACTGCTTGGAGTGTCTTTTTGCCTTTTCCTGCTGGAACGGTACCTATTGATCTACTCATATTTGCATGTTTTCTAACTGCTAGATTGGCAGGAGCTAGGGCTAACAGCAGGATTTAACCCACTGCCCCCCCCCAAATGTGGCAACCCCTCACCTCTTACAGGGATAGAGAGAAAAACAAAAACCAATTATTATTTCTGACCCCTGGACTTCCAGAGCACTGCACATTGCCGACTCCGATGCTAAAGCATATGAGTTGTTACTTATTGGCAGTGCCTCCTCTCAATTGTGGATGATGGAGCTGTCCAAAAAAGTGATTTCCTGCCATCCTTTCCTAAAAAGGATGTCACAGAGGCAAGAGACTACTAGAATAACCTCTTGGGTTATTTGATGTGGAAAGACAACAGGTCCCTTTTGGTAGCCATTGATCCAGGGACCACTCCTTTGAATAGCACTCCTCTAGAATATCATCTTGTTTTGATCAACACTAGGCCTGTGCTCTCTAGCCAAAAGGATAACAGCAGGGCTTGAAGAAACAAAAAGGAAAATTTGCACTGTCCGTGAGAAAGGAGAAGTGGCTGAAAAGCTTTTGGGAAAGAGAGAAGTCATAGCTGTGGAAGCCGAAAAACTGGACACAAGATCTGCATTTATGATACTTCTCTGTCTGCTGCCTTTCCTGTCGATGAACAGAGAAGATGGTGTTTGTCAGCATATGGTAGCAGGCGGAGATGAAGAATTTAGCATCAAAGTTTATCAAAGGAATGTGTGTGTGTATGCCTTAAAATTGCCTGTCAACTTATGGCAACCCTATGAATTTTTCATAGTTCTTCAGAGCTGGTTTTTCTAGTTCCTTATTTACTTGTTTATTGATTTATTTACAGTATTTATATTCCGTCCTTCTCACCCCGAAGAGAACTCAGAGTGGATGAGAGAACATATATATGGCAAACACTCAATGCCATTATACACTGACAAGACAGACAACTGGACATAGATATAGAGGTATATATAGGCTTTCCCATCTTCGGCATCTTGGAGGCTGTGCTTGGTTCTGGTCACAGGGGGTACTGTCACTCCACTTTCCCTGCTGAAGCATTTTGTTCATGAACTTCCTCCTTGATTGAATCCCTGGCATTTTTCTGGCATTTTCTTATGGGTACCTTAAATACCTCCCCGCTTAAGTGGTACCTATTTATCTACTCACATTGCTGTTTTCAAAACTGCAGGATAATAATAATAATCATCATCATCATCATCTTTATTTATACCCCGCCACCATCTCCCCAAAGGGGACTTGGAGCGGCTTACATGAGCCAAGCCCAGCAATACATTACAGCAACATAAAATATAAACAACAAAATAACATCACAATAAAATAAAGCAATCAAATAAAATAAATAGTACAAAATAACATAATAGAAAATCAAACACAGTGGGAGGACCAAATGCATAACATAAAATGATAAAACTCAGGATGAGATAGTAATGAAAAGGTAGCCAGAAGCTGGGATAAAGACTAGGAGCTCACCCTGATGCAGGCTTCGAACTGTCAACCTTTCGGCTGGCAAGATTTACTGCAGCTGGCGATTAACCTGCTGTGCTAAAGCCCGGCCCTTCCTCTGAAATGTAGCCCACAACATCTGATATTCATTGGTGGCCTCCCATCCAGGTACTAACCAGGGCTGGCCCTGCTTAGCTTCCAAGATCACATGGTGCCTTTAACTTGTTTAGGGCCCCACCTATAAAAGGGAAAAAATAAACTCGAGTTACACAAGCCCTGAAAAAGCAGATCCTTTTATGACTAATTGTGTGTCTGGGGAAAAAAGTGCTTATAACTGAAAATCCAACCTTGCCCAATCCTGTTGTGGGTACAATTACACTGGCCAACACACATTTTGATGCCTCAGTTGTTAGCCCTGTTTCTGGGTATATTTGACCTACCAATTAAAAAAATAACACCACTTTTCCTCTATAGTTTTTAATATACAGAGCGTATGTTATCTACCACTCATCTGCTCACCCATAGAGAATTATAATAACCATATCAAAGAAACTCCAGCTGATGCAGTCTATCCAATGCAATTTTCTGAACCTGAGCCCAAAATAACCTCAGCAACAGACCTAGAAATCAAGTCACAAAGAAAAAAAAGTTTGTTTTTTGTTGGGCCATGTTATTATTAGACCCTATAACATTGTTGACAGAGTAGATATGTTTGTTGCTGGGTCTGATCCCTTGTGTTTCCATGTTTTGGGTTTCTAGCTACAGCTTTGGAGATTGTCTGTAAAGAAGCTAAGGATTATTCCCAGCAGCTGTCAAAGGAAATCAGCATTGTTTAATATAGTATGGTTTCTTTGTTCTATTGTTTTAATTTATATCTTCCCTTGCTCCGTAAGAGGACCTCAGCTGGCTTACAAGAAAGTACAGCTAGAAAAACATTAGCAGCACACAATTAAACATCAACTTAAAACAGATTAAAACATATTTAAAACATTCCAGCAAAGGTAAAAGAACAGCACACTCCATTCACAAGGCTCCTTGGCACAGCCAGTTAGCAATCAAAGGCCTATCTAAGAAAAAGATCTTGTCTGCTGACACAAGAAAAGCACAGAAGAAGTCAATCAAGTATGTCATGAAAGACTACAAGGTTTGACATCACTTTAACTACTTTGCCCAATGCTAGGGAATCATGGAAGCTGTAGTTTGGAGAGGCATCCAGATTCTTTGTCAGAAAAGGTTAAAGACCTATTTATTTATTTATTTCCAATATTTCTATCCTGCCCTTCTCAACCCCCCGGAAGGGGGGACGAGACTCAGGGCAGCTTACAAACCGGCCACAATTTGAAGCCTCAATATAATACAAATATAAACACAAATAGCAACAGTTTAAACAGTAAATAAAACATTAAGTTAAAGAGCACATTAAAAACATATAGCCAATTTCAGTCCGGTTCAACATCCAAGGTGCTGTCATGTTTGCTGTCCAAAGGCCTGATCCCAGAGCCATGATTTAACCTTCTTCCTAAAAGAAAGGAGGGAAGAAGCTGACCTGGAGAGTGAGTTTCACAGGCGTGGGGTCACCGCCAAGAAGGCCTTGTCCCTTGTCCCCACCAAGCGCACTTGCGAGGCTGGCAGGACTGAGAGCAGGGTCTCCCCAGGCAATCTTAAGCTACAAGGCAGGACATAGAGGGAGATACATTCAGACTAGAGCTGGGCGGTTTCGTTTCGTTAATTTGTAATTCGTTAATAATTCGTTAATTTTTTCAATTACAAAACGATAACGAACCATTCTGGAGCAATTTTTTAAAAAAACGAATTTTTAAACACGTTTTGTAAATGCTTCGTATTTCGTTATTGTATTCGTTTCGTTATTGTTCTGAGGTCGTTTCGTTATTATTTCCGCATGTCTGGGGCAAGTTTTTTGTTTAATTAGTGAAAAAAAATTATAATATCACACCAACAGTCAACAACAGAGGGAGAGGGAAGCTTCAGAAGTTTTTGGAGGTTTTTTAGCGTATTTCGCGGTCGCGTCCGCCATTAACGAATCGATTCGTTATTGTTTCGGAAATCGATTCGTTAATGTTTTGTAATTTTTTTCACATTTACGAAATTTCGTAAATATCGAACTTTTTTAAGGGAAAATTTTGTAATTATTTTAAATATCGAAACAAAAAAAAACCCCAAATACAAATCGATTTTAGAAACAAATTTTTCCATTGTTACCCAGGCCTAATTCAGACAGGTAAGCTGGGCTGGAGCCGTATAGGGTTTTATAGGCTAAGGCCAGCACTTCAAACTATAATTCCCATGATGAGAGGAGACATGACAGCCATATATAAATATGTGAGGGGAAGTCATAGGGAGGAGGGAGCCAGATTGTTTTCTGCTGCCCTGGAGACTAGGACATGGAAAAATGGTTTCAAACTAAGGAAAGGAGATTCCTCCTGAACATTAGGAAGAACTTCTTAACTGTGAGAGCTGTTCAGCAGTGGAACTCTCTGCCTCCGAGTGTAGTGGAAACTCCTTCTTTGGAAGCTTTTAAGCAGAGGCAAGATGGCCATCTGTCGGGGGTGCTTTGAATGCAATTTTCCTGCTTCTTGGCAGGGGGATGGACTGGATGACCTATGAGGTCTCTTCCAACTCTATGATTCTATGACGATACAGTCTTGTGGTTTCAGCAGAAATGTTGGCAAGCGATGTTCTCCCATTCTTCTACCTTTTAGGTGTGCCCTGTAAGTTTACTTTGCCTATGCATCAATCCAGCATTGTCAGTTCCCACTTTATTGGGCGGGTTTTGAAGTACGAGAAATACATGATGTACATCTTTGTTGTGAGTCTCTGTCCAGTAAACTTAAACAGGTGGGGCTGTATCATAGGGCTTGGTTCTCAAATACCTCTTTCGTGCCACCTGCCCTTTTCGCTGTTGGTTTCTCCAAAGACATCAGCAAAAGGACTGTTTAACCAAATATGGATGTCTCCTCTCTTCGTTTCTTTCTTGTTGCTGCTGTTGACTGCTATCAAGTTGACTTTGACTTAGGCCAGTCCTATGAATGAAAGCTCTCCAAATCATTCTTACATCAGCCCCTCTGCTCAGGACTTTCAAATTCATTGCTATGGATTCCTTGATTGAGACTATCCAAGTATAAGGTTTGTTGCTGCTGTTAACTGCTGTCAAGTTGACTTCAGCTTCTGGCAACCCTATGAATGAGAGACATTCAACTCACTCTATTATTGTCCTGTTCAGGTCTTGTCAATTCAAAGCAGCAGCTTCCTTGAGTGATTCTATCTATCAGGAATGTTGTTTTTCTCTTTTCCTGTTGCCTTCTACCATACCAAGCCTTGTATTTTCTAGAGACTTATATCTTTTTATGATATGTCCAAAGTACGACAGCCTTGGTTTAGTCTTCTTGGGTTCTAGAGAGAGTTCAGGGTTCATTTGCTCTATAACCCATTTATTTATTTGTCTTTTTAGAAATGCAGAGAATCATAGAATAATACAAGCAGACAAACGTCAGTGTACTGGAAGAAGCAAAGACCACCAACATTGAAGTGATGGTTCTCCAACATCAACTCCGCTGGGCCGGCCACGTTGTCCGGATGCCTGACCACCGTCTCCCAAAGCAGTTGCTCTACTCTGAACTTAAGAATGGAAAATGGAAAATGGACAGAAAAAGAGATTTAAAGATGGGCTCAAAGCCAACTTCAAAAACTCAGGCATACACACTGAGAACTGGGAAGCCCTGGCCCTTGACCACTCCAGCTGGAGGTCAGCTGTGACCAGCAGTGCTGCAGAATTTGAGGAGGCATGAGTGGAGGGTGAAAGAGAGAAACATGCCAGGAGGAAGGCACATCAAGCCAACCCCGACCGGGACCGCCTTCCACCTGGAAACCAATACCCACACTGCGGAAGAAGATGCAGAGCAAGAATAGGGCTCCACAGCCACATGCGGACCCACAAGGAAACCATAATGGAAGACCATCTTCCACGTCCAACGAGGGATCGCCTAAGTTGAAGTTGAATACAGTTGGAAGACTCCACATGGGCCATCCAGTCCAACCCCCTGCCATGCAGGCAAAGCACAATCAAAGTACCCCTGACAGATAGCCATCTAACCTCTGTTTAAAAGCCTCCAAGGAATGAGCTTCCACTACATGGTAACTGCATAACTATTTGGCCCAGCTTACCTGTCCGAATGTATCTCCTCCTATGAATCCTCTAGGAGCTTAAGATCATCTGGGGAAGCCCTGCTCTTGATCCCACCCACATCACAAGCACAATTGGCGGGGACAAGGGACAGGGCCTTTTCAGTGGTGGCCCCCTGGCTATGGCCCCCTGGCTATGGAACTCCCTCGCCAGGGATATTAGATCAGCCCCCTCCCTCCTGAACTTCCGAAAAAAGGTGAAAACTTGGATCTTTGAGCAAGCGTTTGAGAATACAGCGGAAGAGATATCATGAAACTATGACTGATGAACTCGGATTGGCTAGACGATGTTACTGGAAATCGATATTAACAGGATGACACCAGAGATTACATGTTTTATTGGCTTTTATATATGTTTTTATATTGTTATGTTGAATGTTTTTAATTGCTCTTTTGTGAATGTATGGCATGGAATTGTGCCAGCCTATAACCCGCCTTGAGTATCCATATGGCTGAGAAAGGTGGGCTATAAATATCATAAATAAATAAATAAATATTCTTATGAACCATATTTCAGATAAGATGATTTTCTTCCTGCCAGCTTTCTTCCCTGCCCAATTTTCACAATTATACATAGAAATAAGAAATCTGCTGGAGGGGGCAATCCTAACTTAATGTATTGTCGAATGCTTTCATGGCTGGAATCACTGGGTTGTTGTAAGTTTTTTGGGCTGTATGGCCATGTTCCAGAAGCATTCTCTCCTGATGTTTTGCCTGCATCTATGGCAGGCATCCTCAGAAGTTGACTTAAATCCTAACTTAAATAATCAATTATATATCTTGATGCTTGGGGATCCTGTAGAGTTCTCTCTGGTTCCCAGACTTACTACTTCATCCACTTGAGCATTAAATCTGGTTGCTGCTCCTGCAGAATTCTGGGGTTTGTAGTTTAGGGAGGGCCAAACAAGTCCCTAAAGTCCCTAGTCTTCTTCTAATTTGTTGACGGCTGTCTTCATTCTGATGAATGATTGAACCAAGATCTGGAAACTCTTGACCATCACCCTTTCTTTACTCAAAATACCAAAAGTTGGAGGAGGGAACTATTGCATCAGGCAGTCTTGATTTAGGTTTAATAGCAACTTTGGGAATCTTGGTTGAGAACATGGACTATTACATATTGTACAATGTTGATAATTTGATACTACTTGAATTGAAATAACTTCTTATGGAATACTGGAATTGGCAGTTTAAGGAAGTGTGTTAAGAATTCTCAGCCAGGAAGTTCTAGTGCCTGGTGGCTCTCTCCCATGTCCTTATCTAAGGGCTCTATTATGATGGAAAGGCAGAGATAAACCCCTCCCTCGATCATCTTTAGACTCTGGTAAGTTCGTAAAGGACAATAGGGTCTTTCAATTGGGTTTAAGCTTAACAGGTCATAACCAGTACTTTCCATTGATCCCAGCAACAAACAGGTAGCCAGTAAGCTGTTTCAGAAAGGTAGTTACAGTAGAGTCTCGCTTATCCTTGGGAAGTCTGACTTGGCCACAGTAGTCCACGCTCTGGTTACATCCCGTTTAGACTACTGCAACGCTCTCTATGTGGGGTTGCCTTTGAAGACTGCTCGGAAGCTTCAATTGGTTCAACGTTCAGCAGCCATGATACTAACAGGAGCGGCACTCAGGGAGCATACAACTCCTCTGCTGTGCCAGCTCCACTGGCTACCAATTTGCTACCGGGCACAATTCAAAGTGCTGGCATTGGCCTATAAAGCCCTAAACAGTTCTGGCCCAAGTTACCTATCCAAACGCATCTCCGCCTATGAACCCACCAGGACTTTAAGATCTTCTGGGGAGGCCCTGCTCTCGATCCCGCCTGCATCACAGGCACGTTTGGCGGGGATGAGGGACAGGGCCTTCTCAGTGGTGGCCCCTCGGCTGTGGAACGCCCGTCCCATGGACATTAGATTGGCCCCCTCATTAATGGTGTTTCGAAGAAAACTGAAAACCTGGCTAATTGAACAGGCGTTTGGATAAGCAGTGCAATGAATATAGGAAAACGGAATTACGGATGACGAGTTGGATCATGATTCTAGTTACGAGATTCTAATGAGTTGTTTATTGATGTGTAATTACTTAGTATATTATGGTGTTAATTGTTTTAAATAGTTTGTATGTTGTTAGCATTGAATTTTTGCTCCTGTTGAGTCGCCTACGGGCTGAGAAACTGCGGTATACAAATAAAGTAAATAAATAAAAAATAAATTATCCAACCTTCGCTCATCCAATGTATTATCCAACGTAGTATGCCTCCCACCCAGATCCACAGCTGTTTCAATACATTGTGATGTTTTGGTGCTAAATTCATAAATACAGTAATTACTACATAACATTATTGTGTATTGAATTACTTTATAAATATATATATAATAAAACTTTATTTATATACCGCTCTATCTCCCCGGGGGGACTCAGAGCGGTTTCCAAGTAATGTCATCAATACATAGAGAGTAAACAACATAACCATAAGATTAACAAAACAATATAAGCATAAAAATTGTTGCCATAACACATATATATTAAAAGCAATCCTGCCTGTTCAAGGCAATTTAAAAGGCCGGGCCGAGATTAGTGCAAGCTCAATAATTCTAGGGGGTCCAGGATTTAAGTCCAGTGCTATAGCAGAGTCTGTGGCTGTTCATTTCCGGGTCCTATTAGAGGAAGTGACCTGGGTAATTGGTAGGAAGAATAAGGCCATATAGAGCAATGTCTAGGGCTAGTCATTCTCAAAGGCCTTTTGAAACCACCAGGTCTTCAAGCTCTTACGAAAGGAGGGGAGGGATGGGGCCTGTCTAATTTCTCTGGGGAGGGTATTCCAGAGACGGGGGGCCACCACTGAGATGGCCCTCTCTCTCGTCCCCACCAACCGTACTTGTGACAGTGGTGGGAGCGAAAGGAGGGCCTCCCTGGAAGATCTTAGAGTTCAGGCTGGTTCATAGAAGGTGATGCAATTGCAGAGATAGGTGGGGCACGGACCTTTTTTTTCTGTCGATTTATTGTAAAACATGATGTTTTGGTGCTTAATTTATAAAATCATAATGTAATTAGATGTTTAATAGGCTTTTCCTTAATCCCTCCTTATTATCTAACATTTTCGCTTATCCAACATTCTGCCAGCTCGTTTGTGTTGGATAAGCGAGACTTTACTGTATGTGCTTCCTGTTACTGGCCCCAATCTGCATTCTGGCTGTAGCATTTTTAGACCCAGTGAAGTTTTGGCACAGTTTCCAGAACCAGTGCCATACAACCTGTTGTGTGTGTGAAAGCATTCAAGTCGCCTGCCAAATTACATAGTTTTCTTAGGCGAGGAACACTCAGAGGTGGTTTGGCCAGTTTCTTCCTCTACAATAGAGCCACAAACACCTGGTATCAGGCATGTAGCCGGGGGGGGGGGGGGGGGGGGGGGGGGGGCTCAGGAGGCTTCGCCCCCCCCCCCCTGAAATTCTCATGGTGGTTCGCGAAAAGGCCTTACGGGTGCATTATTTAAACTGTTATGTTTATTCATATCATGATCTGATCACCATACTCAATATATCCCATATGCATGGGGGTATTGGGGTAATGATACAAAAGGTTTGCTAGGCTAGACCCTCTTTCACTCAGACTCAGCCCCCCCCCGAAACTCAGCCCCCCCCGAAACCCCCCCTGAAAAAAATCAGCCCCCCCCCCCAAAAAAAAAACCGAAATCCTGGCTATGGGCCTGCCTGGTATAGTAATCCAAATTGGGCACCATCAAGACGTGTGTCACCGTAAGAAATATCTTAAGCTTATATCTATGACTGCAGGAGCTTTCATGGTTCCTGGCTGCAGAAATGCTGTATCAGACACCGCAAGCTTTTTAAAAATAAGCCACACCAAAGTGGGATTTGCTACCTCCTTACGCCCTGTATTACAAGAAAGAGTAGATGTTATCTAATACAGAGTGATGTTTCATTAAACATAGAAACAAAATGATCTGTCTGTTCCCACTTGCTTGTCAAAACATGTGCTGCTAAAATTGGCACCTCTTAAACACTGGGGAATGCTGGCAATCGGGAGTGCAATAAACTTTCCTTTTCTCCCAAATATTATTTTTCAGCAATCAATTTGCAAGCAGAGGAAGGGTGACAAATCATTGGAATTGTAACTATTGGACTTTTGGAAAATGTAAATCTCCATAATCTTTGGGAGATTTTTATGATCTTTGGAAAGGCATGACCTTGTTAGAAATCATAGCCTTTTTTGGGGGGTGGGGGTGGGGGGTGGGCGGAGATGCCATAACCTCTTGGTAAAAAGGGGGGGAAAGGAATGAACTGTTAAGACTCATAGCCTTTTGAGGAAATGGCAATCATGCAAGGCAATCATACTTCTCAGCTGTTAAACTGATGAGCCTAGATATGTTTTTGAACTTTTAGGGGCCCCCCCCCGGGGGGGGGGGGGGGGAACGGGACGGGATGACTCAAAGTGGTTTCCAACGTATTAATGACAAAATTCAATACCTTACAAAACATGAAAACCTAACATAAAACAACAGTAACATAAAACTATCAATTAAATCAGAAAACATAACTACATTAAAACATTAAATCAAGGGATGAAAAACATATTAATATAAACATTAAAATCACATGATCCAAAAGCATGGTCCAGTCCATTCCAGCATCAAATAACAACTGCACTTAATCCGTGTTTGTTTCTTGTCCTGCTTACTGCCCAAATGCTTGTTTGTTTATTCACAAACTTGAGTAAACCTAGTTTACTTGAGTAAACATAGTTGGTTTACTCACAAACTTCATGTATTCAGTATACAGGTACTTATAATAATAATATAATAATAAAACTTTATTTATACCCCGCTACCATCTACCCAAGGGACTCGGTGCGGCTTACATGAGGCCGAGCCTACAATACATCACTAATAAAAGCAATAACAACAGTAATACAACAATAAAATAAAACTCATAACAGAAGATAAGCAATAAACATTAACAGTAACACAACGACGTTTAAAAACCTATGGCTGGGCCAAATGTAATAATTACAATTTAAAAAATAATGCTGAGCATGAACAGGTGAGATATGGCTAGGATAGAGTTTTCGGAGAGGGATGGATACTTTGCATATCAATTCAGTTACAGATAGGATTTGAAATGATTTCTCTGTATAGGTAACACAGGGCATCTTTCGTAGAATCAATAGTCCAAAGTCCAAAGCATCTCTCTGTTTGGAGAGTCAGACAGAGTCTCTGTCTAGACTGAAAGTCCAATGGAGTCTGAGATCTAAAAAGGAGTCCAAAGGCTTCTGTACAGCATAGTGTTCCTGCATTGAAGTTTGAAGCATACAGTTCTTACTAAAGTCTAAACTGAAGTGTTCTAAAATGGAGTCTGAATCCTGAACAAGCCCAGTTCTGATCGCATGGTCTGTAGCTCCTCCCACAACAAAGAGTTAAGGTAAAATTGCATACCAATACACACATATACAATACAGTAATCAATCTGAATTATATACTCAACATATAACTAGTGGGGGCTTGAGAAGGTTGCTATTTCCATCATAGACAGTTGGACAACCCCCCCCCCAAGATCTCATTAATTAGTTAATTAGTTATTCCAGAGCAAAACACACATATGCACCCACAGAAACAATATATGCAGTTTGACGAATCCATAGTTTTAGGTTATTTACTTTGGGCCTCACAAGTCACACCATCTTTTGGCACCTATTCATTTAATTCATTTATCTCGTTGAAATAATAGTGCTTGCAATTATTGATGGTCCCATGTACTGGCACAATGTTCAGGAACATCTCCTTTGTGGTTATGACTATTGTACTGTAGCTAATTCATTCATTTGTATTTGATCCATTTATATCCTACTTTCAAGGCAGTTAGCAACATATTTAAAAACAACACAAATTGAAACTATATGCCAATAACATTTTAATGAAATTCATGAACAATCAAATCTGCAAAAATTAAACCTCAATTTAATGTGGAGAGCCAACCATATAAACATTAATAAAACTGATCTACTACACACCATGCAGAGATATACCAGCAGTTCCCTATTTGGTGTCTGTCTTCTCATGTAAAAGGTCAACAATTTCAATGCCAGTTTGCCTCCTTTGTGTAACAAAGTCCTCTAACACATTGCAGTGATGAGGCAAAGCAGAAACCACTGATTCCAAGAAACGAAATTTCTCGATTGATGCATTTCTTTTAGTGCAGTGGTTTCCAACCTTTTTTTGACCAGGGACCACTTGAAAAGGGGCCACTTGACCAGGGACCACTTTGACCAGGGACCACTTTCCAACATTAGTACCAAAAGGGTTACAAATCGGTTTTTGGTCAACTTTAGATTTGGTTTGGTTATTTGGAATGCTGATTCAGAAAATTGCATTGGATAGACCACATCAGCTCTAGTTTCTGATACAGAACATATGCCATCTAGTAGTTGCCGTCTGTTCACCCACAGAAAACCATATTTAATAATCTAGAGCTGATGCGGTAGTAATAATCTTTCGTGGGTAGTCAGCCTCTCCCCTCCCAACATCCCTGTTGCCTTGGCACTATAAGAAGATTTTGCGAGACCAGTCGCTCTCATTGCCGCATGGTTTCAGGGAAATGGTGTATTAATGGTAAGGCTGTGGACCATATTTTTGTTTTTATTTATTTATTTATTTATTTACAGCTTTGACAAAGCTGTAAATAAATTTATTTATTTATTTACAGCTTTATTTATTTATTTATTTATTTACAGCTTTGATATTCCGCCCTTCTCACCCTGCAGGGGACTCAGGGCGGATCACAATGTACACATATATGACAAACATTCAATGCCAATTTTGACATACAACATATACAGACAGACAGAGGCTATTTAACTTTTTTCTGGCCGCCAGGGGAGCTGTCGCTTTCATCGTCCATCTGCAACACTGATGAAGTACTTCCGCATTCCCCGCATGATTTTTGCTGAAGTCTTTATGGCCTCATAAATCAGTTAAGTTAGCCTCCCCACACTTTAAGGTGGTACCTTATTTTCCTACTTGACAGATGCAACTGTCTTTCGGGTTGCAAAGGTCGACAACGGGCTACACAATTGGTTGGAAACCCACTCCAACCCGGGCTGGCTTCGAACTCATAACCTTTTTGCCACTCCCTGTAGCAGTTTGGCTGCCAAATGTTGGACCAATTGAAGTTTCCAGGCCGTCTTCAAAGGTAGCCCCATGTAGAGTGCATTGCAATAGTCCAATCTAGAGGTAACTAAGGCGTGAACCACCATGGTCAGATCAGACTCCATGAAGAATACAGGAGTTGTAAGCCAGCATCTGGAGGGCCACATAAAATGATAGTGGCGGACTGTATTCAGCTAATGGACCTTGAGTTTGAGACATGTGATTTGGATCTTTCACAACTTTTTCTCTCTGCTCTTTATCTCTTATCTCATCTCCTCCAAAAGCCAGAAACTTTATATCAAGTTACAAGCCAAGTTGGACAGTGTCTCAGCAAGAACAGTGGAGTGACTCAGTGTGAAGTTGAAGGTTCAAACAAAAGTAAATTCACCCATTTATGAGAAAGAATCCTTTCCCAAACATACTTCAAGAAACAAAGGTGAAAAGAATTGAACTCTTGAACCAAAAATGCAGAAGGCTTAAGTTAGAGAGAAAGGTCTGGACTCCACCTAGTTTTGAAGGAACTATCTGTCCTTCTCATCGCTATTTACAACCTGTACTCTGGTTGACCTCCTGCTAGTGCATGGACCAACTGGCTCCAACAATACCTGAAGAACAACTTAAACCTTTTCTGATTCAATCTACAGGTATTTAGATCCCCTGCAATGGGCTGAAGCTTTCCCAAGGTGCTTTGTTCATTAGCATGAGGAAGCCACCATAGGCAACAGATTCTGGGCATAATAAAAGGCCAGCAAATGTTTAGTCATTCCCTTCACCATCACTGTATTATTAGTTCCCGGAGAAGAGAGAATCACCTCAGTTGTCCTTAATTTTCACATATAAAACAAAACTCGGAGGGAGAGGGAAGAAATGTGTTAAAATTTACCTATCTGTGTCTGACAGTCCTCACCTGAATTGGAGCCTGTTCACACTACAGAATTAAAGCCCTATTATCCCATTTTAGATTCCATAGTTCCATCCTTTGGAATCTTAATTTTTGTAATTTGAAGAGCTGCTGGAACTTTGGGAGAGAATCCTTCTCCTCAACTTCAAATCCCAGGATGGCACCATGGCACCATGGCACCAGAATGGTACCATGGTGCTTGCAGTGGAAACATAATGATATCATTCTGTGGTCTGAAAGGGCATCTATGATTACACAGCTTTTCTTCACAGCCACAAGCACTAAAGCAGTGGTCCACAAAAACCGGGATTGTGGCGCAGCTGGCTGAGTGTCAGCTGCATTGATATCACTCTGGCCAAAAGGTTATGATTATGGGAGCCGCCTACCTTCATAACCACATCTCCTACCATAAACCTACCTGCATGACCTCTCCAATCCTCTGGGGAGGCCCCCCTTTCACCCCCACCTTTATCACAAGTACGACTTATGAGAACGAGGGAGAGAGCCTTCTCCACTGTGGCCCCTCAGCTTTGGACCTCGCTACCTAGTGAGATTAGGCAAGCCCCTACCCTGGCAGCCTTTAAGAAAGACCTAAAATCTTGGCTCTTCCAATGTGCCTTTGGCGAGTGAACATATATTCCATATTTTGTCTGTTCCAGCTACAGTTTCCATCCTCATGATACACTTTCCCCCGCCCTTAGTGAAGGTCTAACCCCATTGTTCATACCTTTTGAGCTCCTCCCTCAGAAACACATTCTTCCACCACTTATCTCATCCAGGTGTTTATCAATTTTATCCTAGTGCATTTGGCCCGCCCACTGTGTTCTATTTCTCTATCATGTTATTTTGTAACTGTTTATTTTATTTTGTTATTTCATATATTTTATTTTGATGTTATTTTTGCTTCTTTGTATTTTATTTTGCTGTACTGTAATTTTGGGTTTGGCTGCATGTTAGCTGCCCTGAGTCCTCTTCGGGGAGATGGTGGCGGGGTACAAATAAAGATTGTTGTTGTTGTTGTTGTTTTTCAGCATTGTGACTAGAGTGGATGGTATTTGTGATACAGGAACATCTGGAGGGCTGAAGTTTGTTCCGTTTTGTCAGGAGAGTGGGGTTTCAATTTAGAAACAAGATATCTAACATTTCCCCAACCTCAAAGCCTCAAGTGCTGTTGAGTTGCAGTTCCCATTATCCACCATCTACATGGCAGATAATCAAAAGTGATTTGGTAACATCTCAAGACCAAAACTGGGTAAAAACTAAAGCGCATACACCACTATGTAGAAAAAGTATAGTTGGTCCTCTGTATCCACAGATTCTTCATCCTTGGATACAATGGCCCTTTGAAGGCAACTATTAAGGCTGATGTGAACCTTGATGAAAATCAATTTGACACCTCTGATCTGTCCTAAGCAGTGAGTGCCTAGAACTATGGTATATTGGAACTACAACTGGATCCTGCAATATTATGAACTGTCTCTTTTTATTACAATCACAAATCCATTTTGGCTGAACAATAATCTAATTGGGGACTGTCTTCAGAAACTACCATGTCAATTGATAGTTCCCTGGGCAATTGGCAATGGACCTTCTCTGGCTATTAAGTCCAGATTTTAAATGGGTTGTCCAAGGTGCTGAATCTATATAAAAGACAATAAAACATGTAATCTCCATTGTCATCCGATTTCCAGTAACATCGTCTAGCCATCATATTATATATATTGTAAAACTAAAATTATGTAATAGCTAACACTATGTAACAAAATTAGGAAAAAAATCAGTTCCTGGTTTGAAATTGTTATTCCTGTTTAATTCTTCAGTACTTACTTTGAAAATAGTTGTTTTACTCCAGAAACTTCATTTTTGTGTCTGCCACAAACTATATTGGATTGGTTGAGACTTGATGAGATAGTGATTGAAAAACAATAGCAAAATGTGCTACAGGATAAGCTTTTTCCATGTTTTAATGATAGAACCAATTAGAAAATGACATTTATAACCCAGGAACAAAAAATGGATTACATAGTATAATCAAAACACTTTAATAATAATAATAATAATAATAATAATAGGTTCATTACAGAGTTTGGAAAAATTTGCTATTTTCCCAAACTCTGTAATGAACCTATTGAACAACTGATATGGACTCTGGCTAGGCTAGGGTAGAGGAGCCGGGAAACATTAGTTCCACAAAAGAAACTTTGCAAAGATCTGGTTCAGAGTGTAACAAGACAAGAAGATAGAAACCTGATTGAACATTCTCCCGTCTCTTTCAAATTTAGCAAATAACAGGCATGGGGGGATTGGGTGGAGAAAAAGATGATTCTGGGATTAATAGTTTTCCTCTGTTGTTTTTCCAAAGAAAGCACCCTTCCTGGCATTGTATTTATTTCATCCGGAGGGAACTTTTGAGGCTATGGCACTCCCTTGCAAGAGAGCCTACACCGCTCCCTCTGCATCATTGTCCATCTGCCAGCAGGGCAAAACTTTTATAAATTCATGTACATTTTTGGTAATGCTGTTGAGAAAGCTTTGACAGATCCAATGCTATTTTCCTTTTACTTACTTTACTTACTTACTGTTTTCTGTTATCCTGTGAGTGACTTATGGCTTTATGACACTGAGCTGTGCTAGTGCAATTATTCTACTTTAGCTGGATCTACACTACATGGTAATCGAGTTTCAGAATGTGGATTATATCTGTCTATACGGCCCTGTAATCCAGATCAGTGCAGTTAATTTGCATTCTAAAACTGGAATATAGGGCAGCCTTAATTTGTGTGTGTGTGTGTCAGGAGCCACTTGAGAAATTGCAAGTCACTTCTGGTGTGAGAGAATTGTCCGTCTGCAAGGACGTTGCCCAGGGGACACCCGGATGTTTGATGTTTTACCATCCTTGTGGGAGGCTTCTCCCATGTCCCCGCACAGGGAGCTGGAACTGACAGAGGGAGCTCAACCCACTCTCCCTGGATTCAAACCGTTGACCTGTCGGTCAGCAGTCCTGCTAGCACAAGGGTTTAACCCATAGCGCTACCAGGGGCTCCAGAGCCTTTATTTTGATGGAAACATTCTGTGGAATTCATTGGGACTGGATCTATACTGTCCTATAATCTCGCCTTATAATGTCTACACTGTCATGTAATTCAGTTCAAAGCAGATGACCTGGATTCAGAAACTGGATTATATGGCTGTGTAGAGGGGGCCTGAGTTTCAAGAGCTCTTTGGTTGAGAAATTTAAGTATTTCTTCCTAAACTGTAAATTCCAGGGTTGCATAGGATGTTGCCATGGCTGCTAAATTCCAACAGTAGTGTTCTAACAGTGACAGAACACTTACACATATGTAAGTTTCCTAATGCATGTGGTTGTATTTTCTATTTTTATCTTAAGGACATGATGTAGCATTTATATTTAGTTGAAGTAAAACATGTTCTCTCACTGGATATTGGGATGCCATTAGATTATGTACATCTGCAATGTCATTTTGTATTTTTGCATCTCTTATTTGCCTGCGCATACTTCATCTAATTCGGTAAGTGTGAAATTATACTGTTTCCTTGATGTAGGACCTCAAGCTAAATCCTAATTTGGTTTTTAGAACAACGCAGTAGAATTAATGGGGGTCATGGTGGCACAGCGGGTTAAACCACTAAGCTGCAGAGCTTGCTGACTGGAAGGTTGGCGGTTTGAATCTGTGGGATGGGTGAGCTCCCATTATTAGCCCCAGCTTCTGCCAACCTAGCAGTTTGAAAGCATGCAAATGTGAGTAGATCAATAGGTACTACTTCAATGGGAAAGTAACGGCACTCCATGCAGTCATGCTGGCCACATGACCTTGGAGGTGTCTACGGTCAATGCCGGCTCTTTGTCTTAGAAATGGGTATGAGCACTACCCCTCGAAGTTGGACTCAACTAGACTTAATGTCAAGGGGAAAACTTTACCTTTACTTTAGTAGAATTAAAGTGCCAAGGCTCAATACTATAAAACAGGTGTCCTCAAACTTTTTAAACAGAGGGCCAGGTCACAGTCCCTCAAACTGTTGGAGGCCCAGATTATAATTTTTAAAAAACATGAATGAATTCCTATGCACACTGCACATATCTCATTTGTAATGCAAAAAACACTTAAAGACAATACAATAATTAAAATGAAGAACCATTTTAACAAATATAAATTTATTAGTATTTCAATGGGAAGTGTGGGCCTGCTTTTGACTGATGAGATAAGGTTGTTGTTGTGTGCTTTCAAATCGTTTCAGACTTAGGTTGACCCTGAGCGGAGACCTTGGGGAGCCGTATCCGGCCCCTGGGCCATAGATTGAGGACCCCTGCTACAGAATAACAGCAGTTTTATAAGGTCCTTAGTCTTCTCTGTCAAAGATGTTGGTGCCTCATCAAACTACAGCTCCCAAGATTCAATAGCATTGAGCTATGGCTGTTAAAGTAGTTTCAAACTGCATTAATTCTACAGTGTGAGTATATGCTGAGATGCCTTCACAGTTTGCAGAAAAGGAAGGAATAACACAAACACACACAAACACGCACTGCCATTGTAGCTAGAGCAGCTCAACTGAGTGGCAATGCCATGATGCTAATGTAGATCTGTGTCCTGCATAGTATCATTCACATAGTGGCAATAATGACCCTAGTACACAACTTTGATGAAAAGCAATTCTCAGACTTTGAGTATCTGAATTATTTTGGACATCAACTCCCAGAATCCCTCATACTAGACAAGCTGTCCAGGGCTTCTGTAAGAGTTCAAAGCTCGTACAAAAACAACTGACATACTCCTGGTGTACCTTACAATTTATTTATTTATTGTCATTCACAGGAATGTTTCTTGTGTCATGCTGATATTGCTGTTGAATCGACATTGAGTCAGCATGGTGTATTAGTTTAAGTCAGGGGTGTCAAACCCATTTGCATCGAGAGTCATGTCATCCTTATGGTTGCCTCATCCTTATGGATCCAAAGGGCTGTTGAATCCATGGACAGAGAGGGCCAACTGTATTTCTTTTACATAGTGCAGCCTTCCAGATGTTACTATATCCCAACTCCCATCAGCTCTAGTCATGACATCTAATGATGTGGAATACAGGAATTATAGTTCAGCATCTGGAGGGCCACATACAATGACATGGAAGGCCGTGTTCAGTCTTGAGTTTGACACATGTGGGCAAAGGCCCCTTCTACACTGCTATATAAAATCCATATTATCTGCTTTGAATTACATTATAAAGCAGTGTAGACTTATATAATCCAGTTTAAAGCAGATTATGTGGATTATCTTCTTTGATAATCTGGATTAAATGGAATTGCAGAAGGGGCCTAAATGTCGGATTAGTGTTGAGAGAATAGAGTCTAATTGTCCACTTTTTCATGGAAACCTACTGGGGGACCTTGGGTGTGTCACACTCTCTCAGGCCCCCTTTACACTGTTGTATCCAGGTTATCTGCTTTGAACTGGATAATATGGCAGTGTAGACTCATATAAACCAATTCAAAGCAAATAGTGTGGATTAATTTGGTTTGATAATAGGAATTATGGAGCCCCCAATGGCTGCTGATGCCTGAAAGGTCGGTGGTTCGAGTCAGAGGAGTGGGTGAGCTCCAGTTGTTAGCCTCAGCTTCTGCCAACCTAACAGTTCAAAAACATGCAAATGTGAGTAGATCAATAGGTACCACTCAGGCGGGAAGGCGACAGTGCTCCATGCTGAGCTGCTGAACTTGATGCCTGAAAGATCGGTGGTTCGAGTCAGGGGAGTGGGTGAGCTCTAGTTGTTAGCCCCAGCTTCTGCCAACCTAGCAGTTCAAAAACATGCAAATATGAGTCAATCAATAGGTACCGCTCAGGCGGGAAGGCGATGGTGCTCCATGCTGGCCACAAGACCTTGGAGGCGTCTATGGACAACGGCAGCTCTTCAGTTTAGAAATGGAGATGAGCACCAACCCCAATAGTTGGACACGACTAGACTTAATGTCAGGAAAAGCTTTACCTTTTTAATTAGGATTATATGGCAGTGTAGAAGGGGATTAAGTTTCATAGGAAAGCAAAGTCAAATAAATCTTGCCAAGAGAACTGCATAATAGAGAATTCACTCTGGGGTTACTGAAAATTGGAAATGACTTGAAAGCCCATTATTACAAAAACATCAACTTTTCCTAGGTCAGCCCAGCCCAAAGAATGGAAATACATTGACAGCTTTCAAAGCTTATAAACTATTTCATATATCAAAGATGAAAAAACACTTAAGGAAAGAAGAGCAAGGGTTTCAGTGCCTGAAAGCTATATCCCAATTCCAACTGTTCCCTGTTGAGGAAGGAAGAACAGCAATGCTCCCTCCTGCATGTTGGTATTTCTGTCCTTCACACTGGCCTCTTGGTCTTTACACAAACACAGCCCTCCCTCTCCCTGACTCACTCTGTCCCTCTGTCTATTTTTTGCCTCTGGAGCTCCTATGCCCCCAAAGGCTGGCTGTTTACTCCAGTGAGACCCACCCACAGAGGCAACCCATCCACAAGTAGGTGGAGCACATGTGGTGTGTATATAAATAGAGCAGAAGGGATAAACCCCCTTTCACTGCAAATAACTCTTGGGATTGTTCCTTTTGGAGTAATACAATTCCCCTCTCACTCTCTCAGCACAACAACTTCACTATGGGCAAGCTTCTAGTCCTCTCTGCTGTGATTCTTGCTTGCATCAGTGTCGGTAAGATAGATCATTCAGTTGCTATGACTTTTCTTT
This sequence comes from Anolis sagrei, assembly GCF_037176765.1. Taxonomy (NCBI): domain Eukaryota; kingdom Metazoa; phylum Chordata; class Lepidosauria; order Squamata; family Anolidae; genus Anolis; species Anolis sagrei. The sequence continues at coordinate 20,688,554 of NC_090022.1, forward strand.
CTCTCTTCGGTTTTTAAAAATGAATTTTATTTCTTTTTGATCTTCTCTCTCTGGTTGGAAAATGGTGGCTTCTCTTTGCCACACCTTTGGCTTAGAACATTGCTGTTAACTCAATGCATTATTCTGATTTATGGATGGATTACTTTATTTCAAAATGTTTATGGGACGGCTAGTTGCGTTTAAGAACGAAATACATCTATAAAGTCACCCCTGTTATAATAGCAACAATAAAGAAATCTGCTCAGACAATCTCAACATTGGGTTGTTGTGAGTTTTCCGAGCTGTATGGCTGTTCCAGAAGCATTCTCTCCTGACGTTTCGCCTGCATCTATGGCAGGCATCCTCAGAGGTTGAGAGGTCTGTTGGAAACTAGGCAAGTGAGGTTTATATATCTGTGGAATGTCCAGGGTGGGAGAAAGAAATATTGTCTGTTGGGGGCAAGTGTGGATGTTGCAATTGGTCAGCTTGATTAGCAATGAATGGCCTTGCAACTTCAAACCCTGGGTTCTTACGGCCTGGGGGAATCCTTTGTTGCAAGTGTTTACTGGCCCTGGGGTTTATATATCTGTAGGGGTCAGATGTGAATATTGCAATTGGCCAGCTTGATTAGCAATGAATGGCCTTGCAGCTTCAAAACCTGGCTTCTTATTGCCTGGGGGAATCCTTTGTTGGGAGGTGTTTACTGGCCCTGGGGTTTATATATCTGTAGGGGTCAGATGTGAATATTGCAATTGGCCAGCTTGATTAGCAATGAATGGCCTTGCAACTTCAAAATCTGGCTTCTTACCACCTGGGGGAATCCTTTGTTGGGAGGTGTTGACTGGCCCTGGGGTTTATATATCTGTGGAATATCCAGGATGAGAGAATCTCAACATTCTAGAAATACATCATAAATTATAAAATAATCAAGGGACATGTTTTCCATAAAAGAAGCAATTAATATCTCTCTCTTTGCTCGCTTTTGAAATAGTACATGATGGAAAAATTTTAAAACTCTGTACTGCCAACATGACATTGACTCAGAGTCGTGTCTGAATCCCTAATTCCAGCCTTCTGAATTTTTACCACTAAAGTATACTTTTCTCTCTTATTTCGTTTTTGAAACTTTTTCCTAAAAAAAGCTTTTGAGAAACTGGGTGGTCTCCTTCCTTGTGGATCCTATAATAGCTTTGGATGGCTAAATGCACACAAAACGTCTTGCTGGAAAACCTTAATAACGGTTTACAGGTTTGTTGTGGTTGTGAAGCCATCCTATCTCCCACAGAGTAGGTAGGCATACAGTAACTCAAGTAATGATTTCAGTATGATTTTAGCTGTCTGTATTATCATAGCCAGGAGGGAGATTTGGGGCAGAAATACTTCAATTAATAACTGCATTCATTTCTTTTCTAATTGTGTTATTATTTATTCATTTATATACCACTTTTCTCAACCTTGGGAGGACTCAAAGTGGTTTCCAACATTCATTGCAAAATTAAATGTCTTACGAAACATGAAAACTTAACATAAAACAATAGTAACATAAAACTGTCAATTAAATCATATTAGCTTATTAAGGTACCATATCATTTGGGATGGGAGTAAAATTAAAGCATTTTATTGACTTACCTTAACATGGCACAATGGGTTAAACCTTTGTGCTGGTAGGACTGCTGACTGACAGGTCAGTTGAATATGGGGAGAGTGGGTTGAGCTTCCTCTGTCAGCTCCAGCTCCCCATGCGGGGACAGGAGAGAAGCCTCCCACAAGGATGGTAAAACATCAAACATCCAGGCATCCCCTGGGCAATGTCCTTAGAGATGGCCAATTCTCTCACACCAGAAGTGACTTGCAGTTTCTCAAGTCGCTCCTGACACGAAAGAAACAAAACTTCTGTGAACTATTGAACAAAACTTCTGCGAACTAACTTCTGTGAACTATTGATATGAATATTGACCAAAGTGGATATTAGACCTTCTAAATATCCCAATTCAAGAGGGACAGTCCTCATTAATTCTTTGCTATCCCACTTTTCCAACTGCTTTCAAAATGTCCCAGTTTCTTCTCACTGCCCTCCTTTGTCCCCAGCTTACTTCAATTGCTGCAAACCGTGTTCAAAGTGCAAAAGAACTTTGCACTGAGTTTACTCAGCACAGGCAAAGAGGGTGTGCAATTCAACCCTTCCCAATAGACTGAGACAAAAGCAAACTTCTGTAGTTCATCTTAGCTGGTGTGCTCTTCATCATTTGTTGCTTGTTCACACATCTGGGTTTTTATCTATGAAATGTTGGTGGGCATGGGTTGTACTAATACAGACTGGATCTTTGCATGTGCCTTTTTATCAAGGTATTTCGGTGAAAATGTGTGACCATTTGAAAGAGCAAATAATTTCTCTCTGTTCTCTAATGTCCGTTATATCAACGTCAGTTGCAACCTTCTAGACATTCCTATGGCCACTCAAAAGGAACAATGCATTCCAAAGGCCACTTAGTCTCTTGGGCTTGAAGAAACCCCTCCTTTAATTCACCTCCCACTCGGATCTCCTCCTCTGTTACTAATTTCTGTCTGTGCAGAGGAATTCTTTCCCTGATGCTGCCTTGCTCCACTCCAAGGCTTGAGAAACTCTCAGACTGTTCAAGAGAGTCACATGAATCTTGCAGGGTTCAGAAGCAAAGTGAGAAACATTTGGAGTCTCCTGGGCGTGTTAAGGCTTAAGAGTATGGCTAAGATGTTTGTTATATTCCCAAGAGCCTCATCATAAATGACTGACAAGCCTAATGGGATATTGTACAGTCTCAAAAAATTGGAAAATCTCAAACAGGGTAAACATCACTCACGAGAGGGGTAACATCACTAACCTAAGTGTGCACCAAATAGATAAGAAGATGCATAGCCAAGTATGCTGGAGAAGATTTGGTCTGCCTAAAGAGGCCCACTTTTCCCCCACTCCCCCTGGCCCTTGCACACGTTCTTGTTATTTTTAGTCTGGAGGACAAGAGATCAAAGCGATGTATTTGTGGCAGTCTTATTATTATTATTATTATTATTATTATTATTATTATTAAATGTTATTCTTATACCACACCACTATCTCCCTGGAGGGACTTGTGGCAGCTTACATAAGGGGCAAAATGCCCGCAAAAAACTAATACAAATCCAAGCAATCCTTCAAAGCAAAAACAGAATTAGAATAAGGACAAATAAAATATAACAATACAGATAAAACACAATTAAATAAAACATCGGAATATAAAACAGCAGTATTAACCTCAATCAAAACAGTACTCAATAACCCAATTGCCAGTAATGCAATGGGCATGATCAGGCTATAAAAGGGCTAGGTATGGGATAGTGCAAATAGTGTATCATAGAGCTGGGTATTGGATGAAGTGCAGAGTGTGAAATAATACAGTATTAGGGAACCTAGAGACTGGGCATTTATAACTAGAGACTAGGTGGCCTCAAATGCAAGCAGGAACATCCAGGTTTTTTACTTATTGTAAAGGAGGACAGTGAAGGAGCTTGACTAATATCCCTTGGGAGGGTGTTCCAAAGTTAGGGGACAACTACCGAGAAGGCTGTCTCCCTCGTCCCCACCAACCGTGCTTGTGACGGTGGTAGGAGCAAGAGAAGGACCTCCCCGGCAGACCTTAGAGTCCACACTGGTTCATAGGGGAAGATGCACAGAGTCTGGATGGCCATCTGCCAGGAGTGCTTTGATTGTGTGTTCCTGCATGGCAGAAAAAGGATGGGCTGGATGGCCCATGGGATCTCTTCCAACTCTAGGATTCTGATTCCTACCCTTCAGTTCTGCAATTTACCTTAGCCATACACAAAGGCATCTTGTTAGGCCTTGGAGAGAGAACAAAGTTGGTAGCATAAACTTCCATAGACCATGGGCCCTTCCACACAGCCCTATATTCCAGCATATTAAGGCAGAAAATCCCACATTATCTGAGTACGGACTTAGATAACCCAGTTCAAAGCAGATATTGTGGGATTTTCTGCCTTGATATAGGACTGCGTGGAAGGGCCCCATGTCTGCGCATACAGTAGTCTATGAAAAAAGAATTCACAGGGCCCTTCCACACAGCCACATAACCCAGAATATCAAGGCAGAAAAGCCCACAATATCTTCTTTGAACTGGTTACCAGAGTTCACATTGCCATATAGGTAAAGGTAAAGGTTGTCCCCTGACATTAAGTCCAGTCATGCCTGACTGTGACTGTTGGTGCTCATCACCATTTCTAAGCCAAAGAGCTGGTGTTGTCCGTAGACACCTCCTAGATCATGTGGCCAACATGACTGCATGGCGCGCCATTACCTTCCCACTGGAGTGGTACCTTTTGATCTACTCGCATTTGCATGTTTTCAAACTGCTAGTGTGGCAGAAGCTGGGGCTAACTGCGGGAGTTCACACCGCTCCCTGGATTCGAACCTACGACCTTTCGGTCAGCAAGTTTAGCAGCTCAGCACTTTAACCCACTGCATCACCAGGGGCTTCCACACTGCCATATAACCCAGTTCAAAGCAGATATTGTGGGATTTTCTGACTTGATATCCTGGGTTATATGGCTGTGTGAAAGGGCCCACATGTATCTTGGGCCTCTTCTACACTGCCATATAAAATCCAGATTATCTGATTTGAACTGGATTATTTGGTAGTGTAGACTCATACAATCCAGTTCAAAGCATATCATGTGGATTGTCTGCTTTGATCATCTGGATTACATAGCAGTGTAGAAGGGGCTTTGGAGTATTTAAAGCAGTATTGTAGAAATTATGGGATTTTGTTTCTTTGTTTGCTAGAGTAGGGTTTTCAGTTACTTTGCCTTCTAAAGATTTTGAACTACAGTTCTCAGCATTCCCTAACCATTGGGTGTGTGAGCCTGGGTCAGGCCCGTAGCCAGGATTTAATTTGAGGGATATATTGAGTATGGTGACCAGATCATGATATGAATAAACACAACATTTTAAATAATGCACCAGTAAGGCCTTTTCGCGAACCACCATGAGAATTTCGGGGGGGGGGGGGGGGGGGCTGAAGCCCCTCAAGTCCCCCCCCCCCCCCCGGCTACATGCCTGGCCTGGGTGAATGGGATTTGTCATCCAGTATAACATCTGGCCAGTGCCACATTGGAAAAGGAGTAGAAATAGCCTGTGAATTGTAACACTTGAACTGCAGGAAAAGTACAAGAGGGAAAAGGTAATATATTTCAGGATATGTGTATCCAAGAAATGGAAATGCAGTTCACATTCCGTCCTTGGCAGTAAACATTTGTAGTTATTTTGGCTCTCTGAAACCCAGCTGTCCAGATTTCTTCTTTTGCCCATTTCTCTGCTGTAGGATGCCCACTGAAAGTTTATATAAAATGATGTTATTTGTTTAGTGATTTGAGTAGTACCTTGCCCCATGTTTGTACATTTGCATATGCCTTTCTATGATGGCTTTGTCAGATGTACACCTCGCTGCTGCTGGATTACCTTCACATTTTGCAATTGGCAAGTCAAGCTTGTTTTTCACCCGCAAAGGGACTTCTCATTCCTTCACTTCTCTCTAGTACTTCTGCCTGTACTTCTACTCTCACTTTCTTCAGGCTGGGAGACTTTTGGGACTTCCCTCTTTCCTCTCCATCCCACACACAACACTTACTGTCGCTGGAGAAAGAGCTGACCCTTTTCATAAGCCAGGGATGGGCTTATTGAATGCGTCCCCCAATTTTCACCATGTAAAAAACAATACCGCCTCTCCTGGGCTTAGATTGGCCAAAGGGAGTCTGTAAACCATGATGGAAATGTACCACAGAAAATGGATCCCTGCTGGACATTTTTGAGAATTTCGAAGCAAAAGAAAATAGTTGAGGGTTGCAAAAAATGTTTTTGACTTCTGGGTGGTCTAGGTAGTCCTCAAGTGTAGTGGAAATGACATCCAGAGCACCACCTTTGGGGGTGTTTTGGAGCAAAAAAAGGATTTTGTGCATGTGGGAACAAATGCTTCCCCTAACTTCTCGAGTCAAGGTGTATGGAGCCCAAAGCACAGTTAAAGCTCGTGTGCCAGCTGCACCCGTTCCTTGGGAAGTCAGATTTGGCCACAGTGGTCCATGCTCAGGTTACATCCCAGATAGATTACTGCAATGCACTCTACGTAGGGCTGCCTTTGAAGACTGTTCGGAAACTTCAACTAGTTCAATGGGCGGCAGCCAGACTGCTCACCGGAGCACCATACAGGGAGCACACCACCCCCCTGTTATGTCAACTCCACTGGCTGCCGGTCCATTTCCGAGCATACTTCAAAGTGCTGATTTTGGCCTATAAAGCCCTAAATGGCTCCGGCCCAGCTTACTTGTCTGAACATATCTCCCTCTATGTTCTGCCTCATAGTTTAAGATCCACCGGGGAAGCCCTGCTATTGGTCCCACCAGCCTCACAAACGCGTCAGCTGGGGACAAAGGACAAGGCCTTCTCAGTAGTGACCCCCGCTTGTAGAACTCACTCTCCAGTGAGATTAGATTGGCATCCTCCCTCTTTTCTTTTTAGGAAAAAACTGAAATCATGGCTTTGGAACCAAGCCTTTGGCTAGCAGCCATAACAGCACTTTGAACTGGACCATATGATTGTGATAATAATGGAAACAGCTATATGCTTGTTTAACTAATGTTTATTGTTTTAAATTACTGTGTATTTATGGTTTTATATTGTTGTTATACTGTGATTTGTGGCATCGAATTGTTGCCAGTGTTAGCTGCTCTGAGTCCCCCCTCGGGGGTTGAGAAAGGTGGGGGTAGAAATGGTGTAAATAATAAATAAATAAAGCAAGCAAGTTGAGTTGTTCAGGCTGAAAGAACCACAAGCACCACTATCTGTCTATCGATGCAACAACATTGCACAATTCTAGCAGCTTGATTCTATATACTTTATTTGTATCCTGCCCTATCTCCCTGAGGGGACTCAGGGTGGATTCCTGCATATACAGACACATACAAACATTCAACGACTGATACAATGGAACACAGTTACACAGATAAAGGTAAAGGCTTCCTCTTCATCTCTGGCTCTGGAGTTGGTGCTCTTCTCCATTTCTAAGCCGTAGAGATGGCATTGTCTGTAGACACCTTCTGGATCATGTGGCCAGCATGACTGCATGGAGTGCTGTTTACCTTCCTGCCGAGGCACTATCTATTGATCTACTCACATTTGCATGTTTTCAAACTGCTAGGTGGGCAGGAGCTGGGGCTAATAGTGGGAGCTCACCCCGTCCCGCAGATTCAGACCGCCAGCTTGCTGGTTAGCAAGTTCAGCAGCTCAACGATTTAACTGTTGCAACACTGTAGGAAGGATTGCTGGAGAATTCTAGTGCTGTTGTTTGGTTGATAGAACTAGAGATATTAAGTCCCTCACCAAACTTCAAATCTCAAGTTTGTATGACATGGGAGCCATGGCAGTTAAAGTAGGATAAAAATAATCACATGATTCTTCATTTATGCCCTGCCTTTTTCCAAAAGTTAGGACTCAAGGAACATTCTTACCCTGCCCTTGAAGTAAATAATAAAGTAAATAATTCAAAGTTTTTTTCTCACTCAGACTCTTTATCTTGAAACTGACACCTCACTCGTGGTAGTGCCAGCCTTAGAAATAAGAGAACTGGTTTTCATTTTCATTTTTTTTTATCTCTGAGGATGTCTGTTGGCGGCATTCTTACTAAGATGTTTGCTTCTTGGTTTGAAGTATGGAAGAAATGAGTCCGAGACCTAAAATGAACTGCACAAATCTGTCTTGTGACTTTTGGGTGCTTCCAAATGAGGATTTTTATGTTCCTGACTCATTCAGGAAATTTACAGGAGTGCCTAATGCCTTCCATGGGTAGCCCTCCTATGTTTTCCTTCCACTGCTCCCAATTTCTTTCCTTCCCACCCAAAATTTCTTAAGGAAGAAACATAGAAATAATTCTGCAACACTCTTTGGTTATTCATACCAGCATTCTCTGCTTCTCACACTCATAGTTCAAGACATATAGCGAAGTATTGAGATTTCAAAGTATTAGCCATGGACTTTTTCTGCTGGAGGGCATCTCATTTTTGAACACGGTTATCCTTCCACATTTGCTGAAGTTGGGGGTACTTGACCACTGTGAAAGTAGAATAATTACAAATAAGGTAAAGTAAAGGTAAAGGTTTTCCCCTGACATTAAATCCAGTCATGTCTGACTCTGGGGGTTGGTGCTCATCTCCATTTCTAAGCTGAAGAGCTGGTGTTGTATATAGACACCTCCATGTGGCCAGCATGACTGCATGGAGCGCCGTTATCTTCCCGCTGAAGTGGTACCTATTGATCTACTCACATTTGTATGTTTTCGAACTGCTAGGTTAGCAGAAGCTGGGGCTGACAACGGAAGCTCACGCCGGTCCCCGGATTCAAACCTGTGACCTTACAAGTTTAGCAGCTCAACAAGTTTAGCAGCTCAACGGTTTAACCCACTGCGCCACTAACACTATCTCTCCTCACCACCCTCCCACCCCTGGGAAAATCAAATCTCTTAGAATATTTTCCAGTTCAGTTTGTTCTGTTCAGTTCTGTTTAATTGGGATAGTGTGGTCTGGATTTAGATACAAGGCTCGTGGAGATGATGTCTGACTTTAAAATGTCCTTTGACCTTTTCCCAAACTAAGAGACTTAAGGGCTGTTGGGTTGCAGTTCCCACTATCCGCAGTCTGCATGGCGGATAATCAAAAGTGTTGGGACCTGTTGTTCATAGAATCATAGCATTGGAAGAGACCTCGTGGACTTTCCAGTTCAACCCATTCTGCCAAGGAGCAAGAAAATCACATTCAAAGCACTCCTGACAGAGGACATCCAGCCTCTGTTTAAAATCCTCCAAAGAAGGAGCCTCTATCACACTCCGGGGCAGAGAGTTCCACTGCTGAACAGCTCTCACAGTCAGAAAGTTCTTCCTAATGTTCAGGTGGAATCTCCTTTCCTATAGTTTGAAGCCATTGTTCCGTATACTAGTCGCCAGGACAGCAGAAAACAAGCCGGCTCCCTCCTCCCTATAATTTCCCCTCACATATTTATACATGGTCCTCATCATGTCTCCTCTCAGCCTTCTCTTCTGCAAGCTAAACATGCCCAGCTCTTTAAGCCGCTCTTCATAGGGCTTGTTCTCCAGACCCTTGATCATTTTAGTCACCCTCCTCTAGACACATTCCAGCTTAGGATCAACATCTCCCTTCAATTGCAGTGCCCAGAATTGGACGCAGTGTGATTCCAGGCGTGGTCTGATCAAGACAGAATAGAGGGGTAGCATGACTTCCCTGGATCTAGGCACTAGATTCCTATTTAAGCCAAAATCTCGTTGGCTTTTTAAGCCACCACATGACAATCCCATTCGCTTTTTTAGCTACTGCATTCAATAATGTCTGGAGACCCAAACTAGGTATGAGCACCAACCACTATGTAAAAAACTTATAGTTGTCTGTCTGTGTCCACGAATATTTTGTCCATGAATGCAACTGCAATTATAAGGTTGATGTGGCCTTCAAATAAAATGGGTTTGACACCCGTTGTGTACATTGCCTTTGCAACTTTCAGCAACAATCAGTCATGGCACACCACTCTCCCCTCATGCTTGGAGAATTTGCACCTTTGTCTCCCTCCTGGAGACGACCCACAAAAACATGAGGCTAAGGGTACATCTACACTTCAGAAGTAATGCAGTTTTACACCACTCAATACGATGGAATCCCTTCTTATCTAAGAAAACTGGTGGGTGATTTTGGGCAGGTCAGAGGCTCTCTGTCTCAGATGAAGGCACTCCTCTCTTTGAACAAATCCTATCGAAAGAAAAAGCAACCCTGTGCTAGGTTCCCCTTAGGATTGCCATAAATCAAAGGCAACTTGAAGGCACACAGCACACCCACACCCGTCTAGAAGAAACATATGCACTTTCCTCAATCAAGCTCTTGCTTTAAAATATGTGGTCAGACTCCCTCTGAGTCACCCATCTCCTCCCTTAAGGCAGGAATTCCAACAACAGTTTAGGAAATAGAACGACCCAAATGGTTTCAAGAAAGGTTTCTGGTATTTCTCTCCAAAAGATATTGCAGCCAGCCTTCCAAAGTCCCATCTACACTGTCGAAGCCCTTGGTGGCTCAACGTCCTTGTGCCAGCAGGACTGCTGACTGACAGGTCAGTGGTTTGAATCCAGGGAGAGCGGGGTGACCTCCCTCTGTCAGCTCCAGCTCCCCATGCAGGGACATGAGAGAAGCCTCCTACAGGGATGGTAAAACATCAAAACATCAGGGCATTCCCTGGGCAACGTCTTTACAGACGGCCAATTTTCTCACACCAGAAGCTACTTAGAAAAAAACTACACTGCCATTATAATGCAGATTGAACTGGATTGCAGACTCATAGAATACAGTTCAGTGCAATTCATTCTGCATTATATGAGTCTATGCTGATCATATAATGCAGTTCAAACTGGATTATATAGCAGTGAAGATGGATCTCAAGTTTGTTGGTTTTGCTTTTGCAGATTTTATTATTTGAGGATTTATTTAATACATTCTCTCTATGAGTCCTTGGGTCCTCTAGTGAGACTCTACAGTCCTGCTAGAAATTAACCATAAATTAGCACTAGAAGAACTAGAGATTAATATAATACATTATATTATTATTATTATTATTATTATTAATAATATATTATTTTACTGACACAAAAGCACAGTATGTCACAGCAAATGAGATCTATATGCTGGATTTCGTATCACAAAATCACAAGTCGAACACTTCCCAAGCGTCTACGACTGTGTAATGTATTTTTTAATGATGCGCGCAGATCCAAGTAAGGTGGCCTTTTGCAGTTGACAGATCATGATTTTGTCGATGTTTATTGTTTCCAAATGCCGGCTGAGATCTTTTGACATGGCACCCAGTGTGCCAATAACCACTGGGACCACCTGTACTGGTTTATGCCAGAGCCTTTGCAGTTCGATTTTGAGGTCTCGAGAGCGGCTGACTTTTTTGTGTTGTTTTTCCTCAATGCGACTGTCACCTGGTATGGCGACATCAATAATCCAGACTTTTTTCTTTTCCACAATCGTGATATCTGGTGATTTGTGTTCCAAAATTTTGTCAGTCTGGATTTGAAAGTCCCACAGTATTTTTGCGTGTTTATTTTCCATGACCTTTGCAGGTTTATGATCCCACCAATTCTTTACAGCTGGCAGGTGGTACTTGTGACATAAGTTCCAGTGAATCATCAGGGCCACAGAGTTGTGTCTTTGTTTGTAGTCCGTCTGTGGGATTTTCTTGCTATTATTATTATTATTATTATTATTATTATTATTATTTGGTATGTCCCCACACAGAGAATTGTACTAAAGACTTTTGACCAGTGGGTCCTCAGATGTTTTAGCTTTCAACTCCCAGATATCCGTATAGTTGTTAAACTTGCTGGGATTTCTGGGATTTGCAGACCAAAACACCTGGGGACCTACAGGTTGAGAACCACTGCCCTAGACTTTCCTAGAGAGGTGTTCTCTCAGGTTAAAAAAATAACAGTTTCTTTTTCTTTTTTGGCTCTACAAATCCCGATTTTTTTTGTTGATCAGATGATGATGATGTCAGAGAGAATTGAAAAATTTTCCCCTCCAGCTAACTTGGCCATTGCAGTGATTTTCCCTTCCCCGAAGGCAGAAGCCTTGAAGCTGACTCAGACACATACCACCACCACCCCGCCCTTAGCATCTCTAGCTGGAATTCTGTCTTAAGAAATTCCATTGCAAAAAATCTTCCCTTTAAAGTTTGATACTGCCGCACCCTTCTTCCTAAGAAAGTTACTCCTCTGGTAAAAAGAGAAGTTGAAAAGGGAGCCATCCTCAGAAAGGGTCATATGAATGATGAACCCAGCAGACTGCTGGTCTCACGCTCCATGGTTACTGAATTTTGAATCCATGATTACATATTTCAAAAGATAGCCTATTGAAGAGGGTGCCAGCTTGTTTTCTGCTGCTCCAGAAACTAAGTGTGCATCTAGTCTTTGGAACTAATGCAGTTTGACACCACTTTAACTGTCATGAAGTCCCTGGTAGCCCAGTGGGTTAAACTCTTCTGCTGGCAGGACTGCTGACTGAAAGGTTAGTAGTTTGAATCTGGGGAGCGGGGTGAGCTCCTGTCTGTCAGCTCCAGCTTCTCATGCAGGGACATGAGAGAAGCCTCCCACTGGATGGTAAAACATCCAGGCATCCCCTGGGCAAAGTCCTTGCAGATAGCCAATTCTATCACACCAGAAATGACTTGCAGTTTCTCAAGTCGCTCCTGACATTAAAAAAACCTGCCATGGCTCAATGCTTTGGAATCATGGGAGCTGTAGTTTTACAAAGTATGTCTCCTTCTCTGCCAAAGAGTGCTCAATCCGCCAACAGGCAAACATAGGGCCCCCTTTGCCCACTTTGCCCAGCAACTGCAGCCCAAGGCAACTGCCTCTCTCACTAAGGACACAACCATCCCTGTTTGCATAAACTTTTTCCTATTTGTTGTGCCTACACTTCATTGTTAGCTGTCACAGCAAAGATAAACAATCATGTTGTTCTTGCTGTTGTGCTGCTGTAGTAAACAAATTGTATTGTTGGTATTGCTGAAAATGTTTTCTTGGGGAGAGACAAAAGTGGTTTTGAAAGAGAGACCTACACTCATAGTGTACACGAATCACAAAATCCTAGAGTTGGAAGAGACCTCCTGAAGCTCCTGAGGCTGATGGGTTCACTGATGATTTAGAGAGGATTGTGGTATTACCTGTGGGATTTCCTGGGACTCAAAGTGATGAAGATTCAAGTCAGAGGAATGATGCTTCTCTCTATAAGAAATCTGACTTGGAAAGTGCAGGGCGTCAAAGTCAGTCAGAGGAGCCAGAAACTGCAACATTAGATAAGGAGTCGGGTAGAGAGATAAGTGATACAGAAGGTGCTTAGGATCAATTGCAGTGCAATGAATATAGAAACGGAACAACGGATGATGAGTCTGGATCATGTTTTCAGTTATGAGACGCCAATGAGTGGTTATTGATGTTAATTGCTTAGTCTGTTATTGCTTTTGATGTTAATTACTTTTAAATATCTTGTTGATGTTAGCATTGAATTTTTGCTGCTACTGTTGTTAACCGCTGTGAGTTGCCTAAGGGCTGAGAACAGCGGTAAACAAATGAGGTAAATAAATAAATAAATAAATAAATAAATAAATCAACAAAGGTCTTTGTTTACAGATAAGAGCAGAAAATAAGCATCATAGGTGAGAGCAATTATATGGGAAAGTTAGGGAGAGAATTCGTGGGAAATGACATGACGTCATGGTTACCTCCTCATTAGTAAGTATGTTTATTGTTTACCTAAGAGTTAGTTCAGGCAATGTAGCATTCAAGTGAGAAGTTAGGCCTGAATTCTCTAGTTTTTGTTTGAAGTCAAGCCTTGGTTTTGGATTCAAGTATTCTGGGAGTTTCTATGATCCTGTTTTGGGGTTCCTGTTCAAGTTTTACTAGGCACACCTTTTGCTGGTGGACTTAAGCTGTTCTTGTGACTTTGGACTAATCCTCGACTGTATTACCTTGGAATCTGTGGAGACATTTGAATTCCTGTTGGATTATCACCTATTGTTAAATCTTTTTGGATTATACATCTACTGTCTTTATTCTTGATTTTTCCTATGTGTTTCTGAAATAAACTGTTTGCACATATTCTGGACTCTTGTGTGGTGCTGTGGTCATAGGTGTTCCCAGGTCTGGAGTGCAACATCAATGGCCATTAGGTCCAATTTCATTCTACCATAATCAAAACACTCCCAACAGATGGCCATCTAGACTCTGCTTAAAAACCTCTAGAGAAAAAGACTCACCTCCCCCAGGCACAGTCATCAGTGAACAGATCCTACCATCAGGAAGTTCTTCCTAATGTTTAGGTTAATCTCCCCTTGCAATTTTAATCCATTGCTCTGTGTCCTAGTCTCCAGAGTAGCAGAAAGCAAGCTTTTCCCTTCCTCAATGTGACATTTTTCAAATATTACACATGGCTCTTATGTTTCTTCTCAGCCTTCTCTTCTCCAAGCTAAATGTGCCCAGCTCCCTCAGCTGCTCCTTAGAACTTGGTTTCCAAACCTTTGATCATTTTGGTTGACAAGTTCTAACATGGCAATTTTACTTTTGTTTTATGGTAAAAAGGGTTTGGCTTGGGGTTTTTGAGACCCAAGGACTCCAGGAGATCAGGATCTGAATTCCTATTTAGCCATGGAAACCCACTGGGTGACACTTCAGCGTCAGAAGCAGGCAGAGGCAAACAAATCTTGCCATGGAAACCAAGGGTTGCCATAAGTCAGAAAGACTTGAAAGCAGACAAAAGCAGCACACAAGGTTTTCATGCTGGGAAACAGCCTCAGAAAACCTTCAGATGAGGCACAAGTAGAAAAACAGCTTTGTGGTAGAAACAGTTGCTACAGCTTCATGTTAGTTTAGTGATGTATCTGCTCCAGATTTTGATCTGAACTTGCTTGTTTTCTGGGTTTTGTTCCAAGACTCTAAAACACAGGTATAATAAATGGTGTTTCTTTTATAAAATGGCAAAATAAAAGTCTTCCTTTCAGAATTTTTGACAAATATTTCCAAGCCATGAACGGTGGAATCTCTGGATGCAGAATCCATTGATACGGCAGGCTAACTGTATATAGTTTGTCATAATCCTCTAATCTGGCCTGTTGCCCTCAAGTATTTAACTGAACTTTCACTTGCAACACTTTTCCTCTTTGCTTGGGCTGCTATTTTGCCTCCAGCACTAAAAAGCTTGCAGAGTCCTGGCTCAGGGCCCTTCTACCTTTCTGAAAGAGGATTGATTCCCGGGACAGTGTGCTGCAATCCCAGGGGTCAATCCTCACAGTGATCCTGGTTCTTCAGGCTCCTGGAGCCTGCAGGAGCGGGATGGCATCCCCATCACTCCCATCAGGTTTTTGGGGAAATGTGTGGCTGAGGGTCAGCTCCATGTCCTTCCAGGTCAACCTCTGGTTGTAGCGATATACACACACATACACACACACCTGGGGAAAGCCCAGAGTTTGGGGTGGGTGTGTGGACTAAATCCCAGGAAGAACTGGGATATAATATCTCAGTTCCTCCTGGGATTTTCCTATGTCTGAAAAGGCCCTCAGCCTTCTTTTCTCCAAGTTGAACATATGCCGCTCCCTAAACCATTCCTCATAAACCTTGGTATGTAATTGCTTAATAATCTTGTGACAGCTTACAACAATTACAAAGAGCAATTTAAGAGAGGCAGTACTTGCCCGAAGGCTGACACTCTAAGAAGACTGACAAGAAGGAAGTAGGAGTTGATTGATTTATAATTATGGCAGCCATTAAATTGTATTTCGCACATGAACTTGAAGGAACATTTTTCATTCATCGAATCAAATCTTCCTCAACATGATGCCTTTTGGGCTTTTGGATGACAGATTCTATCATCTCTTTGTTATCATCTGACACAATCGTAACACAACTCATCTGGAGTGCTCCAGGATAGGGAAATTACCATTATTTATACTCCACTTTCCTTTTACCATGGGACTCAAGGCAGGATAAACATGAGGTTGCAAGATAGTTCTCTGTTCAGCTATTAGCAAGAGAGAGAGAAAAAGCAAGATGAAGGCATATTTAGTTTCAGCAATGTAGCTGCACCATGTTCTCCAGACCAATTAGTTTTTTGGTTGCTTGTTTTTTGCAAGATTGTTTCCTCAAAACTTGGTTAAAGGACAAACGAATATAATTGCTAAACTAGTGCAGAGCTGGCACTGCCCTAAAAAGAATGAAAGGGTGCGTGGTGTGTGTATGTGAGCTCACTTGTTAGACTCTGTGCAGTTCTGCAAAGGGACATCAAGTCTCTGTGATAATCCAGTTCATAGAATTATAGAGTTTGAAGAGACCTCGTGGGCCATCCAGTCCAACCTCCTGCCAAGAAGCAGGAAAATTGCATTCAAAGCACCCCTGACAGATGGTCATCCAGCTTCTGTTTAAAAGCCTCCAAAGAAGGAGCCTCCACCAAACTCCGGGGCAGAGAGTTCCACTGCTAAACGGTTCTCACAGTCAGGAAATTCTTCCCCGTGTTCAGGTGGAATCTCCTTTCTTGTAGTTTGAAGCCATTGGTCTGCATCCTAGTCTCCAAGGCAGCAGAAAATAAGCTTGCTCCCTCCTCCCTATGACTTCCTCTCACATATTTATACATGACTATCATGTCTCCTCTCAGCCTTCTCTTCTTCAGGCTAAACATGCCCAGCTCTTTAAGTCACTTCTCATAGGGCTTGTTCTCCAGCAGATAATCTGGGATCAGATCCTGGGATACAGAGCAGTATAGAAGGGCCCTAAGTCTCAGGTTTTGGCCCAGAGACCTGATGGTCTGAGTTACTCCTGACCTGGCAGCCCTAACCAGAATTGGCTGGTTTGCCAAGTTGTTTATTTATTTAGTGCCATCTCTGTACACTAAACAGATAAAAGAAAAATAAAACATGGAAATGAACAAAATCTGGCTACCAGTATTTTAAAAAACTCTAAAATCAGAACAGTAAATAAAGAGCGAGACTCAAAAAGCAGGGGAATTCCAGACAAAGAAATAATCAGGGCCAGCGAACACCTTCCAACAAAGGATTCCCTCAGGCAGCAACCAGTCAGGCCTTGAAATGGCAGGCCATTAAATGGTAATCATGGTGGCAAAATGCAACATTCACATCTATCTCTAGTGGAAAAGAGTTCTTTCCCCACACTGGACGTTCCACAGATATATGAACCTCACTTATTTAGTTTCCAACAGACTCTCAACCTCTGAGAATGCCTGCCATAGATGTGGGCCAAATGTAAGGAGAGAATGCTTCTGGAACATGGCCATACAGCCCGGAAAACTCACAGCAACTTAAAACAAAAGTTGTAATGTAGGAGGGTTTTTTTGCAAGATTTGTTCAGAAGGGGTTTTGTTTTTGTCTTCCGCTGAGATAGAGAGAATATGATTTGCCCAAACTGACTTCCACAGCTTATGCAGGGTTTGTACCCTGGTCTCGAGTGTTGTAATCCAGCGCTCAAGCCACTATCCCATCCTTGCTCCTACTCCATGTGGATAGTACTCATAGTTCCAGTAAGTGAAGCCTTCTCAGTATTTCACCAGTTGAACTGATGACCATCGCATCATTGTTAAAGGCACACGAGCAAAGCCAGACAGCAACGAGTCCTCCCTAATCAAGGGAATTATGGACAGGGTGGAGGGGAAATGAAATTTTAAATCATCTGGGTATTTAATGACATGTTTTTGTGAGTTCTGGTGCCTTGTGGGTTGGAAACCTCCCCAAGTACAGTACTATTATTATTTGTGGCTTTGCTGTAGCACCAAGCCATATAGAAGAAATGCAGGCAGCAGATGAGTAAACCCAACCACACAGTTGTTTATACATTAATTGGCACACAGTTGTAGAGATGATGTTTTGAATACTGTATGTCCCACAGCAGGGGAAAAAAAACCTTCATTATGGCATTACTTTTAATTTGCTTATGTATGTGCTTCATAGTATGTAGTAGGATTTTAATGAGTGTTCATGTGTTTCATGTGTTTTAAATGACCTCTTTTCCTGGAATTGGTTGGGGCCACAGTGGTGCAGTGGGTTAAACTGCGGAGCAAAGTGAGCTTCTGTTGTCAGCCCCAGCTTCTGCCAACCTAGCAGTTCAAAAACATACAAATGGAAGTAGATCAATAGGTGCTGCTTCTGTGGAAAGATAATGGCGCTCCATGCAGTCATGCTGGCCACATGACCTTGGAGGTGTCTACAGACAACGCCGGCTCTTCAGCTTAGAAATGGAGATGAGCACCAAACCCTGAGTCGGACATGACCAGGCTTAGAAGGAGAAACCTTTATCTTTACCTTTTCCGGAATTTTTTTTTAAAAAACAAACACTTTTTTTTGGCTCAACTGCTAACATTTCTTTCCATCGGCAGTCAACTGCCTCACTGGACCATGCTTCTGAGAGATTTGAGGAATATAAAAAAATAACCTTTTTTTCCCTGAACCTTGGCTCTAGGATGTTAAAAAATATTTGTTTACAGAGATATATAACAGGCCTTCAGAAACAAGTTTGGAAAAGCAAGTTTGTAGATTCTAAAAGTAAATATTGGGGAAGTAATATTTAGAATGTTGTGGGTAAGGATGGATAGATTTCCATGTCCTTAATGAGAAATACTGTTTTGACATGTCAACCTGTCCCATTAAAAACATCCTATGACAATTTGAGTAAATGGAGACCTCTTTATACACACATACAAATAATTTATTATTGTCATCATTGTGTAATTATATAGTGTCATCAGTGTACATGGTCGTTTACAATTAAAACAACTAAAGATAGTGAAATCAACCAAAGGTATGCCATCTAAAATATATTATGTGTGTATATAGATGGATGGATATATATTCACACACCACACACCTGTACAGAAGGAAGGAAAGAGTAATGCAAATATCAAACAATACAAAACAATTGTAAAACTGTGGGTTGCTGTAAATTTTCCGGGCTTATGGATGTCATTGGCCTCTCTGTGTAGTCTGACATGGTGATTGTTATAGTGGTCTAGCATTTCTGTGTTCTCAAATAATATGCGGTGTCCAGGTTGGTTCATCAAGTGCTCTGACTACACAGAGAAGCCATTGAAATCCACAAGCATGTGTAGAATTTCAACGGAAAGGAGGAAACCATGAAAATGAACACAATCTGTCTACCAGTATTTTAAAAACTCTAAAATCAGGACAGTAAATAAAGAACAACATTCAGAAAACTGGGGAATTCCAGACATGAAACAATTAGGGCCGGCTAACACCTCCCAACAAAGGATTCCCCCAGGCAAGAAGCAGCGAGGCTTTGAAGCTGCAAGGCTATTCAATACTAATCAAGGTGGCTAATTGCAACATTCATGCTTGACTCAAACAGACAAGAGTTCTTTCTCCCACCCTGGACTAACCACAGATATATAAACTTAGTTTCCAGCAGACCTCACAATCTCTGAAGATGCCTGCCATAGATGTGGGTGAAACGTCAGGAGAGAATGCTTCTGTAGCATGTCCATACATGTCTGGAAAACTCATAGCAACCCAGTGATTTCGGCCATGAAAGCCTTCGACAACACATTGTAAAACAAATTACAAAAAAATGATTTTAAAAATCACGCTGACAATTAGATATAGGATTTGTACTGTATTTATCTAGGAGTGGATAAGCTCCTCTTACAGAAGCCATCAAATCGAGTTACAGGATGTCAATTAACTCACTCCGCTACCTGTTTCAAGGGCACACGGAAACAGGAGGACAAACTGTACTAGCAAACGGAAAACACAATTTTTTTTCTGAGGCCTCGAGAAACGTCCTGTTTTTCACGAAGGACTGTGGTTTTGGAGCTGAGCTATTTTTTCCAGGCTGGCCCATTTTTTTTCCAGGATATGATTTTTATTTTTTTTTTATTTCTTTTCCCAAACCTCTGGCTGCTTTCTCTCCTGGCTCCAGAGAAAGCCTCTGTCTTGTTTTGTTCCTGGGAACAGAAACTTTAAATATTTGCTTCTTGCTGCAAACACACCTCGGGTGTTTGTCTTTCTGCCGGTGACACCAAACCAGACATGATTAGGATTAAGGGGTCTTCCTTTGCTAATCCATTTTCTTTTATGCCTTCTGGGCAGATTTGCTTGCTCATTCCTAAGCAAAGCCAGTTTAGTTGTGAAGAAACTGAAGGTGTGAGTGAATTTGACTTTGTGGAACTTTAGGGGAAAACAATAGGATAGTAAAGAAAACAACAAGGTTGATTCATCTATTGAGAGATTTGCTGTTGTTTCTTAGGTTAGATCTACACTGGCGTATGAAATCCAGATTGTCTGCTTTGAACTGGATTATATGGCAGTGTAGATTCATATAACCCAGTTCAAAACAGATAATGTGAATTATTTGATTTAATAATAATAATAATAATAATAATAATAATAATAATAATACTTTATTTATACCCCGCCACCATCTCCCCAAGGGGACTCAGGGCGGCTTATATGAGGCCAAGCCTCATGTAAGAGAGATATTGACAAGCTGGAATGTGTCCAGAGGAGGGCAACTAAAATGATCAAGGGTCTGGAGAATAAGCCCTATGAGGAACGGCTTAAAGAGCTGGACATTTTTAGCCTGAAGAACAGAAGGCTGAGAGGAAACATGATAGCCATGTATAGGTATGTGAGGGGAAGTCATAGGGAGGAGGGAGTAAGCTTGTTTTCTGCTGCCCTGGAGACTAGGATGCAGAACAATGGCTTCAAACTACAAAAAAGGAACTTCCAAACTGTGAGAGCTGTTCAGCAATGGAACTCTCTGCCCTGGTGTGTGGTGGAGGTCAGCTGTGACCACCAGTGCTGTAGAATTTGAAGAGGCATGAATGGAGGGCAAAAGAGAGAAATGTGCCAAGAGGAAGGAGCATCAAGCCAACCCCGACCAGGACCGCCTTCCACCGGGAAACCAATGCCCTCACTGCGGGAGAACATGCAGGTCAAGAATAGGGCTCCACAGTCACCTACGGACCCACCGCCAGTACACTGATCTTGGAAGACAATCGTACTCGGACAATGAGGGATCACCTAAGTAAGTAAGTAAGGCGACCCCTCTGACCCCCCCCCCCTCTGGCAACCCCCCATGGGTCCCAACCCCCAGGTTGAGAAACACTGTCCTAGTCTCTAGAGCAGTAGAAAACAAGCTTGTGTTCTCAGACAAAAACAATAGCAAGGTTTTGTTTAGGTCTTTTTTGGAGGGTGGGGTCCAGTTTCATGATGGTCCTGTGCTCCTAGCACCTGGGAAGGTGAGGGCATACTGTACTAATATAGAGCTTCAGGTGCCAATTTGAAATAGAAATAGGACCTACGTATTCTAAAGGCACCAAATTCAGTTTGGTCTTGGAATCTAAACAGAATCAGCTAGGCTATATTTCAGAGAAAGGAAGTGACAAAACCACCTCTGCCTCTTCATTGCCTAAGAAAAACGAGATGAAATTCATGGAGTTGCTATTAGTCAACAGATGACCTCAAGGTACACAACTCCACATATTTCTTTTAGCTTTTTGGTTTAAGCAATGCCTACGTGGTAGCCCTCACCTTCCATGGAATCATCACTGTTTCCCCATCCACTTTTCCTTCCCATCCCCTTGACCCACCTTTCTTAATCCAATAAAGCAAATAAATATCCCTTGTAGGCAAACAGCTGTTGTAAAATTAGTTTGTCTGGAAGCAAGACTTACAATTAAATCTCAACTCCAAAAACAGGCAAGCCTAGACAGCTGAAACAATGACGCTTCAAGGTCTTTGCTTCGCCCTGCCTCTTGCTACATCGCCTTCTAAGCCCATAGGCAGTCACAGGGGAATTTAAGTGATGTGGTTTTCAACCACACATGGCCACACTTTGCTGAGTTTTCAAATGCTACATAACAGAGCTTAATTCAAACTGAATATGGGTTCAATTATTTAACCCATTCTCTCAGGACGCTGGGGAACGACAAGGTTTTGTATTTTGATGGTGAGGTTGAAGTATTTCAAAAGAAACTCTTGGCTCTTTAGACTTTGGCCCCTTTTACACTGTCCTATAAATCCAGATTATCTGCTTTGAACTGGGTTATATGGCAGTGTAGACTCAGATAATCCAGTTCAAAGCAGAAAATGTGTATTATCTATTTGATAATTTGGATTATATGACAGTGTAGAAGGGGCCTTAGCATGCCTATACATTCGCTGGGGTTAGGAGCACAGGTCCTCTCCTCCCATGAAAGTTAAAAACCACAAATAAAGGAATTAATGCTCTTCTTAGCCAAGAGAGCATATTGTGAAGAATGTGTAGGTCCTCCAGCACAAGTTTATGGTCAACCTATGTTGGATATATATATAAAGGGATTTTTATATTTGGGAGCTGTATTTTGGGTTGATTTTCTGTTGTGTTCTCCCTCTGTCCTGACTGATAGACTGTGGTGGCGCAGTAGGTTAAATCCTTGTGCCAGCTGAACTGCTGACCTGAAGGTCAGCAGGTTTGAATCCATGAGATGAAGTGAGCTTCCATTTGTCAGCCCCAACTTACCACGGAGGGGCATGAGAGAAGCCTCCCACAGTATGGTAACACATCCAGGCGTCCCCTGGGCAATGTCTTTGTAGACAGCCAATTTTCTCACACCAGAAGCGACTTGCAGTATATTCTCAATTTGCTTCTTGGTTATCTCATTCATAAGAATCACACAATGGCTATTTCTCCTCTTTTGTAATACTCTTATTGCATCATGTCCTCCAGCTGTTCCAATTAATTTGTCATCCCACTGTTTTGGTAGCTTTAAAATGTCCTAGTTTCTCTCTTCTTCTATTTCCACCCATTGCCTTTGATTTATTTCAGCTGTGGCAAACAAAGCCCAGAAATTGCGAAGTTTTGGTGCTAAATTCATAAATATAGTAATTACTACATAATGTTACAGTGTATTAAACTGGCTTTATCTGTCAATTTGTTGTAAAACATGATGTTTTGGTGCTTCATTTGTAAAATCATAACGTAATTTGATATTTAATAGGCTTTTCCTTAATTCCTTCTTATTATTCAACATTTTTGATCATCCAATGTTCTGCCGGCCCATTTATGTTGGATAAGCGAGACTCTGCTGTAATGGAAGAGGTTTGTGTGCTGGTGTGAGGAAAGAGAGAGATGACATTCGGGCTGCAATCTAGAGTTGATTGTAGGTGTATTAGCTACCATGTATGTGTGCTAGATATTTGTCTCCACTTAAGCTGTTCTTAAGTGACTGGATTGACCTTGAAGGAGCTGGGGGTGGTGACAACCGACAGGGAGCTCTGGAGTGGACTGGTCCATGAAGTCACGAAGAGTTGAAAACGACTGAACGAACGAACGACAACAAGCTGTTCTTGGGAAATATTACAAAGAACAGTTAATCTCCTTTGCTATCATCTCACTCAAAGCAAATCAAACACAAGTGGAGTTTCTCCTGGTGGTACCTGTCATCTCTTAAATGAAAATGTACAGGGAGTGTCCAGCAGTCATGCACTATAGCAGATGCCAAAGCACGCTTCCACATGCTCATTGCATGAGTGAATTAAGCCCAGTTCCTGTGAAATAAAAACAACATCGGAGCAGGGAAAGGGCAAGGTATGCCCTGGCAACAACAAGCCTCTTAGCAGATAAAAATGATATGTCTTACCTTAGTGGGAAGCAAATCACAGCCCAACACCCACACATGACCCTTAAAGACTACCCAGAAGGGCTCAGGTTTTTGCAAATGTAACTTACATTCTGTTTTTTAAAGTATGAAATAAACAGGAGGTGATTTTTGGTCATGTCAATTATTTAATAAAGGCTGCTTCTGGACCTAAAGTAGTGATGTCCCTAAAATGGTGTGAGGGGTGTAGACCTCACTGAATGACTGTCAGAGGTGGGGTGACACCAAAGCTATTGTCTCCAAAACTTTCATGCAATATTTCAACAGAAATATATATTTTTTTTAATTAAAAGGTTGGTGTGCTTGGATATAATCATCACAAAAATATCTTTTGAAAGCCTATTATTAGCCTCATCATACTAGAGAATGAATCAACTTTAAATCCAGATGCTGCCTCCTGCAGAATTCTGGTGTTTGTAGTTTAGGGAGGTCCCTTTAAAAGCCTCTCTAAACTACAAACTCCAGAATTCTACAGGAGGCAGAATTTAAAGTGGATTCATTCTCTAGTGTGATTAAGTCCTGTATCGATATTGACAAGCTGGAATGTGTCCAGAGGAGGGTGACTAAAATGATCAAGGGTCTGGAGAACAAGCCCTATGAGGAGCAGCTTAAGGAGCTGGGCATGTTTAGCCCAAAGAAGAGAAGGATGAGAGGAGATCTGATAGCCATGTATAAATATGTGAGAGGAAGCTACAGGGAGGAGGGAGCAAGCTTGTTTACTGGTTCCATGGAGATTAGGACAAGGAACAATGGCTTCAAACTACAAGAAAGGAGTCCTAAAAGCTACAGCTCACCATCTTACCAAGACTGCTTCTGTATTGTCAATCTCAGTGGTTCTCAACCTGTAGATTCCCAGGCCTACAACTCCCAGAAATCACAGTCAGTTTATCAGCTGTTAGGATTTCTAGGGTTGAAGACCAAAACATCTGGGAACCCAAAGGTTGAGAACCACTGGTCTATCTGATCTGCTGAAATCATGTTTCATAGTATTCCTGATTTTTTTTTTAAAAAAGAAAACTTTCTCTTTTCCTCAGGAGCTGCTGTGAAGTGCTTAAAGTGTTCGTTCACTATGTTCAACATCCCATGCCACACAACAACTGTAACCTGCGAAGCTGGGCAGGTATGCGCCACCATCGAAGGAAAAGCAGGTAAGTGGCCCTCTTGGCTTGGGCTCTTCATTCCCCACTCACCTCTTTTTTAAAAAGTCATTCTCCCTGCCTTTGTTCCCTGCCCTATTTCATTCATTTTGTTAAACAGTTTGGCTATTTTGCATATAGCTGTTTAGGATTTGTGTTGAAAAGGTCTATCCACAGGAACTGGCTGGATATTTTCCCTTGTATCTTGGTAAATAACCTTTGATTAAAACTTCAGCATTTGGTGAGGCAGAACTTGGTTCATAGGATGCATCTATAGTCTAGAATTAATGTAGTTTGACGCTATTTTCACCAGGGCCGTAGCCAGAAAAAATTTTTGGGGAGGGTTGAAAATTTTGGGGAGGGTTGAAATTTCAGGGGGGGGGGGCTTGAAAATTTCAGGGGGGGTAGGGTCACGCTGAAGCAAAGAGCACAGCAGGGGGCAGAGCAGCCTTTAATATCCTGCAGCTCCGCCCCTGTCAACCACCTCCACCAAGTCTGGCCTCCTTAATGAGAGCATTCAACACCCCCCCCCCCCCAACTTGGTTGCTTCGCTACATCGGCTATTGCTGCAAGTAATGACAGTGTGAATAAATTGTCAATATTTACTTGAGATAGTGCTTGCAGTTCTGGAGGGACTCTTAATTCTTTGTGTCTCATAGACTTAGCATGGGGATTTGGTTAACCAGTTAAAATTCATAAGTAACGCCCCCCCCCCCCCCCCCCCCCGGGCTACAGGCCTGACTTTGCCTGCCATGGCTCAATACTGTGGAATCTTGGGATTTGTCATTTTACAATGTCTTTAATCTTCTTTATTAATGACTTAGATGAAGGGCTAGAAGGCATGATCATCAAGTTTGCAGACGACACCAAATTGGGAGGGATAGCCAATACTCCAGAGGACAGGAGCAGAATTCAAAATAATCTTGACAGATTAGAGAGATGGCCCAAAACTAACAAAATGAAGTTCAACAGTGAAAATGCAAGATACTCCACTTTGACAGGAAAAAACGAAATGCAAAGATACAGAATGGGGGACAATGCCTGGCTCGAGAGCAGTACGTGTGAAAAGGATCTTGGAGTCCTCGTGGACAACAAGTTAAACATGAGCCAACAATGTGATGTGGCGGCAAAAAAAGCCAATGGGATTTTGGCCTGCATCAATAGGAGCATAGTGTCTAGATCTAGGGAAGTCATGCTACCCCTCTATTCTGCTTTGGTTAGACCACACCTGGAATATTGTGTCCAATTCTGGGCACCACAATTCAAGAGAGATACTGACAAGCTGGAATGTGTCCAGAGGAGGGTGACTAAAATGATCAAGGTCTGGAAAACAAGCCCTATGAGGAGCGGCTTAAGGAGCTGGGCATGTTTAGCCTGAAGAAGAGAATGCTGAGAGGAGATATGATAGCCATTTTATAAATATGTGAGAGGAAGCCACAGGGAGGATTTTGGGGAGGGAGGAGAGAGCAAGCTTGTTTTCTGCTTCCCTGGAGACTAGGATGCGAAACAATGGCTTCAAACTACAAGAAAGGAGATTCCACCTGAACATTAGGAAGAACTTCCTGACTGTGAGAGCTGTTTACCAGTGGAACTCTCTGCCCCGGAATGTGGTGGAGGCTCCTTCTTTGGAAGCTTTTAAACAGAGGCTGGATGGCCATCTGTTGGGGGTGATTTGAATGCAATATTCCTGCTTCTTGGCAGGGGTTGGACTGGATGGCCCATGAGGTCTCTTTCAACTCTTTGAATCTATGATTCTATGAAAGTTATAGGGAGGAGGGAACAGGCTTGTTTTTTGCTGTCCTGGAGACTAGGACGCGGAACAATTGCTTCAAACTACAGGAAAGGAGATTCCACCTAAACATGAGGAAGAACTTCCTAACTGTGAGAACTGTTTAGCAATTGAATTTTCTGCCCCGGAATGTGGTGGGGGCTCCTTCTTTGGATGCTTTTAAACAGAGTCTGGATGGCCATCTGTCAGGGGTGTTTTGAACATTATCTTCCTGCTTCTTGGCAGAATGGGGTTGGACTGGATGCCCATGAGGTCTCTTCCAACTCAATGGTTCTATGAAATGCAGTTTAAACTGCATTGAACTATATATATATACTGACCATATAATGCGGTCCAAACTGCATTATTTAGCTGTGTAGATCCAGCGTCAGTTAGCTTAGCTGGAGAGAAAGCAGAAGAAGGGGCAGAATGTAGCTCTTCCCAATAGGCTCCTTCATGTTGGTAATATTTTCCATCTTGACCACACGGATGTTTCCTGACTACGTATGTCTCAGTACCAGTGTTAGACAGCAGTTCCCATTGATATGAACACCAAACCAAACTGCTTCCTTGAGTGACCACTCACTCTTCCTAATGGTTGTTTTCTCCCCTATAGTTGGAATGAGCTTAATGAAGAAGAGAAACTGTGTGGCTCAGGACAAATGTAACAAGAACGACACCGAAACCGTCGCTGGGATCAAATACGCCACCACCTATCAGTGCTGTGAAGGCGACTTCTGCAACTCAGCTGCCACCTTGCCCTCTGCCCACCTCTCCTTGCCCATGGCCCTGGCAATGCTGGGCGCCTGGCTTGTCCGCCTCCTTTAATCCCTCTCTTCGGAAAGCACACACACACAAAATCGAACCTACCAAACACTGTATCAAATGCATTTCCCTCTTCCATTCTTTTTTTTTTTTAACTTAAAGGGTCCCTTGTTAACAAATTATGGCTTGTATTGCTTTTAAATCTTTTGAATCAATCTTGTGTGGAAAATGTTACTATTGGAGGAGGAGTTAGTAATGTATTTGGAGAGGAAAAAATTATCTCCTTTTAAACAATTCTCGGTTCTATTTTTTTCTTTTGGGAGGGATACGCAATTAACCCTTTAACTGCAAATTTCACTGTTTATCTCTGCCTAATTATATACAGTAATCGTATTTTTCTGGAGGTGACTAAGATAAGAGAGTTCAGCCCAAGTTGCATTCATTGGTTTTGTATAGCTAGATTGGCCCAAAAGAGGTTAGAAGTCACCCATTGGTAAAACTGTGGTTGGTATCCACCTTCTGGCCAGCTTCAACTGGAGTTGATGTGAGCAGCCAGCAAAACCAAAGCATATGATATTTTGGGAATCTGCTGGGTAGCAAAATGCCCCTTTTGCACAAGATTTGAAGAACTACTCTAACTTCAGGATGTTGCACTAGGTGGCCCTTGAGGCCCATTCCGACTGACATAGCATTGATGATATTCTGTGTGGATGCCATGAAAATCAGGTGTTGAACTTGGGTTCTTTATATATCCTGTTATTCTCCACACATTCACCCACATTGCTGGAGTTAGGGGCCCAGGATCCTTGTGAAAGTGGGGGAAATGTGAATTAAAAACTGCTAATTTTTAAAACCTAAGAGAACACCTATCATATCTAGGAATCTCTATTGTCTCCAGCATGACTCCATGGTCAGCATCCAATAGAAGATGGTTATGGAGGACCTAGAGATTCCTAGGGAGAACATTTCAATCAAATCCATGACAAATCAGATCCATAAATGTCTGCATTCCTTGCTAGTCTCTTTAGTTTAGGGTTCCCCGGGTGCAACAAGGAATAGACATCTCTCCCTTTCATGGTTGTGCAAAAGAAGACAATTGGCTGAGTGACAATCAACAACCACTGAAATTCTGTGTTCCGCACAATCATAAAATGTATAGGCATCTCGTCCCTTATTTCAACAGGCAACCTTACTTTTGACAACAGCTGGTGTAATTTGGGGAAAACCTTCCAAAAATTTTGACTTGCAACTCCCACCAGCCTCTAATGCCATGGTCAATGAAGAAATTAAGAAATTAAGGGTGATATAAGACCCCATTTGTTTGTATTTTATGGCATTTTCAAACCCTTAAAACTCCATCTTTCTGCTTCTCATTACCATGCACTTTCGTTAAGAGGCTCTTTCTAAGCTCCTTCATGGAAAGAGTATTTGCACACCCTTCCCAGGTATCTGACTCACTCAGAAAGATGATAATTGTTCTCTCCTTTTAGCATAGCTTTGGGCTTTGTAAATGTTTGTACTCTGCCTGCTCCTGATGACACTGAAAGCAGCATGTCAATGAGGGAGGCAGGCCAAATGCTGGAGGATTTCAGAATCTAATTACCCAACACATTTTCAGCACTGGGGGCATGCCAGTGTCCACAAATAGAAAATCAAGCATATCAGCTGAACAGAGAACTGTAAACAGATTTTAGCAAGTTTTCTACACTGTTGAGATTTGGATGCAAATACGCCAGTAGCTTCACATTACATTTTGAGGCAAATACAGAGAGATTGAAACAATCAGCATCCTACATTTGCTGTCCTTAAGAGTGCAGGGCCCTTGCCAAAGGACACCTCTTTAGGCATCTCCAGCAGGATTCCATGGTGAATTTCCAATGTTGCATTGGAGGACCTAGAGAGAATGTCTTATTCAAATCCATGAATAATAAGTCAACCCCCACCCCTCTCCAAATGTGTATTTTAAACCAGGCACTGGAATATTTTGTGCTCCAGGTGTTTAGGGTCCTTTCTCGAGATCAAGTCAATCATTGCAACCAATCTTAAGGGCTTTGTCCAAGCAACAGGAAGCCAAAGGCTCTTCACTTTGAAATATGAACAGTGCAATGTAGTAGCCATACATCCATTTCTGGCCAGGGAAGAAACTAGGTGAGGTTCTTAACATACAAAGACACACATCAACATCCAGCCAGTCTTTGCTTAAAGTACATGTTGACAGCAAAGCAGCTTTGTCCTTGTTGGCGGCTTAGAGAACCACACTTTGTGACTGTTCATCTTTGGAATTTGGCAGGGATAAAAATGGCAAACATTGCTTAGCTGTGCCTTTGTATATGGGCTTCTTGGGTCATCCAGGAACAGGATGATAGACTCAATAAAGTCTTCATTTTTTCTATTCAGAAACTTTTCTCAACTTGTGTTTCTCAAAAGGCAATTCTGTCAACAATATGTTTACTTCAAGCTAGACAGACAACCAAAGACCTGGAAACAGTTGTTCCCTAAATAACAGCAGAACACCAAGGAGCTGTCTACACCAGCAAAATAATCCAGCTACAAAGTATTCTGCTCTAGATTCCACCCCTCTTACCACTGCAGTTGCTCATATTGTTAAGCGATCCCTCATAGCTCAAGGATGATGGTTCTCCAAGTGTAGTGTCTTGGTGGTGGATACGTAAGTAGTTGTGGAGCCCTTATTCTTGATCCGCATGTCCTCCCACAGTGAGGACATCAGTTTCCAGGTGGAAGGCGGTCCCAGTCAGGGTTGGCTTGATGCACCTTCCATTCGTGCCTCTTCAAATTCTGCAACACTGCTGGTCACAGCTGACCTCCAGTTAGAGCACTCAAGGGCCAGGGCTTTCAAGTTCTCAATGTCTATGCCATAGTTTTTAAGATTGGCTTTAATCCCATCTTTAAGGCTCTATTCCTGTCCACCAACATTACATTTACTCATAATATACTACACTGATATTGTACTGATAGCAACACAGCTGCTGAACTAGATTTGGATACAGTTTTTTTCTGGTCTAGACAGTTCCAGAAATACACAAAAATAGCATTTAGGATGATATATAGCCACCATATCTGAACAGTATCTGTCGAGGAAGCTTGGGCAGAACATACGTTTTATATTTCATGTGTATGTAAAACATCTTATGCTTTTTAATTATTCCAGATTTAGATCCTGAAAGGCCATTTTTTAAAATGTCAGAGGTGTGGCTAGCTGTTATGAATAAAACATATCTTGCTTTCTATTTCTGTTTTCGAAAATATGTTTGTGAAGAGGTTTTTTGTGTAAAAGATAAGGTGCTTCGATGCCTGAATTTACTATGGAGTAGAAAGGCAATCAGGGGAGACTGAATTTCAAAAGCACATGCATCCTTCCACTATCAAGGTTTGAAATTTCTGCTTTTTGAACTGAAATGTTACCAGCGCTCCCCGAGGAAAAGTGGGGTTTGGACACTCAAAGAGTATCTTCTTAAAAGTCAACATAGCACTTTAAGATTGCAACCTTGTACTCTATTAATCTGGAGACAGGCACCATGGAGACTCAAGGGCTCCTTAGCCTAAGAAGAAATGAATATCATTGTGCTATTCTTACATAAAATTAAACATGATTCACCTATATAGTTGGGTTTCATTTTGTTCTCCTTCTCAATCCAACATTCATCATATTTTGCAACCCACTTCAAAGATGGATGAGACTGTTCCCTAGCAAATGGGCAAAGTCTCTGGTTTTCTGTTTCTGTGCCTGCATATTTTGGGTTACTGTTTGCATAACAAACATCTGGAGGGAATCTATTGAACAAAGAACCTGCCTTAAAGTTACCAAATTACTGGGTACTGCTAATCCAGGCAGATGCAGAACAGCTTTGCAGTACACAGCACAGTGTTTTCTTCAGCTGGCACTCCTGCTTTGGCTGGTATGCCTCCCCTTTGGCTGTTCTCTTATTTCTGAATTGAGTCCAAAAGGTTGCTGTGCCAAATAAAGTTTGACTTGATACGTACTCTGATGCCTGAATGACTCATTACTCTGCTGCCCCATCTCAACTTCCAGCGTTGCCTTCAAAATACCTCTGCCAAATCAGGTCTCTATTTTGGAGGGGCAGCTATAACCTGGAATGATTGAGTGGAGGGAAAGGATCACAAGGAGAGAGTAAAATCCCCACTGCATCTTCTGACCATTCATAGAATCCTAAAAGCAATCCAATCCAATCCAACCCCATTATCCCAAGCAAGAATCTATTCACATAATAAAAGTGAAAATACATATGTAAGTGTGTAGGTGGGGTGTCCGTTTACACAGACAAGCTCCCACTTCCACAAATAGCTATAGTTCCCACTACTCAGGAGACACCAATGGCCCTCCCTCCCATGACATTGCAGATTATAGTGAGTGTCGTGAACATGTACAAAAGCCCTGCCAATGTCCTCCACAAACACCACATTGCCCACCACCCAAGTGAAGGCTTTCATATGGGGACAATTTCATTCTAGATTGTCTGTGTTTCCTCCACCACAGGCATCCCAAGGTTTCTAACTCTCTCCATTGGTGTGGAATTTGCATGACCCCACCCACTGCCTCTTCCATAACCCTTTTCTATCAGAATAATTGATCAGCAACTGAACATTCTAGAGAAGATTGAAAAGAATTCACCATTATTTATAGTAGTTATGGATACTAGGATGTATAGTTAACCTGCAATCGAAGTACACTCTGAACTCCACCAACAATGGACCTGGAACTAACTTGGCATATAGAACCCCCATGACCAACAAAAATACTGGAGGTCTTTGGAGGGATTTATAGTAGTTGTAGTTCACCCACATCCAGAGTACACTATGAAGGAACTGCCCTTCCTTTCTGGGAGTGTAGTTCTCCCACAACGAGAGAAACTAACCTCTACCGATGATGGACCTGGACCAAACTTGGCACACCGAATCCCATGACTAACTCAATCTACTGGAGGGATTTGAGGGGACTGACTCACCATAGTGGGAGTTGCAGTTTACCCTACAGCCAGATAGCACACTGAACCCCACCAGAAGCAAACTAGAGCAAACTTGCCTAACATAACAAACTTTAAGTGCTGAGGGAGTTTCTCAGGGTTAACCTGGCATGATGTCAGTTGTACTTAATCCACAACCATTTGCATTTTGTACAATTTACTTTTTCAAATAACCCCGGGCAACGCTGAGTACCCAAGCTAGTACACAATAAAACAGCCTCTGCTTAACCCTGCCTCGAAAAGGAGACTCAACTACATTCCAAGGCAGTATATCCCACTGCTGAGCAGCTCCTACCATCAGGAAATCATCTGTACTCTGTTTCAACTAACTTCTAAAAGCATACATCTGTCTCTACTGAAGTCTGAAGCAAAACTATTCTACAATGGAGTCTTGAGTCCTGAACAAAGCCAGACCTGATCACATGGTCTGCTGCCCCTCCCACAACAAAGAGTTACGGTAAAATTGCATACCAATACACATATACAATACAGTAACCAATCCGGATTATAAACATAACAAATAACTAATGGAGGATTGAGAAGGTTGCAATTTCCAACAAACTACAGGATAGATGACAATATCTCCATTTATTTATTTATTTATTTATTTATTTATTTATTTATTTATTTATTTATTTGCCATATTTATATACTGCCTTTCTCAGCCCAAAGGCAACTCAAGGTAGTTTACATTGGGCACAATTTGATGCCTCCAACATATAAAATACAATCAAAACATTAGCATATAAAATATAGGTTCATAAAAAGTCAATTAAAACATAAATCCTTAGCATCTCCTTACTGGAATCACTATTCAATTGCTTTGTCAGTTGTTCCATGAACTGCTCAAAAAGCCAGGTTTTAACCTTTTTGCAAAATGTTAAGAGGGATTCTTAATCTTAAATTCTGCTTCTCCCAGTGTACAACAGTATTGTGTCACTTTTGAAAATTTGGAGATTCCTACACAAAACATGACCAGAAAAAGCTGACTATAATGTTGTGCTGGTGAACTTAGACATTTCATGTTTTTCCACTTTCACAGGTGGTCCTGAATCCCTAACACCAGCAAATATGGACTGTTGACTATAATTTGAATCTCCTTCAAGGCAAATCATAACAATAGGAATCCAGATTAAATGTTTCTTTGACAGCCACCCAGTTTTCTATCAAATGGCCTACCTGAATAAAAAAAACAATCTCTGATAATAAAGAGGACAATTGAACGATGAAAGGATAACCCATGAGCTTATTCAGTTCACAGTACTGAATAAATAAATGAGTCAGAGCAGTTATAGAAAAATATTTCCACTCCCTTGAGTTTTCCAGTGCAAAACAAAAATATAAAAAATATTTGCACTTTCCTGAATTTTGCAGTCCAGTTTATAAATTTGTAAAATGTTTATATTGAGGAAGTTATATGCACAAGGTAGACATCAAAACAAAATGCATCACAAACATTTTATATACAGTAGACTCTGAGTTAACCAGCACCCATGGGGACTGGTAAATGCCAGGTAAATGTAATTTCTGGTTGCTTAAGAGTTACTATGAAAAATAGACCTAACTAATACTAAACCCCATATTCTGCCTTGACTCAAAATTCACATTGAAATGCAATAATTAAAAGCAAATAAAGACAAACTTTTCTTAATGCCACACAATTTTACTGTGTTATAAAAAAAACAGTTTTGTGGATGCAGTATGCAATTTTAGTTAAAACTTTTTTATTAATTGCTTAATAGATCAAGTTTCTGGAGATCCAGTTAACTGAGGGCAGTTCCACACCTGACTTTAACCTGGGTGCAATTGGGTTTATTAAACCCAATTGCACCCAGGTTAAAGTCCACACACTACCCACGAACATCCACACTTTCCTGGGGGGAGGGGGTGTTCACATGTCCTGCTGGACTTTCTAGCAAAGTACCTGGACACAAAATGAACACCCCAGAAAACCTTAGAATTCAAAAATAACTTACCTGTCACCAGTCCTCCTTCTCAGAGCTCTCCTGGTGCACAGAAGCGATGAGCCAGGAGATGGGGGAGATGAACTCTCATTTCTACTAGGGGTGTGTCATTTCTACTGGGAGGAATGGCATGCAGGTAAGTTATTTTTTATTTTAAGGCCCTTTGAAGGGTTTTGGGGGAGGGGTTTGGGGCTGTTTTGGGGTTTTCGGGCTCCAGGAGCCCAAAAAGCCCGATACACCTGTGTGGATTGGGACTAGATGTCACACAATTCAGGATGATCATCGTATCACTCAGAGAGAAATTTCAAGCATAATTGGCATTTCACAAGAATGTGTGGGTCACATTATTGCTTTGCTTGGCTATCAGAAGATCTGTGCACACTGATTGCGGAAACAGAGTGCCGACTTCTTCCGTGACGGCTTCAGAAAACTTCTTCATCGTTGGCAGTAATGTATCAAATTGTCTGGTGATTATGTGGGAAAGTGAATAGTGGGAGTTAAAGAGCACATTCCAAGGATTATTTCTGCGTTTGATTTATTAAAATATTCCCATCCAAACCCAAGTAATGAAGGCAGAGGCATTACTTTTAATTCAACCGTCGTATTTTTGTAGTGGTCTGCCTTTATCCTTGGTTGTTTAAAGACATGGTTTCTCAGTTTAACAGCTGGGCTATCTGTGAGCTATTACATTAATGTTTTATGAATATCATTGTCTTTAGTTTTGACTTTTAACAAGGTCATACCATTCTTTTGACTAGTAGTTTTCAGGTGGTCTCTATGTTCATAGAGATTCACATTTGCCAAACAGAGGTGACATCATGTTGCACGGTAAACATGATGTCACCTCTGTTTGGCAAATGTGAATCTCTATGAATATAGAGACCACCTGAAAACTACTAGTCAAAAGAATGGTATGACCTTGTTAAAAGTCAAAACTAAAGACAAATGATATTCATAAGGTTATGGTGCATGGGAATTTCTAATGGATTGTGAACTTTCCAATATTTCTGGCCTTATGGATACATCTGGCCCTCAACCTGATCTCATGCAGCCCTTGACGCAATTCTGTTCAAGCCTCTTTGGAGTGACCAGTGTCACCCCTTTCCTTCCTTGTTCTTTCTCTCTCTCCCTCTCTTCAGTTGTATGCAGCCGTTCACCAACTGTGCAATGGTGAGCTCCTGGAGACAGCCAATTTAAATATATTCCCAATATGATGTATACACAACTCAAACCATTTTATTGTCGAAGGCTTTCATGACTGGAATCACTAGGTTCTTGTGGGTTTTTTCGGGCTATATGGCCATGTTCTAGAGGCATTTCTCCTGACATTTCGCCTGCATCTATGGCAAGCATCCTCAGTGGTAGTGAGGTCTGTTGGAATTAGGACAATGGGTTTATATATCTGTGGAATGGCTGTGGTGGGGCAAATGCTGGACCACACCAACAACCACCATGTCAGGCTACACAGAGAAGCCATTGAAATGCACAAGCATGTGGACAATTTCAACAGAAAGGAAGAGACCATGAAAATGAACAAAATCTGGCTACCAGTATTAAAAAACTCTAAAATTACAACAGCAAAACAGCAGAGAGGAAACAACCAGGCACATCTTAACACCTCTCAGCAAGAGATTTTCCCAGGCTCAGCCAGGCCTTCAAATGCTAATGAAGGTGGTCAGTTGAAACATTCACACCTAGCTCCAGCAGAAAAGAGCTCTTTGCCCCACCCCAGCCATTCCACAGATTGTCCTAATTCCAACAGACCTCACTACCTCTGAGGATGCTTGCCATAGATGCAGGCGAAACGTCAGGAGAAATGCCTCTAGAACATGGCCCTATAGCCCGAAAAAACCCACAAGAACCTAGTCAAACCATTTTATTTAAATCATTTTATAAGCAAGCAAAAGATAAATAAAACATCCAGTCTAAGGCTCCCTGTTTAAATGTTAAAAGCCTGCTTAAACACCGTTGCCTGCTTAAAAGCATGTTCCCCTTTGAGGGTAAATCACAAAGGTTACCAAAGTCATACGCTTTCCCACATATGAAAAATAATTTCAGGGAGGGGATGGGGTGGTTTTCACTGAAGCAGAAAAGGCTGAGGGAGAAGTTTCTAAAAGAAATCATTTCCACAATGCCATGATTCACTTTCTCCATTTGGCAGTCTCTATAAAACCTTGAAAAAACACAGTAATAAATCCAGTCATATACAGGGTGCTTCTAAATGATGGGCCTAGTTTCAAAGGAGTATATTTCACGATGGTGACATGCTACAATTACACAAAAAGTCACACGCAGATTAATAAGTTACCAAGTGTTACTGCACATTTGGACCCAGATACAAATCTAAAAAATAACTCTGTAAATGGAGAACATTTCATTAGAAAGAAGTGATCCACACCCAAGGGTGGCCAACATTTCAGTCCTAGATACATTTACACAACAGCTCTACTCATAAGAGGAACTAGTCATGAGTTCTAGTTCCTCCTATTCCATCCACATGTTGACAACCAGGAGGATTGCTGCATTTTTCTGCAACAGTGGCAGTGAAACAACATATTCCATATTGGGATAACAATGTCTAAAACAAGTGAAGTAATAGTAACAATATATTCTGCTTTGGTCAGATCTGGAGCATGTTGAAAGAAGAGCAACCCAAATGGTTAAAAGGTCTGGAAGGCAAACACCATCAGAACCAGTTTGGAGAAGTTTGAGAGGGGACGTGATAGCCATGTTTATATCTTTGGAAGGATGGCATGTTGCAGAGGGTGCAAACTTGATTTCTGCTGCACCAGAGATTAGGACATGGAGCAATTGATTCAGACTACAGGAAGAGATTCCACCTGAACATTAGGAAGAATTTCCCAATTGCAAGATCTCTTCAGCAGTTGAATACACCACCTCATTTGTATGCAGAGGCAGAATGGCCAACTGCCAGGAATGCTTTGATTGTGTATTCCTATATGGCAGAATGGGTTTGAACTCAATATCCCTTGGAATGTTTTCCAAATCTATAGTAATTCTATATTTGAAAATGGAACACCTGA
This sequence comes from Anolis sagrei, assembly GCF_037176765.1. Classification (NCBI taxonomy): domain Eukaryota; kingdom Metazoa; phylum Chordata; class Lepidosauria; order Squamata; family Anolidae; genus Anolis; species Anolis sagrei. Next base: position 20,725,493 of record NC_090022.1, read on the forward strand.
GGACCACCTGTGGGCAGGTTGCATATCACCCACACTGTCCTCCAGTACCGATATTTACTTTCCGCCTCAAACAGCTGCCTCACTGTTCATAACTGTAAATCTAGGATGCATCTACACTGTAGAACTAATGCAGTTTGGTATTATTATGTGATTTTGTCTCAGCTAAAATTATGTATTCATGGCCCGGCGTGCCTAGCTCCAAAGACTGAATGAGACACAGACATGTTGAAGGCTAAGGAATAGAGGCTTTATTCTCTTCAGCCAAAGTGGATGCCGGAGGGTCTGCATTCGCAAAAACTGACATGCCACAGACAACAGTCCAAAACAAAGTACTTTTGCTGTTCTGAGTGCTGATTGGCTCAATTCGGGGCCAGTTACGATCCCAGTGTTGGTTGGGAGAGATGCACTATGTGCTGTTGCCACTGTTTTGCTCTTGAGTCTGTCAGGAACTTTAATAAATTGTCCTTGCTCAGTTGGAAGTTCTGTAGCTGTTTCTTGGTCCCACTCTCATGGGTGCGTGAAGGTAAGGAATGTGGGTTGAGTTTGATTTGATGGGTGTTAATAACTCCACCCAGAGTAAAACAATGGGACTTGATCAGCTAAACAATGGATGGAAAGGGTGTTAGCATAGTTTGAATGGGTTCCCAAAAAAGAGGGGTATGTCTGGGTGTTGAGTAACTTCTGTGACATTTGGCTTGGCTACATTATTAGGAAGGCAAAGGTGTTATTGGAGGACTATGCTTGCAGTCTGAAGGGTGATAGGATTTCCTATGTTCCCCCGGGTGACTGTGTACATGGGAAACCTGTGTGTCCAGGCTAAAAATCATCTGCGGATTTAGAATCATAGAATCCTAGACTTGGAAGAGACCTCATGGGCCATCCAGTCCAACCCCTGCCAAGAAGCAGGAATATTGCATTCAAAGCACTCCTGACAGATGGCCATCCAGCCTCTGTTTAAAAGCTTCCAAAGAGGGAGCTATGGACACCCTGTCACAGCTGTGGGTTTTGAGGTTCTCTTTGGGGTACCAGGATTTCGAAAACAATACCATTTTAACTGTCATGGCTTAATGGTACAGAATCATGAGAGTTGTCATTTGACAAAGTCTTCAGCTTTTTCTGTAAAGGAGAACATGTGCTTCACTGCACTACTAATCCCAGGATTCTATAGCATTGAGCCATAGCAGTTAAAGGAGTGGCAAACCGCATTAACTCTACATGTAAGGCCATCCCTAGTCCTACAGAATTATATTTCCTTCATATCAGCTTTACGAAGACTGTTTCCTCCAAAGCAAGGGTCCTTATGTGCAGCCCAGTTGGTGGCAAGGAGAGATCCTTTTTCTGATCTTCCACAGCCACCAAATTAGCAGGAAAAGAATGCAACACTCTTTTCAGCGAGCATGCATCTCTCAAAACAACGTGGATCCCAAAAGTGGGCTGGTTTCATTTTAAGAGTTTGGAAAGGTCTTTTTTATTATTTTTTATAGGTTGGTGCAAGTCCAGGTAGTTTCCAATGGCAGTAGGTTCAACACATGCAGAAATCAGTAGGGTGGGAAAGATTAGTCTAGATCTTTAGGAAAGTAGGGCAGGGTGGGAACCCCTCACTGGAAATAATTCACAATGAGATCCAGGGGAAAAGTGTTTAAACTGGGGAAAGAAAAATATAACCCTGTTTTCAAAGTTGCTGGGTGTGGTCCAGGATTGACTGAATCATTAGGAAGCCGAATTTTCCCTTTGTCACAGCTTTTCTGATCTGTTTTTGACATTCTCGTAGACTTGTGATTTGTACGCTGACTTAGAAACATCTGCAAGAAATAGATAGGGCAACATGACTACGTCTGTTTTTCACTTGTTTACAATTTCAGCTAGAGAATCCTTTCCATCCCTCACCCAAAGCTAACAAAAAAAAACTGTCTGCATCAAAATAATAGGAATGCTATGCATTCAGCATTTTACAGATGAAAACTAGGACATGTGTGTCCAAGGACCACCAAACTGTAGTCAAGATGGAGTAAGTTATTAATGTGGAAA